>NC_036840.1:21593052-21867805 GCF_002910315.2 Salvelinus sp. IW2-2015 | reverse complement strand
ATGCTGTTGTCTTTTTTGCCTGATTCGTTTAGTTTTTTTTCCCAAAATTTTCCGAACTCCACAACAATGCTTAAAACACATTCAGGAGACCACTTTTGAGGTCTGGGAAAAAATCGAAGGAATTTAGATTTTGGGGTGTTGGTTACCCTTTATTCATGTGCACACCAGCCAGAGACCGTAGTTTTTGTTAGGCGATATGTTCTGTAGTGTTCACCTGATTGCAGAGTTTGCAACAAATGGCCACAGGATTGATGCAATAATCACGATACTCATTCTGCCAGATAGGCTAAATTGTAGTTTAATTGAAAGGTTTTTGGGGAACCTTTTCATCTCTACCAGAAGATGTTATCATTAGCATCATCATTGCTAGCGGCTACACAAAGTATATGCGTGCACCGCGCACATACACACAGAACTTCGGCTTCCTGTGCCGTTTCAGAAAGTTGCAGGAAAGTACGAACACCGATGCATGTTGTTCATGTCTTATGATTTACTTGGGTAAATTCACACATTTTCAAATAAGTTCAATACATGTAGTTTGAGTTCTACTGAGGTCAATACATTTTGGAACATTGTTGAATTCCGTGTAAATGGGATTCCGTCAACGTTTCTCCGCAACACGGATTTTATAGGGCTCTAGGAGTGGAGAGTGACCCAGGAGAGGAATGACAAACTGGACAGTGTGAGAGAATGCAGAGAGAGAGGAAGGGGACGGAGGAGAGGGAGGGATGGAGGGTCGTTTCATGGCGCAACCGAGCGAAGATCTTATAACGCACGTTTAAGAAACGTTTCAAAGATAATCACTTTCATATTTACAATTGTATTCCTTGCACAGACTTTGCTGTTTTTTGCACTCAAAAATGATCACCCTATGTTGCCGTCTTATAGATAACCTGTCGTCACATCGAGCACATCTTTGAGATATCAACCGACGGACCAGACCATGCTGACCCGGGTCATTGAGTATCGCAACACCGTACTCCAGATCTCTGAGGAGACGGATCGACAACAAGCTCCACCGCATCCCCTCCGCCAAGAAATACAAAGGTGACAAGCTCACACGCATTCCTCTGACAAAAAACATTCACTTTTACTGAGACTTTACTCTTTTTTCTTTCTCTTTCTCTCTCCCTCAGATATCCATTCGCCAACCCTCTTGAAGACGAGATCATCAAGTTGGCTCCTCCCCTAAAAAAGTGTGAGGTCATCACCCCTGACCTTTGCACTTTGACCTCTGGCACTCCAACCATCTCGACCCCCCCCCCCTTCGCCCCCCGCCTCACCCCCGTTCCACTAGCAGACACCACATGACACAGAGACTAGCAGCCCCTCTCCAATTAACCAATCAGATCGCCACGATGCTTCGCTGCCACGTCTGCCGCGATCGCCTCTTCCCTGACTAAAGGAGGAAGAGAGGAAGAGCTCAAGATGAGAGAAAGATGGAGAGAACAAAAAAGAGAAAGAAAGAAAGAAAGACAGAGCCAAAGCTAAAATCCTAACCCTCTTTGTTAAAAGATGTGTGGGTTAGTTTGTGTACCTGTAACACTGTTTTGAGAAAACTGTGCAACCATATTATTCAATCAATCTTGCAGTGCACTTGAATTGCTATATCACTAAGGGGCAAATCCTAACTTCAGTCCAATGTTCACTTAGTCATGCATTGGGATACTACGTGAAAATGTGACTTAAGTGTAAGTTAGAATTCCACTTAACTTAGCATTATGCATTGCTTTATCAGTTGAGCAAGAAGACACCTATAATAAAGGGTGTCATATTCCCTTTATTCAAAACTCAGATCATTGGATATTAAAAAGTATTTTGTTAGATAGTCGTAGAAAAAGCCAATATTTGCCTTTAGACCAGCCATAGCATGGAATTATCGAAGAAGAAAATTTTATGATATTATAAGTTTATGTATTCGGTAATTCAACATTAGTCAAATGTTATCGCTTAAACAGTCACACTTATTTACCCTCATTGTGATTTTACACAGAGATTCAATGCTCCTTTACTGTGAAATCGTATTAATAAAAGACACCTTATTGTGAAAGCGTATTATAAAAACGTATACAAAATGATTATATTGATCAACTTAAAACACCTTATGAAGCAGTATACGAACCATATGACATGAAAAAAAAGTCAACAAAATATTTGATATCCTTATAAAATACATTTAAATGTTTGTTTTTTATATAGTTAATATAGTGCTTCGTGTGGTGTTGATCGGTATAATATTTTTGTATATGTTTTATCATACGCTTTTACAATAAGGTGTACCTATAAACGTAATTATTTTACTCGATAACAACAGCAACAAAAAATGTTTAATGGGCAGTTACTTTGCTTTAGTAGCAGGGCTCCAGACAATTTTCTCCAGTGACAAGAAAGCCACTTGAGATGGTAGCCTATGATTAAAAAAAGTAACCTATTTCATCTAACATATCAAGGACATGCAGGATGGATATTTTTGATGTGCAACCTGTCAAAATAGGATCCAGAATGATCAGATAGATTATTGGCTCTTCGGAGAATTTGCCCGACATCTTTGTGCATATTAGCGTATAAGCTATTATTCACCACCTGAGGAAGTGGGAACTCAAAACATTTAGCCATGGAGGCTAATCGATTAATCAGTAAATGCAGGCTAATGTTCTAGACTAGGCTACTTGCTATAGGCCTTTTCACTGCAAGTGGCGCACTCGGCTCCGCTACGCAGGTGCATCAAAACCATACTAACTACAGCCTACTCGGGTTGTAAAGTAGGGCCGCGAACTCAATATTAAGAAGTACATGATATACTCACAGAAAGCTGTGACTCTCCTCTCTGTAACTAAAATAACAGTGGTTGCTTGTTTTTCTCGCAATAGCCTTTTGAGCAACAGTCATATGCTTGTGCTTCTCAGTATGCATTTCTTCCTCTGTGCGCAAACAGTGGGGAGATGGCGTGAGAGTCAGCAGCCGACAACGAAACAGGGACAGGCAAATACTTTCATAAGTAGGAATCAATATAATGTATAGGCTATTACATTTGACACAATAATGTTTTTTAGAACAATCTACATGAACGTTGTGTAGCAAAATCACCGAAAATTACCGGCGTAAGTAAAATGCTTCGGTAAGAGTAAGGCAATGTCGGTGTGGGTAATTTTCGGGTTTATCGTCCCATCTTCAAAATATATAAACATTTGTCTTTCTGCTCAGACAATGCCACTTGAATTCCAGCCGAATAGTTTTTCAGTACGTAAACCAACTGACCAATCATAGAGCAGGGAAGACTACCGCTTCTGAAAGGAAATGTAAGGAAAGAACAAAATGGTAGAAAGAAAAAAACAGGCTCAATATCATGAAAACAAAGTACAATATATAAATCAGTGATATACGTCAATTGTTCATAATCTCGTTTGTGAAACGCCCAAGTACTGCATGAGTCATCAATAAACACACAACAGTCAACGACACTCTGAATAATCTCATCCCTAATCCCTAACGCATTTTGAGCTGTCTCAGCCATTGTACATCAATAAAAAAAAAACAAGACTGTTGATTCAAATGAAATAATTACTCATTTACGTATATTACACTGTGTTTCATCCCTACGAAGAAGCCTTAGCAGAATTGGTGTATGTGACAACTAATGTGAAAATGTATGTGTGCAAGTGTGGTTGCACCCGCACACCAGTGGAGACTGCTGAGGGGAGGACGGCTCATAATAATGGCTGGAACGGAGCGAATGGAATGGCATCAAACACGTTGACTCCATTATACTCCATTCCAGACATTATCATGAGCCGTCCTCCCCTCAGCAACCTCCACTGCCGCACACATCAAATTTAGTCTCACTCGTAAAGAAGGGGACAATATTGTAAGTTTGCTGAGCACTTCGCCAGTGGTCCGTGTAGATGTCTGCTAAACTAAAGGGTCTAGGCAGGGACAGTGATCACCTGTGTGTGAGCTAAGGCTCCCAAGGTTTCCTGACCCTAATGAAACCTTTTCTGATGTCCTAAGAGCTCAGAAAGACTTACAATTATAGAAAGGTCTGTGTGTATAGTCACAGCACAATGGCCACCACTTTCTCTGAACAAAACAAACACCTTTTCTCTCCTATAACCCCTACCCTCACCTCTCCCCCCATTCCATCTTCCCCCCTCTTTCCCTACCCCCAGTGCCAATGACCAAGCCTTTAATTTCGATCGCAGATTTTGTGATCTGTTTTTGTATTGCTCGCTGTTTATCGTAGTGTTGGAACTGATTTGTATCCTATGCATTTAACTTTATTTGTTATATACACCTCCACATGTATTATCCTCATTATGTAGACCAGGGCCTGTATTCACAAAGCGTCTCAGAAAAGGAGCCCTGATCTAAGATCAGGTCCCCCCTGTGTTTATATAATTGTATAACGTTATGATCTAAAAGGCAAAACTGATCCTAGATCAGCACTCCAAGTCAAAGACTCTTTATGCATACCGAACTAAGTCAAAAAGAGTATTGTAAATATGTTCAGACCATTTGTATTAAGGTAGACAGCCAAGCAAGTCACCCTTTCAAAGCCAGCACCCCTTTATAGTGAAGCGGTGGCTGCTGCGAACAAACCCTGTGCTGAAATGTGTTATTTGATCCTAGATATGTTGCTAGGGGCAGCATTAAGGTATGGTTATAATCAGGGTTAGGTTAACCTGATCCTGGATCTGTTGCTAGGGAGAAGGAGTACAGTATTGCAGGCAACGGCACTCAGTTGTACTTAACCGCTATGATCTGTGGGTGCTGGTCGACAGGGTAGGTAGGTAGGTGCTCGTCTTGCTGGGGAGTTTGTGTCAGACGACCATTGTAGATCCTCTTAGGCCTACTATCGCACTAACCACTTACAGAGTTTTGGAGATAAACATAGGAATTGTCCTTACTGTAAAACTTTGGGGGGGGAACTTTTTTTGGTGTAGATTCTTATGAGGATCGCAAGGGAGGTGTTTTCTTGTTTGTTTTTGTCTTGTTTTTGTTTTGCGTGTTGTTGTTTTTTCATGCTTACAGCATGTAGGGAATTGTGAATCTCGGTGTCTGTGAACAAGTGACAATTTTTTCAAGTCAGAATTCCATTATAGGTCATGGACTGTGTCATGTTAGCAATTGTGTGGTAGGATATCAGTAGAGAAATGGATAAACCTTACACACACAAACACTCATAATGCACCGATTAACTAAATAATAACACAAATCAATGGCCCGATACCAATAAGGATCAACCTTCACTTTACAACATTCAAATTCTTCTCATATCTAAACGCATATGTATTTGGTTATCCATGTTTGTTTGGTTGTAGCTACTGTATATACATATTTCTATATTTCAGCTCACACCCAGAAAAATAATTCAAACAAGGAGGAAGTTGCCATATTCGTTACTAAGAATGCAAACCCCTTTTCATTCCTGTGAAAAGGTGGAATGAAAACCCCTTTTTCTCTCCCCCCCCCCCCTCCATGAATCAGCCTATCTATCAAGTGTTCTATATCTATGGTAAAATCTCTCAATAGGGTCCAACCCATGGCGCTCGGTGTGGATTTTATATCTTTCTTATTGGTTAGAAATCACGTGTATGACATCGCTTTGCTTTTTATGTGGCCATTGGCACAAATAATAACAACATATCACTCACAAATGATGTCAATTTGGAATTCCGTGTACCAATTACATATCAAGTTACAAAAGAATGCTGCAAAAAAATGTGTATTAAAAAAATAATAAAATATAAATAAAAAAAATATATATATATTTGTCACATAGGCTAACAATATAACCAAGACATACATAGACCTAAAATTATAATGATCATTTTAAGACGTACGACAAAGCTAACCGTTACAGAGAGCTCATCAAACTACAATTCAAATTCAACCTATTCAAACTACAGGAGTTTGACTTTTCCCTTTATCCCTTCGTTTACATTCAATACACTTAAGTTATGATTGAAGGGATTTTACAGTAGTTAATTTTCCTATGTTTACTTTTCAATTTTTTTCTGATTAGGTTGTACATATATCTGATGAATTTATATCAATATGTTGGTTTCGTAATGGATTAATTTATTTTATGCCAATATATTGTTTGTTTTTGTATTTTTTAAGTATTCTGATATGTTCACTAAATGGGGTAAAAACGTGTCACAAATCTGATATTAAGTAAGGATTGATATTACAGAGACCACACTTCAATTTAGATTTTAATCTCTATCCATGTTTTTATCTTTAAATATGGAGTTAGGGGTTGCGTTGTTTTTATTAAGTTAGGAGATATACCCATCCTTCCTTAAAAAAACAGATTGTATTCTATTATTGTATTTAATTTGTCTTCTTATCATCGGATGTATTTTACAACACACACGCAAAATACACAAACTATTATCCAGACAGTTGCTAAATTGCAACCGGATATCCATTGTGATTATCTCTTCACGTCATTGTTGTTGTTTTTCATTGTGGTTGTTTTTATTGGATTATTGTCATTGTTTTTGATAGAGATGCTTTTGTTTGTTGTGCCGTGAAATGTAACTATCTGAAGGCAGGCCGCTGGGTAGAAAAGTCTCACTCAGAAGAGTTCGTTCCATTTCTGTTCTTTTTCTTTGCTTTTTTTCTTTCTAGCTGTAGAAGAAAGTGTTGATTTGCGGTTGTGAGCCCATGGATAGAGAGGTAGGGGAGGGATGAATTTGGAGTCAGTGCAGTGTAGCTGTAGATGAAAACCCACGCCCAAATTAAACTAATTGCAAATCAAATAATTTCCCTGAGACTAACAACTTGCTAGGTTTATCGGTTTTAACAGGTTTCAACCGGTTAGCCGCTCACAATTCCAACAGTGTTAACATAGTATGTGAACCTGCATTGTGATTTCCTTTATCTAAGGTAGATTGAATTTGGGGCCTGAGTTGGATTTGAAGTGGCTGGTGAACTATAAATTACAAAGGTCTTAAAGAATAAGTTCATTATTTTACAACTTAATGTTTGATGGTTCCTTATCCATTACAGTTTATCCTGGCTCATAGACTACGTTCAGGGTAGGGAACCATCCAACATTAAGTAGTAAAATGACAAACTTATCCTTTAAGGTGTTGAATGTTTCAGGAGTCACACATGATGCTGTATAGTAGGCTAGAGAGGTTGTGTTGAGTATTTCTATGTGGAGTTTTGTGTGCTTGGCAAGAAGTTAGTGAGGTTGGGGATTTTGAATGTTTGAAGTTGGGAGATATTTGTAAAGCAGAAACAACATTGACAAACATATATTTTTCATGTTCATTGCGTGACAAAAAGAGTGAAAGAGCAAAAATCTCTTTAAATTGTGACCATGCATTTTTAAAGCATGACTATTCAACCTTCTAGGATTAAATAGCAAAATGTGACGTGACAATTTTCAAATAAAAATTTACATTAATATGCACAAGAAGCAAGCTTTCACACCATATAGTAAAAGTGCCAACTTTATAGTTTAGTTGCAAAACTGCTAGGGAGGCGGATGGGAGACTTGACAAATCCTGATGCTTGTATGTGCTGTTAACATGACAGAATAAAAAAAATTGTACAGTATGTGTACTGAACAATCTCTCAGAGGCTACGTTCCGAAATCCACACTGGCGTACTATTTAGAATGCAGTAGTATGTATGCTAGTGTGGATATCGGGACGGAGCCTCTTTATTTTAGACGGAAGTTGAAGGCCGTTTTTGGCGCCTGTAAGAAGCCATTTTAAGTGTGTGTTTTTGCAGTAGAGACTAGCTAGCAACATTTGTTGTGCCGTGTTTTGAGGTGCTCTGCGAGAGGGGAGTTCAACAAGGCGAACCGTATGCGAATGTTTGCTCACAGAAGCTAACACGTTCCATTTGGTTTGTGTTAGCTGCAAACGTTTGCTAACATTGGCTAGCTAACAGTCTAAAAAGGTAGTGTGCAGCAAACATAATAAGAGTCTGTTTTGGGTCTAAACTTGCGGCTTCACTGTAACAGTTTTGAATGTTTATTGTTCAACAGATTATTACTAGGTATTCTAACATTGTTGAACTCCCCTCAGGTCGGTGTCGGGGCCATATATTTAGAGAGTTTTGACATTGTGTTGCTATAATGCACTTATATTCCATATGGCAGCCATGTTAGCTCCCCATTATTACATTGGCAATATTGAGTTCATTGAATTTCTGACATTTTAAACAATGCTATATCTAACTGAACATCTAGAATTACAATTACAATCCAAACACTCATCATGAATGGATAAATGGAATACTTGAAAGCACTATGCGTTCTAACGGTTGGCCAAACTCTAAATATATGGCACTGGTCAGTGTTAATCATCGTAACTGCAGTGGTGTAGTCCCGTCAACGTGAGTAGAGGTCATCATCGTAAGGTCACGAGTCATGACATTCCTGTGCTTGGTTAGGATAGACTAGGGTCTATGTCCTAATAATATCTCCTTTCTTCTGAAGTGTACACTGGTCACTACTTCCCACACATACGTAAATGCATTGTATGTAGCTAGGTATGGGCTAGCTAGAGGGAGTTTCCACCATAACAGCTATTTCCTTTCAAATCAGCAAAGGGAAGTGTACAAGTGCACACTTTGGGTGGAAGGATAGGTAATTAGGATGTAGCCTAGATATAGGCATCTAACCGTTTGATTTTAACATGAAGGAACTTTAGATTTCCGGTGTAATGCAGGCAAGAAGTAGCCTATCTAAATACATGATCATGATCATTTTCCCCTATTCATAATTTTGACCCTCAAAAGTGAAGACAAGTAAAAGAAGGTATTTCTTAATGGATCACTGCATATCATATCTGGGTGTTGGAAAGTGTTGTATTTATGATCCTGTTTAAATATGACATCGCAGACTGAGACTGACTTCACTGAGCCACAACACAATAGGCCACTATGTTCTTAGTGAGTAAGTTCAAAATTATTTGTCAACCTGCGGTACCTTGCATACTGTAGTGCTCATAAGCATAACGGAACCACAGCATCTCTGTGGTAACAAAACGTTTGATAAATGCAGGTCAAAGGTCAGGTTTCCTCTGATTAGCCAGTGAAATGGTCTCAATCTTACCAAAATGACAGGATGTTGCATCAATCTGAAGGAGTGGCTTGTCTTGAAGCTCTGTTCTCACCATGTGGTAAAGAGGATGGCCGCATTCCAAGCTGACTAGATAGCAGACACCTTCCAGATCTCACGACTGGATAGGTGTTTAACAATTAACTAACCACTCGATGACGTAGCACAGAACCATTGGTTGATGCAATTCAATGCCTGCAATGTACTCGGCCTGGAAAGCAACCTATTACAACTACATCAACACCTTGCATTGTTATCATATCTCCCACTGGATGCCATAGGCTATATGCTGTTAGATTGTATTAGAATTCTTATTTTACAGGACCAAGAAAAAAAAGGGTTTATTTTGCAATGACAGCATCAAATAAATAAATAAAATATAAGGTATTACAATATGTATTAAAAATAAATACCGACCTACAGATGTGGCTTTTGTCCTGATTTACATGAGACTAAACTGAAATTATGCCATTTTGTCATTGTGCTAAAATTATTATAAATATTATATTATATATTAAAATATATTTGCTAACCTACTGATTTGTCTTGAGTGATCTTTTCTTTCCGAGTCAATTGGCTAGATTTTCAAGCATTCAATACAGATGAATACTTCAGTAACTTTCAACCAGATATTATCAACCAGCAATTTTCCGTGATTTTTGTGAGAGACGTCGCCACTTTCTCGTTTGTTTCCCGCCGCTTCAATTGACGGGTGTTGCAGTAAAACCACGTGCGGTTATTATGAGGAAAACAACATCTAATGCTGGCTTCAACTTGGCTTTCCATACAAATCCTTCCATTACAAAAGGAACCTGGTTTTTGTTCGCTTTCTCGTTATCAAAACAGAGATGGTGTGGTTAACGCTACCGCTTTTCATGTCTTTATTATGTGTGCCTGCGTCAGACACATAGGCTACATAAAAATTGTCATGAATGCAACCAATTTATTTAGTCAGACAAGTCCACATTATTCTCACATATTTCATAATATAATAATAATTAGAAAATCAATGCATTTGCAAGGCCCCCCAAAATTATTCTTATTCTTAAAGTGTTAAGTGGTAACGTTTTTGACCCTTTTTGCATGCTGTTTTTTGGGGGGGTTCTATATTTAGCCCTGTATGTACTACATAAATATAAATTATTACATTTTAGTCATTTAGCAGACACTCTTATCCAGAGCAATTTACTGTCACGACTTCCGCTCCTTGTTCAGGCGGCGTTCGGCGGTCGAAGTCGCCGACCTTCTAGCCATCGCTGATCCTCTTTTCATTTTCCTTTGGTTTTGTCTTGTCTTGTATCACACCTGTTTCCAAACCCATTCATTATATGTTGTGTATTTAACCCTCTGTTCAGCCTCATTGTCCTTGTCGTTGATTGTTTGTTTTGTAAGCTATGTGCAAGATATGTTCTGGTGTGCAACGGGTTTTGACCCACTTGTATTATTTTGTATATTTTGGTTTTCGGAGTTTTTGAGCACTTATTAACCTCTCTGGTACAAGTGAGACGCTAGCGTCCCACCTTGCCAACAGCCAGTGAAATTGCAGGGCGCCAAATTCAAAACAACAGAAATCTCATAATTAAAATTCCTCAAACATACAAGTATTATACACCATTTTAAAGATACGCTTCTTGTTAATCCAGCCACAGTGTCTGATTTCAAAAAGGCTTAATGGCGAAAGCACACCTTGCGATTATGTTAGGTCAGCGCCTAGCCACAGAAAACCATACAGCCATATTCCAAAGAAGGAGAGGTGTCACAAAAGACAGAAATAGCGTTAAAATMAATCACTAACCTTTGATGATCTTCACCGGATGGCACTCCCAGGACTCCATGTTAGACAATAAATGTGTGTTTTGTTCGATAAAGTTCATCTTTATGTCCAAAAACCTCATTTGAAATTGGTGCGTTATGTTCAGAAATGCATRGTCTCAAACAAACATCCGGTGAAWGTGCAGAGAGCCACATCAAATTACAGAAATACTCATCATAAACATTGATCTAAGATACAAGTGTTAACATACGATTAAAGATAAACTTCTCCTCAATGCAACCGCTGTGTCAGATTTCAAAAAAGTTTTACGGTGAAAGCACACCATGCAATTATGTTAGGTCAGCGCCTAGCCACAGAAAACCATACAGCCATTTTCCAAAGAAGGAGAGGTGTCACAAAAGACAGAAATAGCGTTAAAATTAATCACTTACCTTTGATGATCTTCATCTGATGGCACTCCCAGGTCTCCATGTTAGACAATACATGTTCATTTTGTTCGATAAAGTTCATATTTATGTCCTCCTTTTTGTTCGCGCGTTTAGTCCAGTAATCCAAAATGTACAAGGCGCAGGCACTAAGTCCAGACGAAAAGTCAAAAAACTTTCCATTACAGTTCGTAGAAACATATCAAACGATGTATATAATCAATCTTTAGGATGTTTTTATCATAAATCTTCAATAATATTCCAATCGGACAATTCCTTTGTCTTTAGAAATGAAAAGGAACAGAGCTCGCGCTCACGGCTGCGCGCGTGACTAAACTAAAGGCTTTCAGCCAGACCCCTGATTCAAACAGCTCTTATTCTCTCCCCCTTCACAGTATAATCATCAAACAACGTTCTAAAGACTGTTGACATCTAGTGGAAGCCTTAGGAAGTGCAACATGACCCCATAGACACTGTATAGGCAATCACTTGAAAAACTACAAACCTCAGATCTTCCACTTCCTGGTTGGATTTCTCTCAAGTTTTCGCCTGCCATATGAGTTATGTTATACTCACAGACATTATTCAAACAGTTTTAGAATCTTCAGAGTGTTTTCTATCCAATACTACTAATAATATGCATATATTAGCTTCTGGGCCAGAGTAGCAGGAAGTTTACTCTGGGCACGCTTTTCATCCGAACGTGAAAATGCTGCCCCCTATCCCAAACAGGTTTTTAAACTGCTCCGTTTTATACCAAGTTCGATCTCCTGCGCCTGACTTCCCTGCCACCAGCACGCACCCTTACAGAATCACCAACCTTTTATGGAGTCAGCAGGAGCAGGTACCCCGGTTATAGGGGTGGAGGAGCGCGTCCGAGAGCACGCAGCAATGCTTCACCATCTTGGCACCGCCATGGACCTCGTTGTCCGGACTATGGACCGCTGGGAGAGACGGAGTTATTCCAGCGCCTCCACCAGCACAATCGGGGTCTTCTCTGAGCGCCCCTTTTCCACCTGGTTCCAGTGGGATTCGTCTCTCCCTGCCCCAGGAGTACGACGGAGAGGCTGCGAACTGCCAGGGGTTCCTGCTTCAACTGGAGCTATACCTGGCCACCGTCCACCCGGCTCCATCGGGCCATGAGAGGGTGTCCGCCCTCGTCTCGTGCCTCACCGGGAAAGCCCTGGAGTGGGCCAACGCCGTGTGGAGAGGGGGAGATGCGGCGTTGGACCAGTTTGAGTAGTTCACCTGCCGTTTCCGGGCAGTCTTCGACCGCCCGCCCGAGGGTAGAGCGGCGGGTGAGCGCCTCTTCCATCTGAGGAAGGAGACGAGGAGCACCCAGGAGTTCGCCCTAGAGTTTAGGACCCTGGCTGCCGGCGCGGGATGGAGCGGCGGGGCCCTGATTGACCATTACCGCTGCAGTCTGCGCTAGGACGTCCGTCGGGAGTTGGCCTGCAGAGACACCACCTTCACGTTCGACCAGCTGGTGGACTTGTCCATCCGGCTGGACAACCTGCTGGCTACCCGCGGACGTTCTGATCGGGGTCCGGTGGTTCCATCCTCCCACACCCCCTCTCCGATACCCATGGAGCTGGGAGGGGCGGTACACAGGGAGACCGGAGGGGGTTCCCGCTCGTGCACCATCTGTGGCCGCAGAGGTCACACTGCCGGTCGGTGTCMGGTTGGTTCCTCTGGTGATCGAGGCAGCAGGCAGGGCGCTCTGGCGTCAACCCAGGTGAGCCGGCACCATTCTCACCCAGAGTCCTCTGTTGCACAGATGTTTGTGTTTGTCATTTTCCCTGAGTTTTCCCCACATTCCCAGCATAAGGCACAGATGGGAATTTTATTGACAGAGCTTTAGCCCATAGTTTAGGGATCCCCATCGTTCCCGTGGATGTACCTTTCCCCGTTCACGCCTTAGATAGTCGACCATTAGGGTCAGGGTTGATTAGGGAGGTCACCGCTCCTTTGGGCATGGTGACGCAGGGGGGGTCATACGGAGAGAATTAGTCTCTTCCTTATTGACTCTCCTGCGTTTCCCGTGGTGCTGGGCCTACCCTGGTTAGCTTGTCATAACACCACTGTTTCTTGGCCACAGAGGGCTCTCACGGGGTGGTCACGAGAGTGCTCACGTAGGTGTTTAGGGGTTTCCGTTGGTGCTACTATGGTGGAGAGTCCAGACCAGATCTCCACCGTGCGCATTCCCCCTGAATATGCCGATTTGGCTCTCGCCTTCTCCAAAAATAAGGCGACTCAATTACCACCTCATCGACGGGCGATTGTGCGATAGATCTCCTGGTAGACGTTGCACTTCCCAGGAGTCACGTGTATCCCCTCTCACAGGCGGAGACGGAGGCTATGGAAACATATGTCTCCAAATCCGTTTCCTTCCTAGGGTATCGCATTTCCACCTCAGGGGTGGCGATGGAGAGTGACCGCATTGCAGCCGTGCGTAATTGGCCGACTCCCACCACGGTAAAGGAGGTGCAGCGGTTCTTCGGGTTTGCCAACTACTACCAGAGGTTTATCCGGGGTTTTGGTCAAGTAGCGGCTCCCATTACTCACTGCTGAAGGGGGGCCCGGTGCGCTTGCAGTGGACAGCTGAGGTGGACAGGGCTTTTAGTCACCTGAGGGCTCTGTTTACCTCGGCTCCCGTGCTGGCCCATCCGGATCCCTCTTTGGCGTTCATATTGGAGGTGGACGCGTCCGAGGCTGGGATAGAAGCTGTGCTCTCTCAGCGCCCGGGTACGCCACCGAAGCTCCGTCCCTGTGCCTTCTTTCGAAGAGGCTCAGCCCGCAGAGCCAAACTATGACGTGGGGGACCAGGAGTTGTTGGCTGCCGTCAAGGCCTTGAAGGTGTGGAGACATTTGCTTGAGGGGGCTAGACACCCTTTTCTCATCAGGACTGACCACCGCAATCTGGAGTACATCCGGGCAGCGAGGAGACTGAACCCTCGCCAGGCAAGGTGGGCCATGTTTTTCACCCGTTTTGTGTTTACCCTTTCTTACAGACCAGGCTCCCAGAACGCGAAGGCAGACGCATTGTCCCGGCTGTATGACACAGARGAGCAGCCCATGGATCCCACTCCCATACACCCCGCCTCCTGCCTGGTGGCACCGGTATTGTGGGAGCTGGACACGGACATTGAGCAGGCGTTACGTGCAGAGCCCGCTCCCGTCCAGTGTCCCGCTGGGCGTCTGTACYTCCCGTCTGCTGTCCGTGACCGGTTGATCTATTGGGCCTACACGTCACCCTCCTCTGGTCATCCTGGGATCGGTCGGATAGTGCGCTGTTTGGGCGGGAGGTACTGGTGGCCTACCTTGGCTAAGGACGTGAGGGTATACGTTTCCTCCTGCTCGGTGTGCGCCCAGTGTAAGGCTCCTAGGCACCTGCCCAGAGGTAAGCTACACCCCTTACCCGTTCCACAGCGGCCTTGGTCGCACCTGTTGGTAGATTTTCTTACTGATCTTCCACTCTCACAGGGTAACACCGCGATCCTGGTCGTTGTGGATCGTTTCTCTAAGTCCTGTCGTCTCCTCCCTCTGCTCGGTTTCCCTACGGCCCTACAGACTGCGGAGGCCTTGTTTACACACGTCTTCCAGCACTACGGGGTGCTTGAGGATATAGTGTCTGATCGGGGTCACCCGTTCACGTCTAGGGTCTGGAAGGCGTTCATGGAACGTCTGGGGGTCTCGATCAGCCTTACTTCAGGGTTTCACCCCGAGAGTAATGGGCAGGTGGAGAGAGTGAACCAGGATGTGGGCAGGTTTCTGCGGTGCTATTGCCAGGAAGTCACTGTATCAACTGTGTATAAAGGATGTATAGTACTAGGCCTATATTGTTCTAAGTAGAGTTATGGGCCAACTTGCATATATTCCTCTAAGTACACATGTGGAACTGCATAAAAAAACATTTACATTTTTCTTTCAACCCTTTTTTTTATTTGTATCCCAATGTCACACATTGACCCCATTATTTATAGAAAGACCCATTTGGAGAAAGAGAATGAAGACTTGCATTTGACTTCCTGTTATGAATTACAGCTGGGATACACAGCTGCAGAAAATATGAAGAGTGGTACTCAGTGATGTGTTGGATTTACCCAAAACATAACGGTTTGTATTCAGGACATGAAGTTCATTTCTTTGCCACATTTTTTGCAGTTTTACTTTAGTACCTTATTGCAAACATGATGCATGTTTTGGAATATTTCTATTATGTACAGGCTTCCTTCTTTTCACTCTGTCATTTAGGTTATTATTGTGGAGTAACTACAATGTTGTTGATCCATCCTAAGTTTTCTCCTATCACAGCCATTAAACTTTCATGGTGAAATTCCTGAGCAGTTTCTCTCCGGCAACTGAATTAGGAAGGACAACTATGTCTTTGTAGTGACTGGGTGTACTGATACACCATCCAAAGATTATATGGCGGAGGCTCAATTAAGCTAGTTGTCTTGACTACTTTCTTATGTCATTCTCGCTGGCACCAAAAGTTTTAAAAAGTGTTGATAGAGGACAGAATGCAGTCGTACAATTAAATAATTGGCCTTTACAGTGCCTTCGGAAAGTATTCAGACCCCTTGACTTATTCCACATTTTGTGACATGACAGCCTTGTTCTAAAATGGATAAAATAAATAAATATCCTCAGCAATCTACACACAATACCCCATAATGACGAAGCAAAAACAAGTTTAGAAATGTTTACAACTCTATTAAACATAAAAAACAGGGCTACCTTATTTACATAAGTATTCAGACCCTTTGCTATGAGACTCGAAATTGAGCTGAAGTTCATCCTGTTTCCGTTGATCACCCTTGAGATGGTTATTCAACTTGATTGGAGTCCACTTGTGGTAAATTCAATTGATTGTACATGATTTGGAAAGGCACACACCTGTCTATATAAGGTCCCACAGTTGACAGTGTATMTCAGAGCAAAAACTAAGCCYTAAGGTCGAAGGAATTGTCCGTATAGCACCGATACAGGATTGTGTTGAGGCACAGATCTGGGGAACGGTAACAAAACATTTCTGCAGCATTGAAGGTACCCAAGAACACAGTTGCCTCCATCACTCTTAAATTGAAGAAGTTTGGAACCACCAAGACTCTTCCTAGAGCTGGCCGCCCAGCCAAACTGAGTAATCGGGGGAGAAGGGCCTTGGTCAGGGAGGTGACCAAGAACCCGATGGTCACACTGACAGAGCTCTAGATTTCCTCTGTTGAGATGGGAGAACCTTCCACAAGGACAACCATCTCAGCAGCACTCTACCAATCAGGCCTTCATGGTAGAGTGGCCAGACGGAAGCCACTTCTCAGTAAAAGGCACATGACAGCCCACTTGGAGTTTGCCAAAAGGCACCTAAAGACTCTTAGACCATGAGAAACAAGACTCTCTGGTCTGATAAAACCAAGATTGAACTCTTTGGCCTGAATGCCAAGCGTCATGTCTGGAGGAAACCTGGCACCATCCCTATGGTGAAGCATGGTGGTGGCAGCCATCATGCTGTGGGGATGTTTTTCAGCGGCAGAGACTGGGAGACTAGTCAGGATCGAGGCAAAGATGAACGGAGCATAGTAAAGAGAGATCATTGATGGAAACCTGCTCCAGAGCTCTCACTACCTAAAACTGGGGCAAAGGTTCATCTTCCAACACGATAACAACCCTAAGCACACAGCCAAGTCAATGCAGGAGAGGCTTTCTTGAGTGCCAGAAATGGACTTGAACCCGATCAAACATCTCTGGAGAAACCTGAAAGTAGCGGTGCAGCAACGCTCCTCATCCAACCTGACAGACCTTGAGAGGATATGCAGAGCAGATTTGGAGAAACTCCCCAAATACAGGTGTGCCTTGCTTGTAGCGTCATACCCAAGAAGACTCAAGGCTGTAATTGCTGCCAACGGTGCTGAGTAAACTGACCTGTGAGTTCTGCAGCCTTGTTAAATGCTGACAAAAGTGCATATGATGCCAAAAAGCGATACACTTTCCTACCAGATCATCAGGTCAGTGAGTGCGATGGGTCAGCAACATTAAGTTAGTGAATTTTACAATAACCCACATAACTAGTGGACAGTAAGTAAAAATCATGATGTACAAGACACTTGTCTGATTCGTGCCTGTCTGAGAGGACTGATCCATTGTGGAGGCCATGGGGATGGTACAGTCCATCAGTCTACGGGTGATTTCACATACAGTCCTCTTTAAAATAACCAATCTCAGTCCTCAAGTAAGTGAACTGGGGTATATAAAAAAGCTAAATAACTCAGTTTCTCTTTGTATTCACACTGCCCTTGCATTTGAATGAGGACTCTTTTGCAAGTTCACTTCACCTATTTTGTGGACCGAGTCCTCTTTGAATTCACATTGCCATGTTTAGAAAGGAACCAAGATCTTTTTGCAACATGCATTCTGGGTTGTTACAAAGGGCAGAACAAGCCATTCAATCAGAATGTGTTATCGGACAGCCTGCTTACACAGCCTGCCTAGATATACCTGCTTACCTTTTGGATTGCATTTAATTAAAATATGAGACATAATAATTGTAATCAGAAGACACTACTATCTACATAGCAATAGAATAACTGCAGAATAAATCATTCTGAAATTTAAACTTGTAAGCCCTAGCTATGCTACTGCCCTTTTAAGAGCTAGAATAGATTTTGTACCCTTTCTGTGCATCCTTGACAGTCGCTATTCAAGATCCAAAAACAGTACACATTTTTTCCCGCGAACCTGAACATCATAATCTTCTCTCTTTTGTGGCACCAATGTGAGGGTTTATGGGAGGGGAAATAGTGTTGCAGTAGTCTAATGTGTGGTGCGGGAATAATGACAAGTGAACCTGGGGAGCTTTGCTTTCACATTGCACCTAAYAAAGGTAACCGGACTGCGGAATTCAAGCGAAGCGAACTCAGACCACCTCTCGAAATAGTCTCAGTTCGGTTCGCTTCTGGGGCTCTTTTGAGGGGTCTGAGTTCTTTTGGAGTGTTCACACTGCACAAAAAATAAAGCGAACCGCACTGAGTTCACAAAAATTGGCTGAAAGAGATATAGTGCGAAAACACCCCAAGACATTTGCTACTGATAATGGTGCAAACACAAATACAAATAATATTATTTTATAACAATTGCTATTTCTCCCACATTGGATAGTGGTCGCTGTCCGCGGTTCTGAAACACATCAGTGCACTGTTGAATTGGCGCCTTTTCCTAGACCATGTTGCTATATGCATAATAGCAAAGTTAACCAGCATATTGGTGTTGAGAACAATGCGGCAGAGGCAGCAGTGGATTTAGGAGACAAGAAAACAGCCCTTGCCTTAATTGTAAAAGAAAAGCGAGGATAGAGGAAACCCCAATTTAACTGTTAAATCTGCCTGGCTGTATAAATCATCATTTTGTCTACAGAAATAAGACAGATCCTGCTTCTGTTGCATGTTTGAGTGTTTGTTTAATAGACTTTTGGTTCCGTGAGCACCAAGCCTCAGGCAACGACAACATGTCGGATAAACAATTTCACAAATTCGTCTGTTTTTGTGAAATTTCACAAATTCGTTGGACAAGCCGCTCTGCTATTATTTATAATTAATTTAGTGTTGTTTACATATTTATTTAGTGTTTACATATTTTTTATAATAATAATAACCCTCCTTTTTCCTTGATCTCCTTCCTATTTTTATTATTACTATTATTATTATGATCATTATGATCATCATTATAATAATGGGTAATAGGTAATTATCATTAGTAGGCTTAGTTTAGCAGGCTTGTTTAACAACCATRGAGCGGTAGGCCTAAGAGCACATCCTGTTTATAGTCGCATTCATTCATCATTCATGAATGCAATTTCCGAAATGGAACAGTTTAGGCCTATGTATTGTTTACGCCAATTAATAAATTATTGCTTTGTTATTTTATTTTAAAACTAAAATGCTTGATTGCATTTCAAATCATGAATGACTCCTATGCTGTGTGATGAAAAGAACAAATCAATTATTGATTGATACAGTAGCCTATATAAGTATTGAAAAATAGGCCTAAGTCTGTCTCTTCGCAGCAAAATCTACAGAGCTGAGCTTGTTGTATGCCCCATATATATAGCATTCTGTTGGTAGCAAGAATTTTGTATAAAAATTTWAATTGAAAAACTCGAGGTGTTGAATCAAGTGTTGTATTTTGTACCAGTCATAAACCATGTGCCATGGATTCGGTACATCGAAAATCTCTTCCCATTTATTTTGCAACCTGTATGGCGCAGCTTGCTAACATTTTTGTCCTCAAATGAAACTGATAGATTTTTCTATTTATGCCAAATCCTTTCAGCCAATTTGTATCTTTAATATATGTCAGGCAAACAAGTTCTCTACCTTCACCCTTTTCCACTTGCCTCCTCCATTTTTGTGGTAATGCTGCTATCKGTTGGTTGTAAGTTTGGATTGAGCAGACATAAYTTTGGATTGAGCAGACATTCCCATACATATATTTGAGTTTAACCATAACATTTGTTATATTTGTTCTATCTTTTCTGGAGGATAAAACTGAAATTGTAACCACCTTTGTATGACTTGTTTAAGAAAGGGTGATGCTTAAAAAAAACAATTTTCAATTAGTTGGAAATGAGAAGTAATAAAGGCGAAAAGGCAATTTTATAAAGGATCTGTATAAAGGCAAAAAGGCCATTTTGAACAAAGGGTGAGGCTTTTTTACTAATCTACTGGATAACCATTTTGGGTMTAAGTATAACTTATGTATGAGTGAAGCTTTTAGTGAGAGGTTTAAAGCTTTAATATATAATAATTTTAGCCCCCCAAACTCATATTAATTATATAAATAGGCACTTTTAATTTTGTCTGGCTTAGTATTCCAAATCAAATTTAGCTCATGTGATTTAAAAAATGAGTTGTCTGGAGTAGGTAGTGCCATTAGTAAGTAAACTGTGATAGGACCAAAGAGTTAATCAATGTGATTTTCCCATAAATAGACAAGTATTTACCTCTCCATGGTTGTAGAATCGTATCTACAGTACTTTTTGCAAACTTTCCATTGAAATTGATTGTGGTAAGTTCATTTATATTTTTTTTAAATGTGAATACCAAGTATGTCTAATTTACCCATTTTATTGGTCAACTACAAGGTAGTATAAACACTATGTCTTTTAACGATCCGATACGTAATATGGTACACTTGTCATTATTAGGTTTTAGTCCAGAGGCTAGAAAAGTGATCAAGATCTTCAATGAGACTGTGCAAGGATCCAGATTGCAGACTTAAGAAAAAACTTGAGTCATTAGCATACATTGACACTTGTTTTCACACTTGCATTTCTAACCTGTTGATGTTTTTGTTGGATCTAATGTTAATAGCTAGCATTTCAATGGCCATAATAAATAGAAATGGAGACAACGGACAGCCTTGTTTAACTCCTCTTAAAAGCTCACTACTTTCTGAGAAGTAACCAATATTTAATATTTACATATGGGGTTGATGTACATAACTTTAACCCATTGTATAAGAGATTCACCGAAATTATAGTAATCCAGGCATTTATAGATAAATTCTAGTCCTACTTTATCAAACGCCTTTTCAAAATCTGCTATGAAGACCAGGCCTGGTATCTTTGATGTTTCATATTGTTCAATTGTTTCAAGTAATTGTCGTATATTATCTCCAATATATCATACATGTAGAAAACCTGTCTGATCAGGATGAACAATATCTGCTAAAACCTTTTTGATTCTATGTGCTATGCATTTTGCCAGGATTTTTGCATCACAACACTGGCCTCCTCCTAAGAGGCCTCCTGTTTTTTAAATGGACTGGAAATATGGGCAGTCCCATGATTACACAATTCAAAACTGCCATCTGCCACATTCAAATCCCCGTAAATCTATTGCATATCTATGAGGGTGCTTTTTAAGAGAACTAACCAAATAACATGGAAAACAGAAGAAAAAAATAACAATAATAGATCATATTAATAGAAATAATAACACCACAATCTTATAAATGCATGCTCATATTTAGAAAGTCCTAGCAAGGCTATAAGCATATCAGCCCAGCCTGCTCAGTTCATTGGATACAATTGTTTGAAAACTACCTATATATATCGCAAGACTAGATCTTTATGTCCATTACATTTAAGACATATTTCATGTAGTCCTCATTATATTCTGTTTTATTCCGACAAAAAGGAAGGATAAAGGAACAGATTTTAACAGCCGCTAATGACTGCCAGTAAAAATGTGTCTTAGTCAACAGACTACCCATATAGGAATACCTAAGTTTAACTTAAAATCAACTCTGACACAGCGATGGCACAATAGCAAAGAATACATGCAGTACTGACAATCCAGAGAGAGTAAATCTGTAAAACCAACCCTGTCTCCACCCACACACATTTTGTTTTTATTCCAGGGTCGTTGCTCAATCACCTAGGTTGATTTACACCTAGGCCTATATCATTAGGTTCAAGAATATAAAAGGTGGTTAAACTTAGGTATTCCTTTATTCCTTTACCTCTCGCTTAGAGGTATATTATATGTTTCTACATAAGCTATTTACGCTACCTTTTATATTCTTGAACCTAATGATATAGGCCTAGGTGTAAATCAACCTAGGTGATTGAGCAACGGCCCTGGAATAAAAACAAAATGTCTATAAGTGCTTCCATAAGCAAGTTATTGTGTTGGTTGTACCGTTAACTTTAATCAGTTTATCCCAGTGTTAACCAGCCTGCCACTGTCACTTCTATTCCCGCTCCTCCCCGACGTCAGCGGTTTACTAACCACCGGCCCTGGCAACCATCGTTACGCGCACCTGCCACCCATCATTACGCGCACCTGTGTCTCATCATGAGACACACCTGGACTCCATCACTTCACTGATTTCCTCCCCTATATCTGTCACTTCCTTTGTTCCATACCCCAGGCAGTATTGACTATGTGTTTCATGCCTATACGCTACTCGTAGTTCTTGTATTGTTCTATGGTCCGTTTAGTATTAAACTCACCACCTGCACTTGCTTTCTGACTCCCAGCGTATATGTTACAGAATACTGCCTCAACAAATGGAAGCAGCAGGTAATCAGGACATCTCCCAGATGGTTGATGAATAGGGATACCTACTTCGTCAACACCACGACCAGCTGGCGCAACTGGGGAGGGCTGTGGAAGAGGTTCTTCGCAGTCTTCAACATCTAGTGGAGGATACTCTGCCACCAATCAATCCAGTGACCCAGCACACCAGTCCACTCAGCAGTCCACCCAGGTCAGCGATGCTGGTCATCCTGACATAGCCATGAACCCCTCATACGAATTGAACTGCACAACCTCTGGATTTGAGGTACGCTGATCTTTCTGCTGCGCCACGAAATGTGTAGCATTCACCTAAACATTAATTACCTATAATACATCTCTGCACTTAGCAAAATAGGGCCTTCAGCACTATCATCACATGTGAAGTGTTCTAAAAACACATGGTTTTACATGACTCCACTTGTGAAACTTCATGTGAAATATCATCACGTGAAGAGTTCCAAAAACACATGATTGCACATTTTAAAGTCCACATCACATGTGAAGTGTTCCATAAACACATGGTTTCACATGATTTCACATATGCAAAACATGTGGGAATGTTACATGTGAAATCATGGGATTTTTCCACATGTGAAATCATGTGGTTTTTCCGTAAGGGTTATGTTGAGCTTAGAATATCATAAACTAAATTAGCATAGTTCATATTGTTGTTATAGTTATCCTGCATCCAAACTTTAGCAGCACAACTTAGACATGCATTCCGTGGCCAGTTTATTAGGTGCAACCATCTAGTACCGGGTTGGACCCACTGTTTACCTCGAGAACAGCCTGAATTCTTCAGGGCTTTCTACAAGGTGTCGGAAACGTTCCACAGGGGTGTTGGTCCATGCTGATGCTATGGCATCACGCAGTTGCTGCAAATTGGAACGGCGGTATATTCATGCTGTGAACAGCTCGTTCCATCTCATCCCAAAGATTATCTAATGGATTGAGGTCTGGGGACTGCAGAGGCCACTCAAGTAAACTGAACTTGCTGTCATGTTCCAGGCAATATTTTTTCCACTTCTCAATTGTCCAGTGTTGGTGATCGCGTGCCCACTGGAGCTGCTTCTTCTTGTTTTTAGCTGATAGGAGTGGAACCCGGTGGGGTCGTCTGCTGCAATAGTCCATCCGTGACAAGGATCGGCGAGTTGTGCGTTCTGAGATGCCGTTCTGCACACCACTGTTGTACTGCGCCATTATTTGTCTGTTTGTGGCTCGCCTGTTTGCTTGCACGATTCTTGCCATTCTCCTTCGACCTCTCTCATCAACGAGTTGTTTTCGCCCACAGGACTGCCACTGACTGGATATTTTTTGTGTGTCACACCATTCTAAATAAACCATAGACACTGTCATGTGTGTAAAGCCCAGGAAGGCAGCCGTTTCATGTTGGATCTGGCGCGCCTGGCACCGACGATCATACCACGCTCAAAGTCGCTTAGGTCACTCGTTTTGCCGACTCTAACATTCAATCGAACAGTAACTGAATGCATCGATGCTTGTCGCCCTGCTTTATATAGCAAGTCATAGCCACGTGACTCACTGTCTTGTAGGAGCTATCCATTTTTGAGAATGGGGTGGTGTACCTAATAAACTGTCCGGGAGTGTATATATGTTTAGTTAATACAATTATTGAATTTGTGACTAAGATTTCATCACATGAAAAAGTAGTTAGGCTTGTGCATTGTCCCATTTTTACTTCAGACTGGCACTTTGTGGCCCTGATCCAGAGAGTGTGCCAAGCCCATCTTGGAGAAACTTCTGACGAAGAGAGCTGTCACTGTCGAGGGCTACAGTGCTGYCCGAAAGCCCCAGACAGGACCAGATGAGGGAGCTCTACATGGGACCTCTGAATGCAAGCTGCACCAGAGGCAAATACAAGCTGCACCAGAGGCATGCACCCTATGGGCAGGATGCCTCTGTGTGAGTGTCACTGAGTAGGATGATACACCATTTCATGGGTGCACAATCCATAGGTAAGGCTTTCGGGTGCATATAAGTATGCCCCCAATGCAATCCTGAAGTCTTAATACATCCACAGTGCGATGTAGCTTTTTTGGGGTCAAATTAGATCATTATTGTCTTTTGTTGAATTGATATAACAACATTCCAACCATATGTAGCATTATCTAGTCCAAATGACGTGATTCCACTATTTGTATTGGTTTGCATTAGTTTCAATGCGGGAACTTTTATCTTGAAGGCCAACAGTTGATTCCACTAGTGTGGCTAATCGCTATTGTGGCTCAGTTCACATCGATAGGGCGTTCCAGCCTTCTCACTAGGTACGTACTTTCTCACTTCCAGGAAAGAGTCTTCTATTTTTCATTCTCTTCTTTTTCTGAGAGAGGGTTATTTGTTATTGTACATACATTTAGTGGATGTTACAGGGAGAAAATAACACAGGTTGAGAGGTCAAAATAAGACTGCATTTGGAGAAAGTAAACTAGCACTCGACGTCCTGTTGTGAATTACAGTTGAACCAGACAGAAGCAGGCAGCTGACGTCATTATCCATGTAAACTGTATCTGACAGAAAATGGCCACATTAAAACAACAAGGTGAGTGTTATGCCGATACCCTTCTGTGCGGTAGGCCTACTCTTGCTATTTCATTGTAGGGTGACTATGTGCTTAAAAAGTGTGGGCATAAATAAATACACCAGGCACAGAGAGAAGAGCCTTGCTTTCTTCCTAGGTTCCTGCCTTGAAGGGAGTTTTTTGTAGCCAAGTAACTTGCTTCCGCACCAGCATTGCTTGCTCTTTGGAGTTTCAGATAGGCTACCCAATCTGTAAAGCACTTTATGCTGATGTAAAAAGGGCTTTTATAAAGTACATTTGATGTACTATTAAAGCAAGTAAWGAACTTAGTATAAACATTAATTTCCACAAAGGTGATTGACTTCCCAGAAGTAAGTGTGTCTAAAGCAATGTGAAGATAAATCAAATCACATTTTATTGGTCACATATACATGTTTGAATTAAGAAAGAAAGAAATATTTAGATGAGCAATGTCATCTAAATTAGTGGATTCGGCTATTTCAGCCACACTCGTTGCTGACCGGTGTATAAAATTAAGCACACAGCAATGCAATCTCCATAGACAAACATTGGCAGTAGAATGGCTTTGCTGAAGAGCTCAGTGACTTTCAACTTTGTACCGTCATAGGATGCCACCTTTCCAACAAGTCAGTTTGTCAAATTTCTGCCCTGCTAGAGCTGCCCCGGTCAACTGTAAGTCCTGTTACTGTGAAGTGGAAACTGTTATGTGTAAGGATTGGATGCCACCTGCTGGTATGGTGCTTAACTGTTAGGTTATAGACCGGATACCATTGCGTGCGAGATATGGAAGTTGATACACGCTGGCGAATGCACTGTTGGCTTCTTCAATAAAACTACATGAAACAAGGTGTCAGAAGTGGTCTAAACGATACATGCTCGGACTATGGCTGCGGCAGGAAATATTCCCGCCCCTGAATACATATGTAAATAAGGTATTTCTGTTTATTTTGTATAAATTTACTTCCATTTTAAAAACCTGTTTTCGCTTTGTCATTATGGGGTATCGTGTGTAGATTGATTAGAATAAGGCTGTAACAAAACAAAATGTGGAAAACGTCAAGGGGTCTGAATACTTTCCAAATGCACTGTATATAGGGCAACAGCCTCTAAGGTGCAAGGTTGAGTAACGGGGTGGTAGCTGGCTAGTGACAGCGACTAAAGTTCAGGGCAGGGTGCTGTACTGGGTGGAGGCCGGCTAGTGGGGACTATTTGAAAGTCTGATGGCTTTGAGATAGAAGTTGTTTTATCAGCTTAAGATGGCAGTCCCCCGTTTCAGCTTTGATGCACCTGTACTGACCACCCCGCTACCATCCAGAAGGCGAGAACAGGCCGTGGCTCGGGTGGCTGAGGTCCTTGATGATAATACAGCTAATCAAATGATAATGTACTTAAAGTATCTGGATGGTCGATTTTTATGGTTTATTCATTATTCATGGATGGGTTCATTCCTAGAACCGCTCTCTTACTTGTTAGATACATACATTGTCTGGTTATTTAATTCCTTTACTTATTATTTATTATGTGACTTGACTTCAGATACTCTGATGGAATGCTTGAGTTGCAGCCATCTTAAGGTGAGAGGACAAAATGTTGATATTATTATGAAGAATCTACTTATTTTACACAAGGCTCATAACTGTTACAAAAATTGCCAAATATTTTTGAAAGATTAATCTGAAGGTTTTACCATATTTGGTTGGCTCAATCCTGAACAGACCGCAGAAATTTGGATTGCGCTTGAGCCGTTAGTGTCTACAGAAAATGAGATTTCAATCTACAGGTAAACACCTTGGACTTACTTTCCCCTCTACCTCAATAATTAGCACCTGTCACAAACAAATCCTGATCAACAGATGATTCAGTATTTCAGTTTATTTAATATTTTGYTTACCTAATTTGCATTCCCTTCTTCCAGACTTGAATCTATCGCAGGACGTTATGAGTGCAGAATATCAGGGCTGCGCTGGGTATGTGAGCGCAAAGTCACACTTCTGTACCACTTCAGCTCTTGGGATCCTCACAGGGCAGTGCTACAAAGCATGGGGTACAGGCAAGGAGGCCCCTTACTGGACATCAAAATCATTGAAGGAAAACTGAAAGAAGTGCATCTGCCACATTTTCTCTGTTTTGGTGCACGTAAGGATATCAGCTATACTGGACAAGACATTGTTTTATTTACCTGGGAATTCTCAATACATTTTATTCAAACTGATAATGTAAATGTTCTGGTTTCTGTCCATTTTAGGGGTTGGAGATCGTTATGATCCCTCTATAAAGCAGAAAGTGAGAGTTCTTCATGTAGAAGACCGTGGTGTGTCCATAGAACAAGTGGATAAGGTCACCCGCTTCCACGTCAAGATTCTCCATCCATCTTTCTCTCTGAGAGGTGTTATCCTGCAGGCATTAGGGTGTTCCGTGCACTGTGACTTGCAGATCTACCGAGCCAGGACAGCACACCTCACGCTACATGCTTATCTGATGCCATGTGATCCTGCACTAACACAGGTTATAAAGGCTAACTCTGTTCCTCTTCCTCATTGTTACTTCCATATACGGTATTTATTCAACCAGGATGGTCCTCAGCAACAATTTCCATTGACTTTTAAAAAATCTAAACACTCCAGATCAGACAAACGTAAAACAATCAGGCACCCTGATCAAAGCGTTAGCCAAGACATGGTGTATTTTAATGACTTAGCCCACACATTTAAAGGTTTATCAACTTTCAAACCCACACATGTGCCTGGACTTGGATTTTTTATGACACTTAGCACCCATGTTATAGTTTTTCCTTTTTCTTGTCAAACAATGTTGAGAACAAATGGTAATTGGAAGTATACAGTGCAATACACAGTGATGGATATGTTTGCTTGTTCTACAGGTAGTGGAGAAACAGGAGAAGTGTCATGGATCCACAAGGATCCTAAAACCAAGACCAGAGAAGTCCCAATGGTTGACTAGTGATTTCTACCTCACAACATCCTGTCCTTCTGATGTTAACCCTCGTGTACGGTTTGAACTTGTATAGAACATTAATGAAATCCAAAACATTGCACATTCCCAGAACCCCCCCCAAGAAGAATTACTAATTTCAATGTCTGTTAGTCTAACACTATCTATCTATTGTCTCAGAGATTGGAGCTCGCACATGTTGACCCACCAAACTTCTTTGAGGTGTTCATAAGAGACGCAGATTCTGACTTCAGTCTGAACCTAAGCTGTAAAAGTCGTAAACAAACCATATGGAACCACGAAATACAAGAAGGTCAGAAAAGATCCATTGTCTTAGTAACCATAAATGTCAAATATTGTTTAAAGCCGGGATTCCTCAGGCGAGTTGCACGCTGCACTACAGACAATGCACATTCCTTTACATTCATGGTAAACACTGCTGATATCGGCTCAATCGTAAACTACATTTAAAAGTAAACTGTAATGCACTTGCCAATACTGCGCCATTGATTGAATCGCGTCCTAGAAATGTGTTAAAGGGTCATAAGTAAAGGCAAACTAATTGTATCAGTTTCCTTTATAGCTGAATACAGGGGTCCCATCTTGACCTCAGACCAGCACTTTGTGGACCTCCACCAGACAGCCCTGATTGACAGAGTGAGCCAGGTCGATCCCATCTTGGACAGACTCCTGAAGAGTGGAGTCATCACTGCTGATGGCTACAGTGACATGATAGCTGAAAGAAATAACCAGAAAAAGATGAGGGAGCTCTTTGATGGGCCCTTAAAAGGATGTGGCTCCGAATGCAAAGATCGGTTCTTAGAGATCCTGACAGAGCTGGAGCCATACCTAATCAATCACCTGAAGCGGGAATGATGAGCTAGGTTGGTGAAAGGGGAACATTTGAAGTTTATTTTAGGGGAAATGGCATGAATGATGTCAGTTGCGCTTTGTTTTATTTCTTTATAAAAGGTGCATCGTATCATTATTTTTTTATCATTACTTTTATTTACACATGTACAGTTGGAGTCATTAAAACTCGTTTTTCAACCACTCCACAAATTTCTTGTTAACAAACTATAGTTTTGGCAAGTCGGTTAGGACATCTACTTTGTGCATGACACAAGTCATTTTTCCAACAATTGTTTACAGACAGAATATTTCACTGTATCACAATTCCAGTGGGTCAGAAGTTTACATACACTAAATTGACTGTGCCTTTAAACAGCTTGCAAAATTCCCAAAATGTCATGGCTTTAGAAGCTTCTGATAGGCTAATTGACGTCAATTGGAGGTGTACCTGTGGATCTATTTCAAGGCCTACCTTCAAACTCAGTGCCTCTTTTTGCTTGACATCATTGGAAAATCAAAAGAAATCAGCCAAAACCTCAGAAAAAAAAWTTGTAGACCTCCACAAATCTGGTTCATCCTTGTGATTAATTTCCAAGCGCCTGAAGGTAGCACGTTTATCTGTACAAAAAATAGTACGCAAGTATAAACACCATGGGACCACGCAGCCGTCATACTGCTCAGGAAGGAGATGCGTTCTGTCTCCTAAAGATGAACGTACTTTGGTGCGAAAAGGGCAAATCAATCCCAGAACAACAGCAAAGGACCTTGTATAGATGCTGGAGGAAACAGGTACAAAAGTATCTATATCCACAGTAAAACGAGTCCTATATCAACATAACCTGAAAGGCCGCTCAGCAAGGAAGAAGCCACTGCTCCAAAACCGCCATAAAAAAGCCAGACTACGATTTGCAACTGCACATGGGGACAAAGATCGTACTTTTTGGAGAAATGTACTCTGGTCTGATGAAACAAAAATAGAACTGTTTTGCCATAATGACCATCAATGTTTGGAGGAAAAAGGGAGATGCTTGCAAGCCGAAGAACACCATCCCAACCGTGAAGCACGGGGTGGCAGCATCATGTTGTGGGGTGCTTTGCTGCAGGAGGTACTGGTGCACTTCACAAAATAGATGGCATCATGAGGAAGGAAAATTAGGTGGATATATTGAAGCAACATCTCAAGACATAAGTCAGGAAGTTAAAGATTGGTCTCAAATGGGTCTTCCAAATGGACAATGACCCCAAGCATACTTCCAAAGTTGTGGCAAAATGGCTTAAGGACAACAAAGTCAAGGTATTGGAGTGGCCATCACACACCTGACCTCAATCCTATTAAAATGTGTAGGCAGAACTGAAAAAGCGTTGTGCGAGCAAGGAGGCTACAAACCTGACTCAGTTACACCAGCTCTGTATGGAGGAATGGACCAAAATTCACCCAACTTATTGTGGAAGGCTACCGAAACGTTTGACCAAGTTAAACAATTGAAGGCAATGCTACCAAAATACTAATTGAGTGTATTAAACTTTGACCCATGGGAATGTGATGAAATAAATAAAAGCTGAAATAAAATCTACCTATTATTCTGACATTTCACATTCCTAAATAAAGTGGTGATCCTAACTGACCTAAAAATGGAATTTTTACTCAGATTAAATGTCAGGAATTGTATTTGGCTCGGTGTATGTAAAACTTCTGACTTCAACTGTAATATACAGGGCACAACTTTGGTTTTAGAAGTAGGGGTACATGGGGGGTGGGGGGGGGGCATCTAGATATTTCCTGCATTTCTACACAATGTAATATGACCCTTTTGGGTTACTGTTATTGTAGATACATTCTAGTTGTATTTAAACACTTCTAATAATAATCATGAATATGATGTGTGAGGAAGTCAAAACGCACAAATATCATACCCTCCCCAAAAAATGCTGACCTCCCCCGTTGTTGTAATGGTGAAGGGGGGTATGATATGTGTTCGTAACTTTCTCACTCATTATTATTTCAGGACTTTCCGTAATCATGGTAGCATCCACATTAATCTAGAAGTGTTTAGAAGCATTCTATTCTATTTACAATAAAGGTGACTTAAATGACACAATAACATTATTTACCATTAATTTGTACTGGCCACAAAATATCTGAGAAACAACCAAAACAGACAGCAAATGCATCTAACAAATTTGTAGTCACCAGCTTGATGTACTCATTGTGTGCTATGAATGTGGGACCAAATACTTAACTTGTGAATTTGTCCCAATACTTTTGCTCCCTAAATGGGGGACTATGTACAAAAAAATGCTGTAATTTCTAAACAATTCACCCAATATGGATGAAAATACCCTAAAAAAAAGCGGAAGTCTGCACTTTAAGTTCCTAGTAATTATTTGATTTAAACTTGCATACAGGAGTGTCAAACTAAAGTACTTAAGTACTTTGTCAAGCAATAATATTTATTTTCACAGACCATCATGGGGCGGCAGAAAGCCTAGTTGTTAGAGCGTTGGGCCAGTAACAGAAAGGTTGCTAAGATCGAATACCCGAGCTGACAAGGTAAAAATCTGTAATTCTGCCCGCTGAACAAGGCAGTTAACCCACTGTTCCTAGGCGTCATTGTAAATAAGAATTTGTTCTTAACTGACTTGTCTAGTTTAAATAAAGGTTACATTTTTTTTTGTAAACTATGTAATAATTATGGAATTGTTTCTAGTCGCAACCAGATGGCAGTATATCGCCACAACCTCATGAAAGAAATACTATTAAAATCTAAATGTATTAGTCACAAACATTTAGCAGATGTTATTGTGGGTGTAGTGAAATGCTTATTCATCACTACCTTACAAGTTCTACTCAATACATTGTTTCACTAACTTACATGAGTGGTAAGTCAGTACTGATGATTTTGTCATTTGAGTAGTGATGAGTGTAACGGATGTGAAAATGGCTAGCTAGTTAGCGGGTACGCGCTAATAGCTGTTTCCAATCAGTTACGTCACATGCTCTGAAACCTAGAAGTAGTGTTGCCCCTTGCTCTGCAAGAGCCGCGGCTTTTGTGGAGCGATGGGTAACGACGCTTCGTGGGTGACTGTTGTTCATGTGTGCAGAGGGTCCCTGGTTCGCGCCCGGGGCGAGGGGACGGTTTAAAGTTATACTGTTACATTGATGCTGTTGACCCGGATCACTGGTTGCTGCGGAAAAGGAGGAGGTTGAAAGGGGTGTGAGTGTAACAGATGTGAAATGGCTTTTTTTGTGCGGCTGCCCATGTTGCCTATACCTAAATTCGCCACTGTGCTCATGTAACAGTCAGTCAATCAGTTACGTCACATGCTCTGAAACCTAGAAGTAGTGTTGCCCCTTGCTGTGCAAGGGCCGCGGCTTTTGTGGAGCGATGGGTAACGACGCTTCGTGGGTGACTGTTGTTGATGTGTGCAGAGGGTCCCTGGTTCGCGCGAGGGGACGGTTTAAAGTTATACTGTTACATGAGCACAGTGGCGAATTTAGGTATAGGCAACATGGGCAGCCGCACAAAAAAAGTTGGAATGGTGACATTTGCGCGATCGGTTTTCTATCACTCATCTGCACATCACGTCAAAGATATGTCACGGTGTGGGACTGTGGGTCAATTAACCTTGTCAGAGTGGGCGCCCTGATTCTAGTTTATGAGCTGGGCAGATTGGGAAGGTCTCCCACTCAAAAGTATGAGATGGGGGTGGGGGTAGGTTGACCTCAGGTCTCCCCACTGGAAGCCCGATGTAGGGGGAGCGGGGGAATCTATCAAACAGCGCACATCTAACTTTGTACAGTACTAATGCAATTAGTAAAATCAGTCACACTACCAAATAAACCACAATTCATTCATAATACTGTGAATATATAGTTTCACAGACATATTGTTGCATTTTTTTCTGGTTTGTGCAAAATCGTTAAGGATAATATAAAACCAGTCTGCACACCCAAGGTGAATTGGTTTAGTCTTGACTCTTGGTTGACAGTGTTGGGGGATGGGTCATGTATTGTTGCTCAAGTGCCAAATCAACACATTTGTATGTTTTAATATTTATATAGTTTTAAATGTTATGATCATTTTTGTTGTTCCAAATGTCTGAATAAAAATTACAGTTAGTGCAGAATGGTGCTTTTTTGGGGTGGGGGGGGGCTGAAGGGGGGGTTCGCCCAGGGAGTCATACAAGCTAGAACCGCCACTGGATGAGCAGAGTTTTGGGACATGTCTTCTGGTGAATAGACATTTCCTATTTGCATTACTACACAATTTCGTYATGACTTGTTTTTATTAGGCATCTGGGAATCTACTTAACAGCTACGAAAAAGCGTCTTGCTTTCGACTGGCAGCTTTAGTGTCGCAGGTCGGGAGAAGGGCGGGTGAGCTGTGAGGAAAACGGCCACCATAAAGGCAGTAGCACGGCTACCGCTTGATAAAGTGGAATATAGCAGGCGTCCTGTGAATGAGTCGATTGGCAAAAAAAAGCGAATGGTTGAGGGACAGCTATTGGGGAACTGTGGGGGGGATCTTGGAGGGTTCGGGCTTCACAAGATTGTGATCATGAAAAAGGAAACTATGACYTTTTATTTCACTATCATGCACACGTACCCTCACACATAAGGATGGCTTTGTTGCYGAAAGACTGATACATCAAACAGGCAAAGCGTCAATACAGGGCTAAGATTGAATCYTACTACACCGGCTCCGACGCTCGTCGGATGTGGCAGGGCTTGCAAACTATTACAGACTACAAAGGGAAGCACAGCCGCGAGCTGCCCAGTGACACGAGCCTACCAGACGAGCTAAATCACTTCTATGCTCGCTTTGAAGCAAGCAACACTGAGGCATGCATGAGAGCATCAGCTGTTCCGGACGACTGTGATCACGCACTCCGTAGCCGACGTGAGTAAGACCTTTAAACAGGTCAACAGGGCCAGACGGATTACCAGCGTGTGCTCCGGGCATTGCTGACCAACTGGCAGGTGTCTTCACTGACATTTTCAACATGTCCCTGATTGAGTCTGAATACCAACATGCTTCAAGCAGACCACCATAGTCCCTGTGCCCAAGAACAACAAAGGCAACCTGCCTAAATGACTACAGACCCGTACACTCACGTCCGTAGCCATGAAGTGCTTTGAAAGGCTGGTAATGGCTCACAACAATACCATTATCCCAGAAACCCTAGACCCACTCCAATTTGCATACCGCCCAAACAGATCCACAGATGATGCAATCTCTATTGCACTCCACACTGCCCTTTCCCACCTGGACAAAAGGAACACCTATATGAGAATGCTGTCCATTGACACAGCTTAGCGTTCAACACCATAGTACCCTCAAAGCTCATCACCAAGCTAAGGAACCTGAGACTAAACACCCCCTCTGCAACTGGATCCTGGACTTCCTGACAGGCCACCCCAGGTGGTGAGGGTAGGTAGCAACACATCTGCCACGCTGATCCTCAACACTGGAGCTCCCCAGGGGTGCGTGCTCAATCCCCTCCTGTACTCCCTGTTCACCCACGACTGCATGGCCAGGCACGACTCCAACACCATCAAGTTTGCTGACGACACAACAGTGGTAGGCCTGATCACCGACAACGACGAGACAGCCTATAGGGAGGAGGTCAGAGACCTGGCCGGGTGGTGCCAGAATAACAACCTATCCCTCAACGTAACCAAGACTAAGGAGATGATTGTGGACTACAGGAAAAGGAGCACCGAGCACGTCCCCATTCTCTTCGACGGGGCTGTAGTGGAGCAGGTTGAGAGCTTCAAATTCCTTGGTGTCCACATCAACAACAAACTAGATTGGTCCAAACACACCAAGACAGTRGTGAAGAGGGCACGACAAAGCCTATTCCCCCTCAGGAAACTAAAAAGATTTGGCATGGGTCCTGAGATCCTCAAAAGGTTCTACAGCTGCAACATCGAGAGCATCCTGACTGGTTGCATCACTGCCTGGTACGCCAATTGCTCGGCCTCCGACCGCAAGGCACTTCAGAGGGTAGTGCGTAGGGCCCAGTACATCACTGGGGCWAAGCTGCCTGCCATCCAGGACCTCTACACCAGGCGGTTTCAGAGGAAGACCCTAAAAATTGTCAAAGACCCTAGCCACAGACTGTTCTCTCTACTACCGCATGGCAAGTGGTACCGGAGTGCCAAGTCTAGGACAAAAATGCTTCTCAACAGTTTTTACCCCCAAGCCATAAGACTCCTGAACAGGTAACCAAATGGTTACCCAGACTATTTGCATTGTGTGCCCCCCCCCAACCCCTCTTTTACGCTGCTGCTACTCTGTTTATCTTATATGCATAGTCACTTTAACTATGCATTCATGTACATACTACCTAAATTGGCCCGACCAACCAGTGCTCCCGCACATTGGCTAACTGGGCTATCTGCATTGTGTCCCACCACCCGCCAACCCCTCTTTTTACACTTCTGCTACTCTCTGTTCATCATATATGCATAGTCACTTTAACGATACCTACATGTACATACTACCTCAATAAGCCTGACTAACAGGTTTCTGTATATAGCCTTGCTACTCTTTTTACTGTTGTTTTATTTCTTTACTTACCTACACACACACACCTTTTTTTACCCGCACCATTGGTTCGAGCCTGTAAGTAAMCATTTCACTGGTCTACCTACACCTGTTGTATTCGGCGCACGTGACAAACTTTGATTTGATGTTTGATAGTGTCTTGATGCTGTATTGTTTGTCCTTCATGTTCTAATACTTTAACCATTCCTTGTGTTTTTTGTAATACTTTTTAAATTTTTTATTAAAAAGCCCTGGAGGTTGTTGCTGAGAAAAAGTCACAATGTAGAACTGGCGCCAGCGCAGGGTGCAGCATTGTATTACTAATGCCCTAGACAATAGAAAGTACTGTGCCGCCTTGTTCATAGATTTGTCTAAAGCTTTTGACACTGTAGACCATGCAATACTTTCGGGTAAGCTGTCGTTAATAGGACTGGGATCGGATGCCTGTCGTTGGTTTCATGACTATCTAAAAGGATAGAAGTCAGCCTGTTAGAGTCGACGGCATCCAGTCGGAGCCATTGGAGTTGGTTAAAGGGGTCCCACAAGGTTCTATACTTAGTCCATTACTGTTCACTCTCTACATAAACAATATCGGTGATGAGATAAGTGTAAAATTATTTTATATGCTGATGACACTGTCATMTACTCTGTCGCTTCAACGGCTGACCAAGCATTATCACAATTGGAGACAGATTTTAAGATATATAAAAGACCCTTGTAATAGCTGAAACTTGGTTTAAATGCAAAGAAAACACATTTTATGATTTTTAATAGGTTCAAAAAGTTGGTTGAATATACATATGCACTTACGAGCTTAGATGGCACTCCAATTAATCAGGTCTCTGCATATAAATACTTAGGGATATGGTTGGATGATAAACTGTCTTTTAAAATGCATGTTGACGAACTTTGTAAACGGCTAAAAATCAAGCTAGGCTTCCTCTATAGAAACAGGACATGTTTGTCCTCTACAAATAGAAGACAAATTGTGCAAGCTACTTTTATGTCTGTTTATAGATTATGGGGATATTATCTAAATGCATGCTACGGCATCCACACTTAAATCGCTGGATGCTACTTATCATTGTGCACTTAGGTTTATTACGGGTGCTAGCTACAGAACTCACCACTGTGTTTTATATCAAAATGTGGGTTGGACTTCGCTGTCCATGAGATGAGAAGAACATGCTCTTGTGTTTGTCTATAAAGTACTTCTGAATAAACTACCTTCTTATTTATCATCACTCATCAACATTAGAATTAGAATTCCTAAAACCTGTCTCAACATGGATTACACTTGAGGCCCATGCGATTTCCACAGAGTTGGGTATGGCTGCCTTTTCCTGTTACGCTCCTTGCCTATGGAATAGCCTGCAGACTAAACTGAAACTTGAGACTCTTGTTCCCCTTGCACATTTTAAACATTTATTGGATTTTATTTTTGTATTGCTTTAACTGCTTTGGGTAATGCAAGTTCTTGTGCTGTTAGGGGAATAACCTATTTGTAAATGTAACAATCTGCTGCTGTATTTTTTGTGTTGTTTATCTTGTGTAGTTTCTTAATCGTTGTACCTAAACTGTATGTGTAAACATGTATAGTACCTAAACTGTATGTGTAAACACAGTCTGTGTTCCTTGTTGAAATAAAGGTATAATAATTGTGTGGCTCTTCAGGGCCGATTCACACCGTGGTACAGTTGGTTTGAGTTTCAATATTCGTCAGACATTCAGACCTTCAAACTTGAATACCTCAGGTTAGGGCGTTTAGGCTCTCTGACAAAAAAAAAAGGTGTACAGCATTGCACAGGTCTTATTTGCCTGGTTCCATAATCACACGGCAACTGTGTAGGCAGCCTGGCGCACCATCAACGCAACATTTTTTTAGGGCTCCCCCCACACTAACACTGTGCATACGCAAATTGATTTTGTCCCCCCACACCAAATGTGATTACGACACGCAGGTTGAAATATCAAAACAAACTCAGAACCAATTATATTAATTTGGGGACAGGTCGAAAAGCATTAACTTCTTATGGCTGCAGGGACAGTATTGAGTAGCTTGGATGAAAGGTGCACAGAGGTGCCCAGAGTAAACGGCCCGCTCTTCAGTCATAGTTGCTAATATATGCATATTATTATTAGTATTGGATAGAAAACACTGAAGTTTCTAAAACTGTTTGAATTATGTCTGTGAGTATAACAGAACTCATATGGCAYGCAAAAACCTGAGAAAAAATCCAAACAGGAAGTGGAAATTCTGAGGCTGGTAGATTTTCAACCAAGCTCCCATTGAAATCACAGCGAGATATGGATGAGTTTTCACTGCCTACGGCTTCCACTAGATGTCAACAGTCTGTAGAACTTTGTCTGATGACTCTACTGTGAAGGGGGGCCGGATGAGAGGAGAATAAGTCAGGTCTGCCATGAGGTGACCATTKTTTGACCATGCGCATTCACATGAGAGGGAGCTCCGTTCCATCGCTCATCTGAAGTCAATGTAATTCGCCGGTTGGAAGGTTATTCAAGATTTATGTTAAAAACATTCTAAAGATTGATTCAATACATCGTTTGACATGTTTCTACGGACTGTTACGGAACTTTTGGACATTTCGTCAGGTTTTAGTGAACGCGCTTCCCTGATGTTAGATTTGTATACCAAACACGCAACAAAAATAGCTATTTGGACATAAATGATGGACATTACCGAACAAAACGAACATTTCTTGTGGAAGTGGGAGTCCTGGGAGTGCATTCCGACGAAGATCAGCAAAGGTAAGTGAAGATTTATAATGCTTTTTATGAGTTTTGTTGACTGCACAATTTGGGCGGGTAACTGTATGGCTTGTTTGTGTGGCTGAACGCTGTTTTCAGATTATTGAATATTGTGTTTTGCCGTAAAGCTTTTTGAAATCTGACACAGCGGTTGCATTAAGAACAAGTGTATCTTTAATTCTATGTAAAACATGTATCTCATCAAAGTTTATGATGAGTATTTCTGTTATTTGACGTGGCTCTGCAATTTCTCCGGATATTTTGGAGGCATTTCTGAACATGGCGCCAATGTAAACAGAGGTTTTTGGATATAAATATGAACTTAATCGAACAAGACATATGTATTGTGTAATATGAAGTCCTATGAGTGTCATCTGATGAAGATCATCAAAGGGTAGTGATGAATTTTATCTCTTTGTGACTCCTCTCTTTGGCTGGAAAAATGGCTGAATTTTTCTTTGCGTTGGTAGTGACCTAACATAATCGTTTGTGGTGTTTTCGATGAAAAGCCTACTTGAAATCGTACACTTTGGTGGGATTAACAACAAGATTACCTTTAAAATGGTATGAGATACATGTATGTTTGAGGAATTTTAAATATGAGATTTCTGTTGTTTGAATTTGGCGCCCTGCACTTTCACTGGCTGTTGTCATATCGATCCCGTTAACGGGATTGCAGCCATAAGAAGTTAATTAAGCATCACTACTCTGGACGGTTCTGACTTAGAATATGTGGACAACTACAAATACCTAGTGTCATGACGTTGGCCTGGGGGTAGGTTTATGACAGTCATAAATACCTCTCCCCCCCTTTTTCCTCTCTACCCTACTGATGTGACATTTGAAAATCCTTTGGTTAACATAGAGATTCTGGGAACATCAGAAGGTGGGGGGAAATTAACTATATTCTGGTAATCCGACCAATTGAACATATGCGGTGGTACTTAATGAATATGATGTCAGTTCGGTTGTCATCTGAGACATTCTCATCAATGATAGGATGACAAACTCTACAGTGGAAAGTCTGCACATTGTAGTTATCGGAGTCACATGGAATTGTTGTTCAATTTAAATGTTTGAATATAAATTATTGGTGAAGAGATGAAATGTAATTTTAGATTCCAAATGAGAGATTTGGGTTTTCATAAGGTTAGGGCTCTGCTCAATCAGTGGCCCGCCCCTGTGAAGAGACATGGGTTATAAAACTTTTCAAACACACCCTTCTCGCTCCACTATATAAAGCCTTGACGAAAATATAACCTCCTGTTCCGAGTACGTGAGGTCTGCAGCCTCTGCGTTAAAAGGACTAACATGTAATCTACAGAACTAAGCCTACCTCAGCGTGAGCTTTGGTTGCGAATGGTATGAACTTTGAACTCTTATTCACTACAGAAGTGATACCTCCTAGCCGTTGAGTTAGCAGCAGCTGCAAACGTGGGCTAGGAAAGAACAGACAGAGTATCCCGTCTACCACACATCGACGTTACTACAACGTATCCAATTTACCACCAGAGACATTCTTCAAAGGACAAAGGACTCGGTTGGGCAACACGGCTTTCCATCTACCACCAACTTACCGAAGCGCAGCTCAGAGTAAATATTTATTGCATTTTCCTTTTCCAAATGGGCGGTAATTTAGAATGCATAAGATACTGTATTTACGATAGCATGGCTTCTCCCTTTGTTCCTCAAGTCCTCCCGCTCTTTCACTCAAACCCAGCCCCCTTTTCTTTTGTGTAACCAGCTGTCATATCTGTTCCGTCCGCTAGGGACGTTTTCCTTTATGACGTAATTTGTAATCAAGGTATGATTCATTCTGTGTATATGTAATTCTGTGTGATTAGTTAGGTATTTAGTAAATAAATAATTAAACCCAATTTTGTATTGCTGATTCAACTTGTTAGCCAGGGTTCGTGAAGATAACCAAGAATTTACAACTTTCAGATGTGACTGAATTAAGGTGACGATTAATATTGACTGCTATTGATGTAAAATATTACTAGGGCATTAAGAGTTTATTCGGAAGATAACAGCTCTATAAATATTCTTTCGTGGTGCCCGACTTTCTAGTTAATTACATTTACATGATTAGCTCAATCAAGTAATATTTATTACGGAGAAAGGATTTTAGAGAATAGCATGTCATATCACTTAATCCGACATAGCCAAAGACACGACACTAGGTCTGGCTAGACTGTAAACTCTCCTTCCAGACTCATATTAAACATCTACAATCCAAAATTACATCTAGAATCGGCTTCCTATTTCGCAACAAAGCCTCCTTCACTCACGCCGCCAAACATACCCTCGGTCAACCAAATAGTTTCTAGTCATCTCTCGTCCAAGGCTTTTTCTTCTTTGGACTTTATATGGCGATTGGCATCTAACTTTCATAATAAGGTGTTTTACCACAACCGACCAACCGTCCTCAGTTCATCTTTCAATCACCCACGTGGGTATAACCAATGAGGAGATGGCATATGCTTCTAAAAGCCAATGAGGAGATGGGAGAGGCAGGACTTACATCGCGTTCGGCATCACAAATAGAAGCAACTTCTATTTTAGTGCCTGGCAACGCAGACGCTCGTTGGCGCGTGCGAGCAGTGTGGGTACAATGATTGAATAACATGTATGTGTACATTTATTTTGCAACGCGAGCAGTGTGGTCAGCATGTAAGACAAGGTGCGTCTTTTTCACAACGCAGTTAAGACAAAACTATGCGTTCTACTACGCTCCAATTGGCTAGCTAGCGTTGTCTCACTCACAGGCAATCAGCGAAGAGACAGTGACCTTCCGAGGTAAGGATGGAAAGTGTAATTTTACAGTTAGCTGCCTACCGGAATGCAGGCCTATTATTATCATGTTTGGTAACATTTTCCCATGTATTTATTTTCAGAGTTTCAATTGTTTCAGTTGTAAATGTCTCAGAGAACTCTGCTGAATTCCCTCAATTAAAGTTCAGTTAACCTTTACTTAATATCCATCCCGGATCCGGGATCCTCCTCATCAAAAAAGCTGACTAGCATAGCCTAGCCTAACGGGACAGGGATATCATATAATATAATTTTCATGAAATCACAAGTCCAATACAGCAAATAAAAGATAAACATCTTGTGAATCCAGCCAATATTTCCGATTTTTTTAAGTGTTTTACAGCGAAAACACAATGTAGAATTATATTAGCTTACCACAATAGCCAAACACACAAACGCATTTATTCACCGCAAAGGTAGCTTTCGCAAAAACCAGCAAAAGATATCAAATTAATCACTAACCTTTGGACAACTTCATCAGATGACAGTCTTATAACATCATGTTATACAATACACTTATGTTTTGTTCGAAAATGTGCATATTTAGCACTGCAATCGTGGTTATACATTGTGAATATGTAGCAACATTTTCCCAGAATGTCCGGAGATATTTTGGACACTCACCTAATCTGACCAAAGAACTCATCATAAACTTTACATAAAAATACTTGTGGTATGGCAAATGAAKGATACACTGGTTCTTAATGCAACCGCTGTGTTAGATTTAAAAAAATAACTTTACTATAACATACAGCTTGCGTTATTGTGAGACAGCACTCACCAACACGGCGTAGAATAGGAGTCAATATTTTACACAGAAATACAAAATAACATCATACATTTTTTCTTACTTTTGCTGAGCTTCCATRAGAATGTTGTACAAGGAGTCCTTGGTCCAGAATAAATCGTTGTTTGGTTTTAGAATGTCCATTTCTTCTGTCGAATTCGCGCCACAATGCTAGCCAGGGTTACTAACATTCCCATCCTCTCTTGGCGCAAAGAACGGAAAACTCCAAAAGTCCCAATAAACGTTGAATAAACTGATAAAACTCGGTTGAAAAAACCTACTTTATGATGTTATTATCAAATGTATCAAATAAAATCAGAGCCGGAGATATTCGCCGTGTATACCGACCGCTTTTCAGAAGACAATGTGGAGCTCCTTCGRGCGCCTTGGAAAACTGACAAAATGGCTGACCTGTCACTCCAAAAGCTCTTGTTCGACCTCAGATCAAGCTAGACACCCCATTCCACCTTCCACTGCCTGTTGACATCTAGTGGAAGGCGTATGAAGTGCATGCATATCGATAAATATAAGGCGATTGAATAGGCAGGCCCTGAAACAGAGCCTCGTTTTCAGATTTTTCACTTCCTTAATGGAAGTTTGCTGCAAAATGAGTTCTGTTTTACTCACAGATATAATTCAAACAGTTTTAGAAACTTGAGTGTTTTCTATCCAATAGTAATAATAATATGCATATTGTATGATCTAGAATAGAGTACGAGGCCGTTTAAATTGGGCACGATTTTTTCCAAAGTGAAAACAGCGCCCCCTATTGACAAGAAGTTAACCTAGACTACTTAACGTTACTAGCTCGGTATTTGAAGTTAGGGTTAGGGTTATATTTTCATTAGTAGTCTCAGGTAAAAGCGCATGCTTTTTATTCATTATTTATTAGCTAATCATTCAGTCGAATACGCTATGCCATTGAATCTGTCTTTGAGCATTAAGGGACGTTAATGGCTAGCTCGGTCCATGACATTATGTTATTATATTTTTCAATCTTGAAGTACAAGGGCAAATGTTATTAATCAGCGACTGAAATTTCACACTACGTGATATTCACCTCCGGATTTGGAGACTTGTAGAACGCCCCTCAATCTGGGTTTGGCAGATGCCAGGAGAACGCTACCTGCCCCAATGCAGTGCCAACTGTAAAGTTTGGTGGAGGAATAATGGTCTGTGGCTGACCTTAACCCCATCAAACACGTTTYGGATGAATTGGAACGCCGACTGAGAGCCACGCCTAATCGCCCAACATCACTAATGCTTGTGGCTGAATGGAAGCAAGTCCCAGCAGCAATGTTCCAACATCATGGACCAACCCCATATTAATGCCCATGATTTTGGGATGAGATGTTTGAGCAGGTGTCCACATACCTTTGGTCAGGTAGTATTTATCTATGCGCACACTTTCACCAAGAAGCGTTTTACAGTTGACGTTCCCAAAACGTCCAAGTATAAGTTACTGTAACTGCTACATGATAAGCAATTTCATGTAGCAAGTAACCTAGCTGCATATATCTTAGTCAAACTCATAAAATGTTTTACCTATAGGCTATAGTCATTCTATACTGAACAAAAATATAAACATGTAAAGTGCTGGTCCCATGTTTCATGAGCTGAAATAAAAGATCTCAGAAGTTTTCCATACGCACAAAAAGCTTATTTTAAAGTTTACATCCCTGTTAGTGAGCATTTATCCTTTGCCAAGATAACCCATCCACCTGACAGCTGTGGCATACCAAGAAGCTGAATAAACAGCATGATCATTACACAGGTGCACCTTGTGCTGCGGACAATAAAAGGAAACTAAAATGTGCAGTTTTGTCACACAACACAATGCAACAGATGTCTCAAGTTTTGAGGGAGCGTGCAATTGGCATGCTGACTGCAGGAATGTCCACCAGAGCTGTTGGCAGATAATTAATTGAACGTTAAGTTCTCTACCATAAGCCTTCTCCAACATCATTTTAGAGAATTTGGAATTCCAATGTCCAAATGGCCCCATAACCACAGACCATGTGTAACCTCGCCAGCCCAGGACCTCCACATCCGGCTTTTTCACCTGCGGGATTGTCTCCATTGGTGGTCTGAAAGAAGCCAATGAAATGWAATAACAGCACAATGCATTTATTTATTTTTATAACATTCATGCAGAATTGATTGGCTGGATAGAACGACAACTAATTTGCTCAAAATCACCCGTATGAAAATCCCTGAAAAATATACTATTTTGTCAAATGATATTTACAAACATTCACTGTCAACTTTCGTAACAATGTGAAGAAAAAACAGATCCCATGCAAGACACAAAAGCCATGATGTACCACCATGTTATTTGCAGAACTGTGCAAATAGATAGCCATACAAAACATGTCTAAAATAGCACAAGTTATCGATTGCTACAGTCATTAGAAGTAGACCTGCAAATGTTTCTCCGAACTGCAAGTCATGAAACATGGGTCGTATTCATTAGTACGCACCATTTCAAAACTTTTTGCAACGGGAAAGGAGAACGAGGGCTTCTTATTTGACAAGTTCTGGTCCATCCTTCCCAGTTTTCTTCTGTTTGGTGCCTAATGAATAGGACCGTGGGTGTGCAAATGATTACAAACATATACTGCATTATACTGTGCATTATTAAACAGATTGATAAACATTCTCAACTTATTTGACAAATTGCGAACAGCTTTTGAAGAACACACCCACGCTTTACACATCCACTCGTCTGTCAAGTCTCCTTTGGTTTCTTTCTATAATCCATCTTTGGTATAAATTCACATAAGTCAGAATTCAGTCAAGACATGCACTCACGTGTCTGGTTACACAAACACCTAAATGCTAGCCTGGTCCCAGATCTGTTTTTGCCATCTTGCTAACCCCTATGGTTATAAATATTGGACTCAAGGATACCTAGATGCACTAAATTAGTTGTGAACTATTGTGGTTTGAAATTCATATCTGCAGGTCAGTGCAATACCTTTTAATTATATATATATTATGTAATATTAATGATCCAGTGCACTCAAATAATAAACACAGTATAACAATGCACCATGCGTTCAACCAGAGAATACAAAATAAAATGTAGCTTTCACTGTATTCAGACCCCTTGACTTTTTCCACATTTTGTTACATTACAGCCTTATTCTAAAATGTATTAAATTATGTATTTTTAATACAACTGTAATAAACATAAAAAACAGGACTACCTTATTTACATAAGTATTCAGACCCTTTGCTATTAGACTCGAAATTGAGCTCAGGTGCATCCTGTTTCCATTGATCATCCTTGAGATGTTTCTACAACTTGATTGGAGTCCACCTAAATTCAACTGATTGGACATGATTTGGAAAGCCACACACCTGTCAATATAAGGTGCCACAGTTGACAGTGCATGTCAACAAAAAACCAAACCATGAGGTCGAAGGAATTGGAACACAGTGGCCTTCATTATTCTTAAATGGAAGACGTTTGTAACCACCAAGACCCTTCCAAGAGCTGGCCGCCCGGCCAAACTGAGCAATCGGGTGATAAAGGAATTTATATGTTTAAAGATAATGATTAAATAATTCCACTCTGAAACTTAACCATTAGGGATTATAGTTTATGTAGCATGTATAAGGAATAATTAAAGTATTAAACATAAGTCCAACTAGGTTCAGAGGAGACCTGGGTGGGAGAGAAATGTGTGTGTATGTGTGTGCCTAAGAAAATACAGAGAACAATTAAACTGTGTTTGACCTGACCTAGCTAGAACTCTGAGWAACTTATGATAGGACAGGGAGTACTTCTCAAGGTTTCCCTAATCTCGGGGGAATGGAACTGTCGGCTGGGTAGTGATACACAGTGGTGAGAACTCTGGAGAAGGATACAACTCACTTACTGTTCGTGTGTATGTATGTGCGTAGGATACCTACTGTTTGTGTGGAAGTATGTGCGTAAGTAGGGAGCAAGTATAAAATGGATGTCTTTGTATAATGGACTTGAGTGCTCTCGTGAATAAACATTTTGACTATTGTAAGCTGGGGACTCTGTCTGTTTCATTTAAACCAGAACCTTACAAATTCTGGGTTGCAGACTGAGTAGATTAATTTAAGTTTATGAACATTGATAATGAAATTTTCATAACATCGGGGGAGAAGGACCTTGGTCAGGGAGGTGACCAAGAACCCGATGGTCACTCTGACAGAGCTTCAGCGTTCCTCTGTGGAGATGGGAGAACCTTCCAGAAGGAAAACCATCTCTGCACCACTCCACCAATCAGGCCTTTATGGTAGAGTGGCCAGACGGAAGCCACTCCTCAGTAAAACGCACATAACAGTCCGCTTGGAGTTTGCCAAAAGACACCAAAAGACTCTCAGACCCTGAGAAAAAAATATCTGGTCTGATGAAACCAAAGATTGAACTCTTTGGCCTGAATGCCAAGGATCACATCTGGAGGAAACCTGGCACCCTCCCTATGGTGAAGCATGGTGGTGGCGGCATCATGCTGTGGGGATGTTTTTCCATCGGCAGGGACTGGGAGATTAGTCAGGATCGAAGGAAAGATGAACGGAACAAAGTATAGAGAGATCCCTGATGAAAACCTGCTCCAGAGCGCTCAGGACCTCAGACTGGGGCGAAGGTTCACCTTCCAACAGGACAACAACCCTAAGCACACAGCCAAGACAACGCAGGAGTGGCTTCGGGACAAGTCTCAATGTCCTTGAGTGGCCCAGCCAGAGCTCGGACTTGAACCCGATCAAARATCTATAGAGAGACGCTCCCCATCCAACACGACAGAGCTTGAGAGGCCTTGCAGAGACAATTGGGAAAAACTCCCCAAATACAGGTGTGCCAAGCTTGTAACGTAATACCCAAGCAGACTCGAGGCTGTAATAGCTGCCATAGGTGCTTCAACAAAGTACCGAGTTAAGGGTCTGAATACATAAGTAAATGTGATTTCAGTTTTTTTTWATACATTTGCTAAAATGTCTAGAAACTTGTTTTTGCTTTATAATTATGGGGTATTTTGTGTAAATTAATGGAGGGGGGAAAAAACTAATTTAATACATTTTAGAATAAGGCTGTAATGTAACAAAAATATGGATAAAGTCGAGGGGTCTCTGAATACTTACCGGAATGCACTATATACTAGACCAGGTCCTGTATTCATAAAGCGTCTCAGAGTAGGATTTCAGATCTAGGAACAGGTTCCCCCTGTCAATATTAACTTATTAATTATGATCTAAAAAGGCAAAACTCCTACACTGAGGTGTTTTATGACTATGGCCCCAGACCTGGGTCTAAAAACCATTTAAAATAATTTCAAATACTGTACTTGATTGAGTTTGCCTAGTTTAATGCAACCAATAGAATATATCTAAAACTGCAAACCCCACCCARCTGGCACACCAGTCAGGTTAGGAACAAGTGCTTTGGTCAAAAAATAAAACAGTTTGAGGTTAGAATTAGAAACCCAGTGTTTAGCTATAACAGTATAATCTTGAACTACAAAAATATAGTCTTCATCCCAAATGGTACCCTACTGCCTAAATCAGGGCTATTCAACTGGTGGCCTGCGGGKCAGATCTGGCCCGTTTATTTATTTAGACTGGCCCTTTGATCAATTGTGTAAATCCGACATTCAGTGCCAAAATGACAAGCACTATGGTTTCTAGCACCTATGTGACATTTGGATTCTTCTTTCTTTATATGAATTTGGCTCTAGCATTTTAACGGTTTAAGGGAACAAATACTTTTTGACCCCATTMCTGAAAGCTAAGCACACGTACGTGCCTTCTGATGCCCACGAGGACTTGCTAGAAGTGTGACAAAAAAAACGCACCAAATGACTGAGGGAAATAAATTCAAAGCATACTTCCTTCAGACTGGAATTTGGCATTACCTGACTTGACATATCTTTGTGTTATTTTTTGAGATACTTCGTTTTCAGATTTTAAAATGACCTAATTTCTTTTAAGAAGCTTTTAATGGTGAGCGATCATTGCGCCTTTTCCTTTTCAATGATTACATTTATGGGTTGCACCTCTAATCACATTGGTTGAGCGACATCCACTTCTTTCCTAATTCATTTTAGCAACAATTTAAGAAAAGTACTTTATTGGTGTGTGCTTTTCTTTTTTAAACAGTTCTTCCTTAGAATAAACGCATGTGGAAAATGTCTGCCCCCCCTGCAATGAACTTTTTTTTTTTACATCTGTACGAATATAGTTGAATAGCCCTGGCCTAAATAGTGTACAACTTTTGACCAAAGCCTGGTCAAAAGTAGTGCACTATATAGGAAATTTGGTGCCATGCACCCATAAACATCTCCCCTTCGAAACATTGATGTGTAGATGTAGAATGTATAATATTTGAAAGGTTTCCCAAAATGGTTGGGAAAATCCTAAATTCAAAGCATTTTTTTTTTACAGTCAAATATTGATGTCAGTGGGAGGCTATGAGAGAAAGTTTGACTTAAATGAAAGAATGGATTTGACGATTCACCCCAGTCATTTCATCAGTTCGAATAAATCTCCTCTTCATCTTCCTCACCGTAGAGCTCGTCTGCTGACTCGTGGTCGTGTATACCCTCCTCTTCCTCGCTCATCTCCTCCTCTTGTTCATCTCCATCACTGCCATCCTCCTCGTCGTCGTCGTCGTCATCTTCATCCTCCTCTTCCTCCTCCTCTCCTCCGGTGTCCGGGTCTTCCCTGACTGAAGGACCTGGTAGAAGACAAAACCTTTAAAACTAGAATCTGCATTTTGTGAAGCAGAGCCACTGTTCACCCCCAATGCCTTTTGTTTATATTTTGTTGATGAAACGGAAGAGCAGCGTCCGGCAGCGTTGTTAATTAAATTTCGCCATACATATTCTGCTGTTCAATCGCAAAAAATGTTGTTGTTTCAAGTAACTTCTTTGTTGTAATATCCCAAACGGATTTGMCAGTTTCACCAAATACAGATTCTAGCTTTAAGAGGAGAACAATACTTTGTCGATTTGTCGTCACTGGGAAACAAATGTGTGTGTGTGTGTGAGTGTGAGAGAGTGTTGCACAGTATACTGGTATCACAGTACCAAAATGCCATGATACCAACATTTTTAAATACCTTAGTACCGTTTCATATGATAATACCAACTTTTTCAGCCCTACCAATCTAAAGAACCCACTGGCGCCTGTTATAAAATGTTTATAAAGTCTGCTGTTTAGTTACATTTTTGACGGGCGGGGATGGAGTCCATGATCAGTCTTCTGTTGTGACATTTGTACATTGGAGCAGCACGCAAAGCAATGCAAAGTTGATACATTGTATATAATTTAATCTCTGGTATAACCAAGAGCACAGGCCAGTCTGAGTATAGGCTTTGCAAGTTCGCTGTCAAGCAGCAGTGCCAGAGAGGAAAAACAGCTTCGCGACAGGCTTTCAGATTTACAGCAAAGGAAACTGCTTGCTCTAGCTCAAACGGCAAAAAAAGGAGCATTTTCCTTCTTCCTGCACGATTTATATATTATTTCACAAACCATGTCACGGGCCATTTTAAACTAATCCCAGACTGCTAATTATTGGTTTGATAACAAACAATGTTGTTCAGTCATGTTACCTAGCTAACTAAAAACATATTTGGGGAACCTATTAGATTTKTTTTATTCAATGCAGTCTGGTATTAGAACGGTAGCCCCTACCTGCAAAAGCAGGGTGTCTGCGGAAAGCTGTGTATCTTGGCTACACCTGACACGGTCGCCAGGTGTGCGGTGTTTCCTCCGACACATTGGTGCAGCGAGCAGTGTGTCAAGAAGCAGTGCGGTTTGGCAGGTCGTGTTTCTGAGGACGCATGGCTCTCGACCTTCGCCTCTTCCGAGTCTGTACGGGAGTTCCAGCGATGGGACAAGACTAACTACCAATTGGATATAACAAAATTGGGGGAAAAATACAACAAAAAATCCATATGTGTTGRATTGAGTGAAAGTGTGGATATCAGTGACAGGTTTTTTGTGTAGCACATGCGCATAACATTCAGAAAACAGGAACAATTGTCTGGGGGACGGGGCGAACAGTACGCTAGAACACTGAATTGTTCCCCCGTGGTATCGAGATACTATTCGGTATCATAATACTTGGCCTGGTATCATATCGTTAGTAAAATGTTGGTATCGTGACAACACTAGTGCATGACCACAAATTCTAAATGTATTCAAATTATTCTAAACTTCCAACACCCTGGTTCCTTTATCTCACGCGCGCGCACACACACCTCTTTCTTTCCCCTCACTCACTCATGCACGCAAACACGTCTGTTACTCACATATATCGTCGATGAAATGAGAGATGCAGGAGCGTACATTAGTGAGGAAGTCATCCTGCTTAACCTCCAGGGCCTCGGCCAGGCCTTCAGTGTCCACACCAACATACTCTGGGTAGAAGAGGGGCTTCTTCAACTGCCTGCAGAAACTGGGACACACGCATTGCAAATTGCACATCACCCATAGACAGGATGAGAGACGCACTGCAAATGGCATTTCACCCATAGACAGGACACACACAAAACATATAATATTACACCCCATACAGACAGACACATTTCCGGTATACAGTGCCTTCAGAAAGTATTTATATCCCTCGACCTAGTCCATCTTTAGTTGTGTTACAGCCTGAATATAAAGTTGATTAAATACATTTCTCACCCATCTACACACTAAACCCAATAATGACAAAGTGAAAACCTGTTTCTAGAAAACATATTAAATGAAATACAGAAATATGTAATTTACATAAGTATTAACACCCCTGAGTCAATACTTTGTAAAGCACCTTTGGCAGCGATTACAGATGCGAGTCTTTATGGGTAAGCCTAAGAGCTTTCCACATCTGGATTGTGTAACATTTGCCCATTATTCTTTTCAGAATTCTTCAAGCTCTGTCAAATTGGTTGTTGATCATTGCTAGACAACCATTTTCAGGTCTTGCTATAGATTTTCAATTAGATTTAAGTCAAAACTGTAACTTGGCCTCTCGAGAACATTCACTGTCTTCTTGGTAAGCACCTCCAGTGTATATTTGGCTTTGAGTTTTAGGTTATTGTCCTGCTGAAAGGTGAATTAATCTCCCAGTGTCTGGTGGAAAGCAGACAACCAGGTTTTCCACTAGGATTTTGCCTGTGCTTAGCTTCACTCCTTTTCACTTACTTTCTGAATGCACTTTATTATGTGACTTGTTAAGCAGATGTTTACTCCTGAACCTATTTAGGCTTGCCATAACAGAGGTTGGATACCTATTGACACAAGACATTTAAGATTTTCATTCATTTGTAAAAATGTCTAAACATAATTCCACCTTAACATTATGGGGTATTGTGTGTAGGCCAGTGACAGAATACATTTTAAATTCAGGCTGTAACAACAAAATATTGAAAAAGTCAAGGGGTGGAATACTTTCTGAAAGGACTGTAACCTACAACAATAACTTACTTTTTGCTTGATGATTTGTATGCCTAAACAGCAAATCAGAGAAAAAGATTAACATTTATTAGTTCCAGAAAACAGAACGAAAAATGAACTATTTAGGGACAGCAGGAGATTTTCCTGACCATGTGACTTTTTGTTCTGGTCAGTGAACAGCATCAACCACTTATGTACTATCCTTGATGATTTGAAATGCATATCCACCTGTTCATGTACAGTTGCGTCCAAATATATTGGAACCCTTGAAATTTTCATTAATAATTTCCTATTTCTCAAATAAGTTGAAAAACAAAATTGATCTCCACACCCCCGTCATTGGACAATTTTAATTTAGAAAATAAAGACTAATGGCATGGACAAAATTATTGGCACCCCTGAGTTAGTACTTGGTTGCACAGACTTTGGCCAAGATAACTGCCAACAAATGCTTAATGTAGCTATATGAGCTTGCTGCACCTTTTTACTGGTAATTTGGCCCACTCTCAGCAACAAACTGCTCCAATTCTTCAATGTTTCCACTAACTCCTGTTMTCAGCTCTCGCCATAGGTTTTGGATACGATTCAGATCTAGACTCATTGCTGACCACTCCAGAACTGCTTCTTGAACCTTTGATGTGTGCTTGAGTTTGTCGTCCTACTGAAAAATCCACAACCTGCAACAGACACAGTTTTTGGAGTCTGGGTTGAACATTGCACTCCAAAGCCCCTTGATAATCTGTTGATTTCATAATGTCTTGCACACATTCAAGGCCTCCAGTGCCAGAAGCAGCAAAGCAATCCCACAGCATTATCGAACGTCCCCAATGTTTGATTGTGGGGAGGGTGTTCTTTTCTTTGAATAGATGTGGTAAAGAGGTCAATGGAACGCAGACCATGGGGGATAGTAGGATGCCGGATTGGCGCACATTCAACAAATCGGATCAATTCGATGAAAAGAACACTCGCACTACAATCTAAAACGAGGAGGCTTGATAATGCTGTGGAGGTTGCTTTGCTGCCTCTGGTACTGGGGGCCTTGAACATGCTCAAAGCATCTTGAAATCAGCAGATTACCAGGTGTTTTGGAGTCCAATGTTCAACCCAGTGTTCAAAAATGGGGTCTTCTTTGAAGATTGTGAGTCTTTCAGTAGGACAACAACCCCTTACACACATCAAAAAGCACCCAGGAATGGTTCGAGAGATGCTGGCCAGCGAAGAGTCCAGATCTGAATCACACCCAAAATGTGGCAAGATCTGAAAACAGCAGTTGGTGGAGGGCAACATTGAAGAATTAGAGCATGTTTGCTGCTAAAAAGTGGGCCAAATTGCCAGTAGGAAGGTACAGTAAGCTCATTGATGGCTACAAGAAGCATGTATCTGCAGTTATCTTGGCCAAAGTACTAGCTCCGGGGTGACAATTTTGTCTTAAGTTTACCATTTTAATTTAGAAAATAAAGTTAACAAAAATAAAATGCTGCAATGTTGAAAATCCAACAACGTGTGGTGACCAAAACTGTTTGAAATTTCAACTTATTTTAGAAGAAATAGGGAATTATTTAAGAAAAGTGTAAAGGTGCCAACATATTTGGCCGCAACTGTATATCCATTGTATGGCTGAATATATTATTATTTAAAAACATTTTGTTAAATGAAAACAATCAAATTAAAAACCACACACTGACCTCTAGGAAGCGAAAGGGGTCGTTCTCCTGGGCGAGGTCCTGGATTCTGCTGTGGACATCCTGCAGACGAGCGTGGTCCTGGGCCACCTTGGCTATGTTCCGCTGGATGTTGGGGCCACACTCGCTCTCTTGGGAGCGGGTACAGTCCCTTAAGGCTGTGAGGAAGCCCTCCAGGTGGACCTGTAACACCTCCCCCACCGCCATGATCCGCTGGTCCGAGTCCTCCAGGAACTTCTGCACAGAGAGAGGGAGAGGGTTGAGAGATGGGGGCAGGGGTGTGCGTGTGTTTAACCAGAGAAAACCAACTAATCAGTGTCCAAAGTTTCTCTTCATCTGCCACTAAAGTAAAATGCATGAAAATATACAACTCTGTGAACAAACAAATACATGACATCTTACATTATGTTAAGAGTCCAGGTCGGTACTCAGAAAGTGTCTCAGAATAGGAGTGCCYATCTAGGATCAGGTCCCCCCCGTCCATATAATCATATTCATTCAGTCTACAAGACAAAACATATCCTGGATCAGCACTCTCACCTTGTTAATTTGTTCCTCCACTTTCTGCTCCTGGAGAGTTTTTTCTGCTTTGCTCAACTTCCTGTCCACCTTCTGTAGCTGGGTCTCCAGAATGCCCTGAGGGACCAGAGAGAGAGGGGGAGTTTGGGGGAAGAAGAGAGAGGAGAGAGTGTGTGTTAGGGGGGAGAGAGATAGAGACAGGGGGAGAACCAGTGTTACCTACATTCACCATGACAACAAGACTATAGTGAGGGTAAATGGTGAACTGAACTGGAAATGTCTCACTTTCTCTCATTGGTTCAGACAAGTCACTTCTGGAAATGGGTTGAACAAGTCATTCAAACAGTGAGTTCACAAGTTTTGCTGAGTCCTAAATGACACGCTACTTTATAGTTTACTACTTTTGAACAGAGCCCTATGGGATAGCTTTCTTCCCACTATAGGGAATAGGGTGCCATTTGGGACTCACACATTGTCTCATTCGCTCAACCATGTCAGACTAGTGACAACAATACAATGATATTCACCTGCGTTCTAGACTCAATAGCCATTCTGTGGCAGCCTAGTCTAGAGCACAGAGGTGTGGTCTTTGTATCTGTGTGTGTGTGTGTGTGTGTGTGTGTGTGTGTGTGTGGTTCACTGTTGAGTGTGTGTGTTTACCTTTTGTTTGATTGAAAGTAATAGGGGGTATATTCTTCTTGCTTGTGAGTGTGTTCTAGCAGAGCTTTTACAGACCTGCCAACCCTGTTCAACTTTTTAGAGTACCAGAAGCGKGTGGCAAATTGGAAATTGAACTCGCAGATTGCCGAATTGGGGTTCTCTTTCCCCCGCACGCTCATGCTGTTTGTGAGTATGATCGCAATTACAGAATTGTGCCAAATCAAGTCTATAAAAGGTTGGAATACTTTCTTGACATTATTCCATTTACAGATATGGTAAAAGTCACTAACAAGATATAATTAGAAATAACACAAATTATTCTTTATTCTTGGAGTTTTCTTACTTTGTTAAACAAATAAGTTATTTGTTTAGGTACAAAATGTACAAACGTCTTATCCACGATACCCTTTTCATTTAAAAACTCTGATATGATAAGAACAACAAATGTTTGAAGCAGATCATCAGTATCAAATAAACATGTTATTCATAATAAAAACGAAAACGCTATGATAGGAAACAGTGGGTGAGAACAAATCTTCTGGAGACCTTCAAATGTTCAACAGATTTGCCTGGTAGCTAGCAGATGTAGCTTTATGCAGAAGGGCATTGGGGTAGACTTCTCTGTGGCAAACAGTTCCTCTGACAATCATTGAAACCTTCTTGGTAAGGAGAGCACTCAGCATGTCTGTACTGAGGGAGGCTCTGTACTGGGTTTTGTTCTTGGAAACGAGACTGAATATTTGTTCGCAGTCTGCATTGCAGTGGAATATAACCAATATCCCCAGCATCACATCCGAAAGGTGGGAGTAGACCAGGCTGCCCCCCCCCCCCTTTTTTTCATTGTGCCGATTTCTCTCCAGGCCTGATCTGTGCGCATGTTAACCAGACTCTGCTCAAAAGGTTGTTGCCTGATCAACAGAGGCTCCCTCAGGAATAATGCATGGAAAGCATGCCATGAAAAAGTTGAGGGATGAGAACTTAGCAGTCTGCCTGTTGGCAATGTCAGCGACCACAGCATGCTGGAGGAGCACAACTCCAAATGGAAATTTCAGCAACACGTAGTCTACTGCAGAGGAAAATACGTTTCTGACATCTGCATAGAAGGTCTTCAGATCCAGCTTGCCTTGGCCCCCAAGTTTAGTCTCTATACTAGAGGAACGCTTCTCACCTCTCAAACAGGGCAAATCACTAGGGCCAGCTCACAAGTATTGGCTTTATAGACACGGTTCCTAATTAACACTAAAAGCAAAATCATTTTGAAAACATAAAAACAAAAAGAATTGATTGCATCGACAGACCGCAAACTGGCTACACAGAGTTTACTACTGCTACTGCTAAGGGAATCTGAACGCTGTTCGCTAGAAGAGTCCGGTGTTTCAGCCTATCTAAAAGGTGCCTATTGGATATCTTTGGTGCGCTAACATCATTTCAGATTTTCGAAATTGATAAAATCTCAAATCTAGTGCAAAGGCATTTTAGAAGCATTGCCTCTATAGCTAATAGCGGACACTCATGCATTCTTCATCAAGCAGTCTTCTAAACTCCCGACTCCATTTAATGCCAAGATGTTTATATTTACTTTTGATTATAKTTTTGTAATGCTTTTTGTGACGTGGATCATAATTACAGTTACAGTCTATCAGGATGCATGATCCTCGTAATGTTACGTGGAAAATACAACTAATGTTACGTGCAAAATACAACTAATGGGACGCAGAATTAAATGTATATCACACTTTCTTTCACTAGCAAATGCGAGTGAACTGCTGGCCCACTGAATGTCCATCTTATGTTCGCTAACGTTAGCTTGAAATAATTTAGTGTTTACCTTTCCACAACACACGGCGTCGAAAAGGGATTTGTCCACGTGTTTACATACAGCTGACAGTCGGCAAACTCAGCATCACAACAAACAAAAGGAGAGGCAGACACGGGGCAGACACGTCGAATAATGATGTATTAATCTCCATGTCCGTTGACACAAACTCCGTACATGTCTGTGTGTTGCAGCTCGAGAATCGGGATGTTAGATTTACTCAGTGAATCTATTTTTTATTTTTTTAAATAAAAAATGTAAAAACCAAAATCAGGCCTTATTAATTTCTGTGTACTTTTAACTCGAATCTCGTACCTGCGTACATGGACAGAGAATTGCGTAGTTGGTACGCAAAATGAGTGCATTTTGGCAGGTCTGCTTTTACCTTCAGATCTTTCATGGTGTTCTTTGGTTTTTGGAGTGCTACATTTAGGCATGTACATCACCCTCCTGACTAGTAGACCAACCAACAGAGACCTCTCAACACTACCCTTCTTCCTACAATCATTGTAATTTAGGTTCCAACTCTAGAGCCTTTACCTTCAGACCCTTCATGGTGTTCTTCAGGGTCTTGATGGTGTGTCCGGCGTGGCCCCCTTCTATGGTACAGGCATTACAGACACACACCCTGTCGTCCATGCAGTAGTAGCGGTACATCTCATCATGTTCGGGACACTTCCTCTTCCTCAGGTCTCCCAGGGGCTCGGTCAGGAGGTGCTCCCTAAATGCAGGGAGCTCCAAGTGGGGCTTCACATGCTCCTGACACATGGACAAAATTAAGAAAAAAAGTAATGTTTGAAAATAAATATATATTTGGGAGGCACTATTTGTCAATCAATCATTAGGGGAGTTTTGTATGACCAACGCAAACGTGGCCAAAGACATGACTGAAACAGGAACCAACTTTTCTGTAATTCTAAAGCTAGAGGTCACAAATGAAATTGATACTTGAGACCTCTCTAACCAATTCAATTGTACACAGTCTATGTTTTAAGTTTGTGTGTGTGATATGGGGGTATAGAAAAGTGACATTTATAAAGAAAAACTTTTATTAACAATCGCAGCAGTGTAAAGTACTTAAGTAAAAATACTTTAAAGTACTACTTAAGTAATTTTTTGGGGTATCTGTACTTTACTATTTATATTTGACAACTTTTACTTCACTACATTCCTAAAGAAAATAATGTACTTTTTACTCCATACATTTCCCGAGACCTAAAAGTGCTCGTTACATTTTGAATGTTTAGCAGGACAGGAAAGTGGTCAATTTCACACACCTATCAAGAGAACATCCCTGCTCATCCCTACTGCCTCTGATCTGAGGGATTCAATAAACACAAACGCATATTTTGTAAATTATGTCAGAGTATTAGTGTGCCCCTGGCTATCGGTAAATAAAATTAAAATAAGACAACGGTGCTGTCTGTTTTGCTTTATATAAGGAATTTGAAATTATTATTACTTTTGATACTCAAGTATATTTAGAACCAAAAACGTTTAGACTTTTACTAAGTAGTATTTTACTGGGTGACTCACTTTTACTTGAGTAACTTTCTATTAAGGTATCTATTATTTTACTCAAGTATGACAATTGGGTACTTTTTCACCAATGAATCGCAGCTCTGATGACACTGCCATGTTGATATGAGCCTTGCTGTTGAAAAACCACTAGCGTCCGACTTTCGGTTGTCGCAGATGCACCTCCAGACTTCACTCGCCAACTTGTGTCTACATTCAGCTTAGTTAGCCTTAGTGCTCGAACACACCCAATGTGTTGAGAATACTGGTGCTGCGCAAAAACTTAGATTTAGATAGCAGAATAATGTTGGAATATTTCTGCTCCACAGTGCTTTACCAAGGGTGCCACACATGAACATATTTGGAATTATGGGTGCTAAATAGCAATATTCCATGTATGGGCCTCCTAGATCTTTACCTGACACATGGACACCTCGCATTTCAGACACGTCTTCACCGCTAACACCACCTCTCCTCCAGCCCCGGGAGCTCCAGGTTCCCCTTTCCCCGCCTCGCTAATGTCCCCTGGACGGCAGTAGTCACAGGGCACGGACACAAGGGTCTTGGCTGTTGCCGGGCGGCCACCATCTGGTTGTTGTGGTCTTGACAACGCTGCCTGGACATCATAGTGACAGCACAGAGAAAGGACAAGGAATAGAGTATGCTGTGTTTTGTGGTAGACCTATATGCTATGAATCAGTAGAGTAGGCTATTGTAGAGATTAATTATCCTGAAACTAAGGTCATCATCACAGTGACATATAAAATAGCAAAAATATATCAAATGAATGGCATTAGGTAATCACGATTAATCAACATTTTTGAATTTGCTCAAATTTGGCCCTAAATAAACCCTTTTCCATTTCAAACACAGTGCATTGAATTACAGGCATATTATGTTTTGATTGTAAGGGACAGAAACACAAAATGATCTACATCAGAACGTTTTAATAGCATTTTTCACCACAGACAAAGACACTGTAACATACAGCTTATTAATGAATGGTCCCAGTGTTTAAGTAGGCCTACTCCCTCTCATTAATGTTATTGAAGTGTAATTCGCGCACAGCACATTCTCTCTCTCTCTCTCTCTCTCTCTCTCTCTCTCTCTCTCTCTCTCTCTCTCTCTCTCTCTCTCTCTCTCTCTCTCTCTCTCTTCGCCCCTTCCTTTTCTCCTCTCTCTCTCTCTCTCTCTCTCTTCTCTCTCTCTCTCTCTCTCTCTCTCTCTCTCTCTCTCTCTCTCTCTCTCTCTCTCTCTCTCTCTCTCTCTCTCTCTCTCTCTCTCTCTCTCTCTCTCCTCTCTCTCTCTCTCTTCTCTCTCTCTCTCTCTCTCTCTTCTCTCTCTCTCTCCTCCACACCCACACCCACACCCACACCCACACCCACACCCACAAGTACTGTTAATGCTTCAGCCTTCTAAATGAGTGTGACTATTGGAAAAAATAACTGGCTCTATGGATATAAAGAGCTTTTAAACTTGTCCAACAATGTTATGAACACACTAACTATCTGCACTGTTCAGATAACCCGCTCACACACATCCTCTCACATACACACACAATCATACACACCCCACTGTTGCATATGCAGCCTACCTTTGAAGCATCTCTTTGAGAAGCCTATTCCATTTCAGTCCTTCCTGTGCCACCCAAATGTGCACAGCAAGGTCAAGTTATCCGGTTGGCTAGCTAGCTAAGTAACATTACTAGCTAAACACTAGCTAAACGACCCTGAAGTTGCTTGTTTAGCGACTTCAGGGTCATTTAAAATGACCCGCGACATGAGCACAAATCCGCAGCAGAAAGAAAACATAGCTCCAGTAATATTAGCCATAACTTTTACGATTTGGCCTAGAGGCACACGGTCTTCAGCGATGTAGCTGAAGGCGCAAGCATTGACTGTAGCTGTGTTTTGTTCTACGCTTAACCCCCTAAGTTCAATGCAGTGAAAGGTGACAGAGCTAGAGCAGTGTTTGTCATCCCGAAAAATCGGGATGACAAATCGTCTGTAGCATCCGAAAAGTTTATGACCCCTCTGTGGAAAGACGAGACTCTCACGATCACGTTTGTGTTCTCCATTTTGCTTTACGACCCCCACAACCATCTTGGGACTTGTCTGAAGTAAGTACAGACGATCTGCCAACTTGTGTCTGTAGCATCCGAACAGTCTGGGCTACACACTAACCCTCTGTGGAAAGGCGAGTCTCTCACAAACACGTATATGTCGGTTGTTTTGCTCTAGGACACCCACAGGCCTCACAAAACTAGTTTGAAGGTCCCCCGGTACCAGTTGAAAGAAATACATGTAAGTATGTATGGAGACTGACAAAAATAAGGGGTTAAATACATGTAGAAAAAAAATACATATATAGGACAGACACTTCAGAACAAACTTCCTTTAGAGTTTTATTTTTTATTTTTTGGGGGAGACAATCGGTTGTTCCATGCAGGGGTGCAACTTTCACTGGGGACGGGGGGGCATGACCCCCCCACATTCTCAAATTGCATTTGTCCCCCCCAGTTTTATCATTGCACTGTGATACAAAAAGTGGCATTGGTATGCTTTAGGACCATGCGGACACATCAGAGCGGTCAGGTAGACTCTTTGGCAGTTTTAGCCAGCTGGATTTAGGACTGCGCGGACATCACAGAGTGTGCGAACAGAGGCACCTGTTGCCTGTGTGTGTTGTGCTTTTTCTCCGAGTTGTAAAAGCAAGCAGAGCAGAAACTGGCTACTCTTTATTTGACTGATATCACTGGCAAGGAAATGCTGTTTGACTTAACATAAATGTTTTTATTTATTACCAGTGCTGAGTTGGTAGTGTAACTGACATGTAACGTTAGCTAATGCATTACATGTTTCATCCCCTCTCAACTGAAGTGAACGAACTAGCTAGCTAACTAGTAGTTACCACAGCCAGTTCAGCTCCAGACTCTAGCTATCTGTCAGGTAGCTGTATCTAACAGCTTGTGTGTATGGAAATGTTCTGTAGCCTTTGTTTTGTCGCGTTTCAACAGAAGTAAATTAACTTGGCTAGTTTTCAATAACTTTAGTTATTATTTTTGCCTCAATCCCACTACATCGGAATCAAACGATGAAACTAGTGGCCAAACAATTGAAGACCGATATTCTGACATTTTTTGAAAGCACAATGTGAGTTTTATTATTCAGTATAGCAATGTAACGTTATTAATCTGTCAGTTTCCCTAGCTAATTCCATACTTCTCACACTGACACTGTATAAACAGCGCTACAGGCTTCACTGTCATGGTGCACAGTCAGTACACAACACTATGCTCATCATGTCTCAGCAGGATCAGACAGCCAGGGAAGACCAGTCTACAGAGCTCAGGTTAATTTTGCAGTATATTATAACAACCAGTGAATGGGTGCAAAGCTCCAATCTTGAGTTGATGGGTAGGCTACTGTGTAGGATCGGGGAATAATGGTCATTTCAATTACTGAACCATTGATTCTATTTTTGGATAATATAATGTATAATGTACACCAAGGTCATTCTTTGTCATGCCTCATCTGAGCAGGTTCAAACAGTGACAGGGGTCTCAGGTGGGTCAGGCAACCTGGGAAGACCAGTCTAACGGCGCTGAGGTGAACTTTGGCAGATGCAACACTTTATTCTGTCTGTGCAGCAAACACTGGACAAGCCAGAAGATTCAAAGATAAACTTTAGAGGTTTGTCATACTATTTCCAAACCGTATCAAGGGTTGATAGAGGCTTTTACCGATGACACAAAACATGTAAAACAAAAAAGTGAGGAAGATCTGGGAGACACTATTGATGAATGGATACAGATACACTACCGTTCAAAAGTTTGGGGTCACGGGCCTCCCGGGTGGCGCATCGCAGTGCTAGCTGTGCCACCAGAGATTGTGGGTTTGAGTCCAGGCTCTGTCGCACCTGGCCGCGAGCGAGAGGCCCATGGGACGGTGCACAATTGGCCCAGCGTCGTCCGGGTTAGGGAGGGTTTGGCCGGCAGTGATATCCTTGTCTCATCGCGCACTAGCGACTCCTGTGGCGGGCCGGGCGCATTTCACTCTGACCAGGCCTCCAGGTGTACGGTGTTTCCTCCGACACGTTGGTGCGGCTGGCTTCCGGGTTGGATGGGCATTGTATGGTTGGGTTGTGTTTCGGAAGACGCATGGCTCTCGACCTTTGCCTCTCCCGAGTCCGTACGGGAGTTGCAGCGATGAGACAAGACTAACTACTACCAATTGGATACCACGAAATTGGGGAGAAAAACAGGGGTAAAAACATATATAAATAAATAAATAATAATAAAAAAAGTTTGGGGTCACTTAGAAATGTCTTTGTTTTTGAAAGAAAAGCACATTTTTGGTCTATTAAAATATCAAATTGATCAGAAATACAGTGTAGACATTGTTAATGTTGTAAATTACTATTGTAGCTGGAAACAGCAGAACTTTTATGGAATATCTACATAAGCGGACATACAGAGGCCCATTATCAGCAACCATCACCACTGTGTTCCAATGGCATGCTGTGTTAGCTAATCCAAGTTTATAATTTTAAAAGGCTAATTGATCATTAGAAAACCCTTTTGCAATTATGTTAGCACAGCTGAAAACTGTTGATCTGATTAAAGAAGCAATAAAACTGGCCTTCTTTAGACTAGTTGAGTATCTGGAGCATCAGCATTTGTGGCTCAAAATGGCCAGAAACAAATAATTTTCTTCTGAAACTCGTCAGTCTATTCTTGTTCTGAGAAATGAAGGCTATTTCATGCAAGAAATTGCCAAGAAACTGAAGACTGTACAACGCTGTGTACTATGTCCTTCACAGAACAGCGCTAACTGGCTCTAACCAGAGTAGAAAGAGGAGTGGGAGGCCCCGGTGCACCACTGAGCAAGAGGACAAGTACATTAAAGTGTCTAGTTTGAGAAACAGACGCCTCACAAGTCCTCAACTGGCAGCTTCATTAAAAAGCACCAGCAAAACACCAGTCTCAACGTCAACAGTGAAGAGGCGACTCTGGGATGCTGGCCTTCTAGGCAGAGATGCAAAGAAAAAGCCACATCTCAGACTGGCCAATAAAAAGAAAAGATTAAGATGGGCAAAAGAACACAGACACTGGACAGAGATATGGGTTTTTCTTTGCAACTCTGCCTAAAAGGCCAGCATTTAGGAGTCGCCTCTTCACTGCTGACGTTGAGTCTAAACCATATATATATTTTTGAGAATGTGGGAATGTTCTGTGGGTATTTAAAGAACAATCCTGTCGAAGTTGTTTTATTTTGTGACATCAGGAAAGGCAGTAGGACAAGATAACGGTATCTCTGGAAGTGTACATTCCTCAGTTATTAGTTTTCTACCTCAATGTTGTATAAAATGAATGAATAAATATGAAACTATTTGTGAAAAGATGTAATGTGATGTTAGCCTTCTAAATTAGAAAATTTAGAGTTAATTTGGGAAATAAAGACCAAACATTTTCCCGTGGTGCCCCGACTTCCTAGTTAATTAAAGTTACATGATTAGTTTAAATCGCATAATTAAATGACACAGAGAATTGATTTGATAATATACTGTCTTCACATTTAATGATAGTCAACGACACAACACTAGCATTTATAGCGGCTAAGAATTGCATTGGCATTAATTGGAAGGTTGGTTATCCTCGCGCAATGTCACAATAGATGGAAGAAATGTGATGCATCACTAGATTTGATTTATTAATAAATGATTAAGGGTATACTGTGCAACTTTCGTAAGTTCTGGATGCCTTATATGGAATACTGTACGACAAAAAGAGTCTAATGAAAACATGCCCACGTCAGGGGAGATACCTATTTAGCCAATCCCTAGCTGCTGGGCGGCTCAGTACTGGCCCTTGTGATCCAGCTATATTGTGTGCAAGTAAAAAGAGCACTACAGTACTATTAGGCCTGTGATCTGAATTACAGTGCCCTCCATAATTATTGGGAAGTCATATATTTTTCAGCTCAATACACCAAGTTTGGATTTGAAAACAAACAATGACTATGAAGTCAAAGTACGTACTGTCAGCTTTAATGTGAGGGTATTTTCATCCATATCGGGTGAATCGTTTAAAAATTGCAGCACTTTTTGTACATCGTCCCCCCATTTTAGGGGAGCAAAAGTAATTCAGACCCCCTGCCAGGTTATGTCCCCCCTCTTCTAAAACAAAAGTTGCGCCCCTGGTTCCATGTGGTGAAGCTGTTATTCAATAGGTTTGTATGAGCTAATAGCAGTAAGGCCAAAAATATATTTTCATCAAATAATTAGATGTATTTTTTTATTTATTTCAAGGGGTCTTAAAATTCAAAAATCAAAATGATCCTTGGTAAGACGAGCTTAAAACAATTCCATATAGCTTAGTAGAACCCCCCCCCCGGCTTAGACTCTTACGGGTTAAAAGGGTCAATGCAGAAACACGTGCACTTAAAAGGTTTCGAGGGTTGAACAAATAGAGACGCAATTAACGACGTCAAAAAGAATTACGCCGATAAACATCACGCATTAACTTTGACAATTCTACTATAAACTGATCAACTTTACTTTTCTGCTTTTACCACAACTTCTGTGACCAAGCGCCATATGTATCAAGCGTCTCAGAGTAGGTGTGCTGATCCAGGGTTGAAAAGGTAAAACTGATCCTAGATCAGCACTACTACTCAGACGCTTTGTGAATATGGCCCCAGACCACACATACCTGTCCCCGGAGGCGGTAGTCGTCGGCGATGTTGGCCAGCTTGAAGTTCTTCTGCGAGGCCGCGGAGCAGCGGTGGCTCTCGCGACACTCTGGGCAACGGAAGCGACCTCGCTCTGCCTGGCGTTTGAGGCGACGGACGCAGAGGAGGCAGAAGTTGTGGCCGCAAGGCAGCAGGTGGGGGTCCCGGAACAGGTCCAAGCACACCGGACAGGTGAGCTCATCTTCTAGAACAGTGGACTGATCCATGGAGGTAGCCATGATGGGAAGGGAAAAGGGGAGGAAGCTTATAGATGGGAAGAAAAGGGGGAAAGGAACAGAGCTGAGCTTATTTGAGAGGGGGAAAAGCCAAGGTATGTGTGGTTTGGTCACAGTAGCTGTAGAGTAGTAGAAACATAAAATAATTTAGTAAGATGTTAAGCGATATCATAAAATTAAACATTGAAAGGAGTTTATATCCCTCTAATATAAAACATGGTTATTGGAGTATTCCGAGGTGATCAGATAAGCAGTAACACATTTGGCAATTTAAAACAGAACAAGATTTAAACTTATAACTTCTCATTTCCAATAAACACTGTTGATGTTGGATGAAAAGTGTAAGAGATGAGTCACCCAGCTCTGAACTTGCTGACAAACCTAAAGTTGAAAAGGTAATTTGTGGTCGTAGTTGAATATCTGCTAGGGTGTATTCATTAGGTTGATAATGTTGCAAAACGTTTTGCAACTGAAACCGTTTACTCCAAACGGAAAACATTTTCCCTTGGAAAACCAGTTACTATTGGACAAATGAATGTTGGTCCCTCCAGGTTTCGTTCAGTTTGCTTCTGTTTGTCATGAACAGTAAACGGTTTCATTGCAAGACGTAACGAACAGGGATGGAAATTAAGCTAGCCCCCTAGCCCGTGGCTACTTTTCAGAAAGAACTAGAACAGTAGAAAATGAGCACAACTAGCCCATCGGCTAGTGAAAATTTGTATTTTCAAATATTGCATGACAAAATAAATAACTCACCATTACATACAGTGCATCCTTTAAGTATTCAGACCCTTGACTTTTACACAATATTACGTTACAGCCTTATTCTAAAATGTTTTAAATAATTTCCCCTCATCTATCTACACACCCCATAATGACCAAGCCAAAAACAGTTTTTTAGAAATGTTTGCTGATTTATAAAAAATATAAATACCTTATTTACATAAGTATTTCGACCCTTTGCTATGAGACTCAAAATTGAGCTCAGGTGCATCCTGTTTCCATTGATCATCCTTGAGATGTTTCTACAACTTGATTTCAGTCCACCTGTGGTAAACTGAATTTAAGGTCCCCAAGAACACAGTTGCCTCCATCATTCTTAAATTGAAGAAGTTTGTAAACACCAAGACTCTTCCTAGAGCTGGCATCGCGGCCAAACTGAGCAATCGGGGAAGAAGGGCCTTGGTCAGGGAGGTGACCGAGAACCTGATGGTCACTCTGACAACGCTCCAGAGTTCCTTTGTGGAGATGGGAGAACCTTTCAGAAGGTCAACCATCTCTGCACCACTCCACCAATCAGGCCTTTATGGTAGAGTGGCCAGACGGAAGCCACTCCTCAGTAAAAGGCACATGACAGCCCGCTTGGAGTTTGCCAAAAGGCATCTAAAGGACTCAGACCATGAGAAACAAGATTATCTGGTCTGATGAAACCAAGATTGAACTCTTAGGCCTTAATGCCAAGCGTCACGTCTGGACGAAACCTGGCACCCTCCCAACAGTGAAGCATGGTGGTGGCACCATCATGCTGTGGGGATGTTTATCCATCGGCATGGACTGGGAGACTAGTCAGGATCGAGGAAATGATGAACGGAGCAAAGTACAGAGGGATTCTTGATTAAATTCTGCTCCAGAGCACTCAAGACCTCAGACAGGTTCACCTTCCAACAGAAAACAATCCTAAGCACACAGCCAAGACAACGCAGGAGTGGATTTGGGACAAGTCTCTGAATGTCCTTGAGTGGCCCAGCCAGAGCCCGGACTTGAACCTTTATCTAACATCTCTGGAGAGACCTGAAAATAGCTTTGTAGCGACGCTCCCCATCCAACCTGACAGCGCTTAAGAGAATCTGAAAAGAATGGGAGAAACTCCCCAAATACTGGTGTGCCAAGCTTGTAGCATCACACCCAAGAAGACTCAAGGATGTAATCGCTGCCAAAGGTGCTTCAACAAAGTACTGGGTAGTAAAGGGTCTGAATTCTTATGTAAATAATATTTCAGTGTTTTATTTTTAATAAATTTGCTAAAATGTCTCAACCTTTTTTTGCTTTGTCATTATTGTGTATTGTGTGTAGATTGAGGGGGGAACCCGATTTTCTAGAATAAGGCTGTAACATAACAAAATGTGGAGTAAGTAAAGGGGTCTGAATACTTTCCGAATGCACTGTACATGACATCTCCCTTTCTTTAGATGCACTGTAGCTAGCCAACTCTTTCAACGTCAACGATACTGGAGACATCTAGCTACGTCTTGTATGCAAGTGCAATGGCTCAAAACAAAAGCAGTTGAGTTCAAATCTATTTATATTATAAATAGAATACGCTGACCTACATGGAATGTTGTAGTTTCGAGCGCTAACGTTAGCTATCTAGCTAAAGTTAATCAATTAGCTAGCTATCATAGGTGGCATAATAGCAACGCAAGCGCACCTTGTGGCGCTAGGCGTTGACAATACAAACATTGCCGCACATACCGTACGTCTATAACAGAGGACACCGTATTTCACAAATTCTTAATTAGCCTCTCTCATTCCTTGCCATACCGGAATCTCCAATGAACACGATTCAGGCACTTACAATTGTTCTTCGACCATTCTTACCAGGGAACCGAAAGTGAACTCTCTCGTGACCTCGTGACGCTGCGGGCAAGCTAATAGGGTCACGTGAATAGAATGCGCGCGTTGAACTCTTTATATTATTTTGTATTATTATTAAACAGTAACACACAATACGGAACAGACAGAGGGATTACATAAAGAAAAATCCACATAAAATCGAGACAGGTAGTGACATTTTGTTTTGCATACATTTGAATGATTCTAAATTATTTTCCAAATCAGTTAAATATTTTAAAAGGGACCATTTCTTCATACATTTTGATTTGTGTATGAAAAATGTTCCTAATAAAATAGAGATTAATGTCGAATCAGTTTCGTAAAATAATATGTCAAACTTGCATATTTAAATGGTTGTATGCATTTTGTTGCCAAGATATAGCTTCAAATCAGTCCAGAACACCTGATTATGCAAACTACAAAATAAGTGTTCAATGGATTCCGTTTCTAGTTCACTGGTTAACAACAGGTATACATTTAGAAATCAAGCTATTACACGGGTATGGATAATCTTAACAGAGACCTTACTCTGTTTGTCACCATAAATGTGTGTGGAGTGAGCCAAACAAGGCGTCAGTACACGTCAAACGATGGAGTCCAAAAAGCGCTCGTGGAACTTTTTCCAGCCACAAAGTAAAAAATTACTATATCGTTAAAATTTTTGTCTCCATTTCAGGTTAGAGTTAGTCATAAGGTTAACATTGTGGTTACGTTTAAAATCAGATTGTATGAAAATAAAGTGCATCACTGCCTGGTACGGCAATTGCTCGGCCTCTGACCGCAAGGGGTAGTGCGTACGGCCCAGTACATCACTGGGGCTAAGCTGCCTGCCATCCAGGACCTCTACACCAGGCGGTGTCAGAGGAAGGCCCTAAAAATTGTCAAAGACCTCAGCCACCCCAGTCATAGACTGTTCTCTCTACTACCGCATGGCAAGCGGTACCGGAGTGCCAAGTCTAGGACAAAAAGGCTTCTCAACAGTTTTTACCCCCAAGCCATAAGACCAAGCCATAAGAACAGGTAATCAAATGGCTACCCGGACTATTTGCATTGTGTGCCCCCCACCCCTTTTTTACGCTGCTGCTACTCTCTGTTTATCATATATGCATAGTCACTTTAACTATACATTCATGTACATACTACCTCAATTGGGCCGACCAACCAGTGCTCCCGCACATTGGCCAACCGGGCTATCTGCATTGTGTCCCGCCACCCCCTCTTTTACGCTACTGCTACTCTTTGTTCATCATATATGCATAGTCACTTTAACCATATCTACATGTATGTACATACTACCTCAATCAGCCAGACTAACCGGTGTCTGTATGTAGCCTCGCTACTTTTATAGCCTCGCTACTGTATATAGCCTGTCTTTTTACTGTTGTTTTATTTCTTTACTTACCTATTGTTCACCTAATACCTTTTTTGCACTATTGGTTAGAGCCTGTAAGTAAGCATTTCCCTGTAAGGTCTACTACACCTGTTGTATTAGGCGCACGTGACAAATAAACTTTGATTTGATTTGAAATAGGGGAGGTTTGTGGCTGTGTTATTAACTACTGATGACCCCGCTGTAGAGGGACACCAGCAAACCACTTTTGTCAAGTCAGTGACCAACTTTCAAAGTGTGTTACATTATGGGGATGAACATTGTCCAACTTGCGCCAACATGTCAACTGCATGAATTTTACAAAAATCATGTCCTCAAAGGTCCTGAAGTTTTGACTGCAGTCGACTCAGAGATAGATAGTAGGGGTGTGCTGACATGGTGTCACCACCTGGCCATAGAGAGGTTTTTATTCTCTATTTTGGTTAGGCCAGGGTGTGATTAGGGTGGGCATTCTATGTGGTCTATTTCTTTGTTTTTGGCCGAGTGAGGTTCCCAATCAGAGGCAGCTGTCTATCGTTGTCTTTGATTGGGAATCATACTTAGGTATTCTTTTCCCACCTGTGTTTGTGGGTAGTTATTTTCTGTTTAGTGTCTGCACCTGACAGAACTGTTTCGTTTTTTCACTTTGTTATTTTGTTTGAGTGTTTTTGAGTAATAAGGAATCATGAACACTTACGACGCTGCGTTTTGGTCCATGCCTTCCGACGAAAGACGTTACACATGGCCGTATTCGTAATCGTATCCGTAAATTGACAGTTGATAGTCAGATCGGATGACACTTGTGATCAGAAAAAAAATATGTTTTTTAATATGCATAAATATATTTTGACAAAATACCTCCTTGCACGTTTGCACGGGGGGAAAAATGCAGATTAGGAGCAGTGCGCAGAGGGGCGTGTGTGGTGGCTGCTGAGGGGAGGACGGCTCATAATAATGGCTGGAATGGAGCAAATTGAATGGCATCAAACACATGGAAACCATGTAGTTTGATGTTGTTGATACCTTTCCAACTATTCTGCTCCAGCCATTACAACGTGCCAGTCCTCCCCAATTAAGGTGCCACCATCCTCCTGTGGTGTGTATTTATGGGTTTATCTTCAATTTGTAGCAGGCAGACAAATGTCATATTATGCACATTGATAGCAAATGTCCTTATCATGTGTTTTATCATATAGCAGGCAGCAGTAATCTAAATGATCAGACCAAAAACATGCAGGAAAAGTGATCATGTGAAATTATGAAGCGAGTGGACGGAGAAATACAGCTTCACTCCATCTAATCAGAGCAGCTAGATCAGCGTACAGCCCGCCCTTCTCTCTACAGACAGTCAAACTAGCCAGTTGAGTTATTTAGACCACGTAGAACCTTGCACATGGCTGACAAATGAGAAAGATGTGTGCTGGCACCCGAAAAAACAATTTTTTTAGATTAGGGATAATTACAAAAAATGAAAATCAAATTGTATTGGTCACATACACATGTTTAGCAGATGTTAATGCGAGTGTAGCGAAATGCTTGTGCTTCTAGTTCCGACAGTACAGTAATATCTAACAAGTAATCTATCAATTTCCCAACAACTACCTAATACACACAAATCTAAAAGGGGTGAATGAGAATATGTACATATAAATATATGGATGAGCGATGGCCGAGCGGCATATGCAAGGTGCAATAGTTGGTATAATATACAGTATATACATATGATATGAGTAATGTAAGATATGTAAACATTATTAACGTGGCATTGTTTAAAGTGACTAGTGATCCATTTATTAAAGTGGCCAGTGATTGGGTCTCAATAGGTTCCGGTACTAATTTTGGGTGCTGGTACTGTTTATATTAAGGTTCAGGAGCTTCACAATACTTTTGAGCTAATATTCTATAAGAGGAACAGGAGCTCAAGCAGCAGAAAATTGGAAGTGCTGGTACTCAGCTACCGTGAGCTCCTGCCCAAGTCAATCACTACTTCTTATCCCTTGCGCAAATAGTGTCTGTCCCGAGCTCACTGATGGGGAAACTGAGGGTCCAGAATATTTTATACAATGTTGCAAGATTGCTAGAGCAAGCTTCCGGCTGGACCCAATTTAATAGTTGATACAATGTTTCAAGTTCGTTGCAGACAGGCCATGTGTAACCAATGTGATTTATTGGATATTTATTTTTATCAGGATATTTTCTATCTGCAGGCTGAATTTTTTTATTTGTTGTCTTTATGTAGGCAATTTTTTTTAACCTAGTTTGCAATGGCAATAGAAGTTACAAACTTAAAAAGTATCATTTTCATTTAGATTTGGATATCATTTTGATTAACCACATGACAATGATTTTGAGATATGAAGACGTTATAAATTAAATGAAACTGTTTCACGAAAATGTGCCTATGAAAACCATAACAGCCACGCAGGTCGGTAGAAATTGTAAGATACATTGGCATTCAACATGAAAAGGTTGCCGACTCCTCGTGTAGCCTATTACCGGCAACTTCAGGAGAGTAATCGCAGAATCTGCGAAAACCAACAGAAGCGGGATGAGTATAGTGGGGTCAGGTAGTTTTTCTTCTGGTTATTTAGATCTCTGGCGCCCTCGTGCGGCATCAACCCGTAAGCTTTAAGCATCAGACAAGCTCAATGCCTGTAGTTGATTTTATTAAAACACATAGGGTGTCTATATGAAAAAATACACGTTTAAAAATTTCGGCCCATCCTATTTTTTTTAGTCGGCGACAGCTCTATTTATATAATTATAGTTTACAATTACACTTTCATATTAGTACATAATTTTGCATTATTTCAACTAACAATAGCCAGCTACTAAGTGGCTGGACCAGTTTTCCCAAAAGTGAATGATGTCAAATTTTCTTTGCTAGCCAACCCATTAATGCCGCTATCAAGCCAATCTATTAATGTACCTTGAATGGAACTGATAATTATTAGATTTAATCTAATTTCACTGCGACTGGTTAGTCAACATGCAATAATACCTTTATACTGTCACTGAGATTTATTTGCGTTGCTGGCTTCATTAAAAACTGTTAATCTGATGGATTTTGGATGTTTTTGGTCAGATGTATTTGTTCAAGGGCCTATACATGAGGCCAATTTTACCATACGACAGTGTCCAATCAAAAACGCATATTTTGACCAGTGTTCCAAGCATCATGTCTGTCATAATCCGTTCAAAAAGTATTGGAGTTTACCCTTGTAGGATGGCAAAAAAAGGAGAAAAAAAGACAATTGAACAGCATTGCGTCAGCTAGGCTGGATGCTGTGCTAGAATGAAGGCCATTATAATGGAGGCGTACTTATTCACCTAGTCTCATTACTTTGTGTGAATGATATCGCTTAACTTTAAACAACCACTAGGCTACAAGGCTACAACTTTCTTGCTGTCGCAGATGCACCTCCCCCTACTTCACTCGCCGACTTCCGTCTACAGTCGGCTTCGTTTGTGCTCGAGCACACCCAGTGACCCCCAGGCTGTAGTAGTCCAAACTTCATCTATGTGAAGCTAGCCAAAATAGCGATTAGCGGTTCACCTTCAAAATAAAAGTACGCCATTAAAACTGCTGCAAACGGATACAAATAGTGGAATAATGCCAWATTTGGAATAGACAAATCAAGCAAGGTTGAAATGTTATATAAAATAAACCAAAGACAACAAGTAGGCTTGTTAACTTGATATGCACTGAATAGCAAGGGTAACACTTTTGTGTTTGACTCCAAAACTAACTAAAATAAAAACATAAGGAATTACAGTATGAGTCAAAAGTTTGGACACCTACTCATTCCAAGGTTTTCTTTGTTTACTATTTTTTACATTGTGTAATAATAGTGAAGACATCAAAACTATGAAATAACATTTGGAATCATGTAGTAATTTCTTTCCTTAATGCATTTTGAAGCAATCGGTTGTGTTGTGACAAGGTAGGGGTGGTATACAGAAGATAGCCCTATTTGGTCCATATGGCAAGAACAGCTCAAATAAGCAAAGAGAATTGACAGTCAATCATTACTTTCAAAGTTCTTAATGTTCCGCATTGACTGACCTTCATGTCTTAAAGTTTCTTCAAGTGCAGTCGCAAAAACCATCAGCCGCTATGATGAAACTGGCTCTCATGAGGACCGCCACAGGAATTGAAGACCCAGAGTTACTTCTGCTGCAGAGGATAAGTTCATTAGAGTTACCAGCCTCAGAAATTGCAGCCCAAATAAATGCTTCAGAGTTCAAGTAACAGACACATCTCAACATCAACTGTTCAGAGGAGACTGTGTGAATCAGGCCATCATGGTCGAATTGAGGGAAAGAAACCACTACTAAAGGACACCAATAAGAAGAAGAGACTTGCTTGGGCCAAGAAACACAAGCAATGGACATTAAACCGGTAGAAATCTGTCCTTTGGTCTGACGAGTCCAAATTAGATTTTTGGTTCCAACCACCGTGTCTTTGGGAGACAGAGTAGGTGAACGAATGATCTCCGCATGTGTGGTTCCCACTGTGAAGCATGGAGGTGGTGTTGTGATGGTGCTTTGCTGGTGATACTGTCTGTGATGTATTTAGAATTCAAGGCACACTTAACCAGAATGGCTACCACAGCATTCTGCAGCGATACGTCATCCCATCCAGTTTGCGCTTGGGACTATCATTTGTTTTTCAACAGGACAATGACCCAAAACACACCCCCTGGCTGTGTAAGGGCTATTTGACCAAGGAGGAGAGTGGTGGTGCTGCATCAAATGACCTGGCCTCCACAATCACWTGACCTCAACCCAATTGAGATGGTTTGGAATGAGTTTGATCACAGAGTGAAGGAAAAGCAGCCAACGAGTACTCAGCATGTGGGAACTACATGATTCCATATGTGTTATTTCATAGTTGTCTTCACTATTATTCTACAATGTAGAAAATAGTAAAAATAAAGAAAAACCCTGGAATGAGTAGGTGTGTACAAACGTTTGACTGGTACTGTAAGTCAAAACTGTAACTCGGCCACTCAGGAACATTCACGGTCMTRTTGGTAAGTAACTCCGGTGTATATTTGGCTTTTTGTGTTTTAGGTTATTGTCCTGCTGAAAGGTGAATTCATCTCCCAGTGTCTGGTGGAAAGCAGACTGAACCAGGTTTTCCTGTAGGATTTTGCCTGTGCTTTGCTCCATTCTGTTTCTTTTTTATCCTGAAAAACTCCCCAGTCCTTAACGATTACAAGCACACCCATAACCACCACTATGCTTGAACATATAGAGTGGTACTCAGTAATGTGTTGTATTGGATTTGCCTTAGAACAAAAAGTAATTGCTTTGCCACATTCTTTTGCAATATTACTTTTGTGCCTTGTTGCAAACAGGATGCATGTTTTGGAATATTCTTACTCTGTACAGGCTTTCTTCTTACCACTCGGTCATCGTTCGTTCTGTGGAGTAACTACAATGTTGTTGATCCATCCTCAGTTCTCTCCTAACCACAGCCATTAAACTAACTGTTTTAAAGTCACCATGGTGAAATCCCTGAGCGATTTCCTTCTTCTTTGGCAACTGAGTTAGGAAGGACGCCTGCATCTTTGTAGTGACTGGGTGGATTGATACACCAACCAAAGTCTAATTAACTTCACCATGCTCAAAGGGATATTCAATGTCTGCATTTTCATTTTTACCCATCTACCAATAGGTGCACTTTTTTGCGAAGCATTAGAAAACCTCCCTGGTCTTTGTGGTTGAATCTGTGCTTTAAATTCACTACTCGACTGAGGGACCTTACAGATAATTGTATGTGTGGGGTACAGAGATGAGATAGAGTATTTAACATGATTTTTGCATGACTTATTCGACAGTGTGAGTCCATGCAACGTATGTTACTTGTTCAGCTAATTTTTACTCCTGAACATTAGGCTTGCCATAAAAAGGGGTTGAATACTTCATTGCTCAAGACATTTCAGCATTTCATCGTTAATTCCACTTCAACATTAAATGGGGTCTAGTGTGTAGGCCAGTGACGTCTAAATTTAATCCATTTTAAAARTCAGGCTCTAACACAACAAAATGTGTAAAAAGTAAAGGGGTGTGAATACTTTCTAAAGGCACTGCATACAGTATGTGGCTATACATTGCATTTTAAAATGAACATGTACAGTGTGTACTAATAGTATTTGAACCCAGGTCTGAAATACAGGACGCTATACCTCACCATCATAACACACAAAGAAGTTGAACCGGAAAGATGTAGTAGAATACAGAAACGCAGGGTATAATTGATAAAGAACTCTAGTAGTACTACACAGGGCATTCGGAAAGTATTCAGACCCTTTCCTTTTTCCACATTGTTACGTTACAGCCTTATTCTAAAATGGATGACATTTTCCTCCTCAATCTACACACAATACCCCATAATGACAAAGGCGAAAACAGGTTTTAGAAATGTATAAATAAAGCAGATACCTTACATAAGTATTCAGACCCTATGCTATGAGAATCAAAATTGAGCTCAAATGCATCCCGTTTCCATTGACCATCCTTGAGATGTTTCTAGAACATAGGTGGACTCCAATRGTGGTAAATTGTGGTAAATTCAATTGATTAGACATGATTTGGAAATGCACACACCTGTCTATATAAAGGTCCCACAGCTGACAGAGAAAAAAAAAACAAGGCCACATGACAGCCTGCTTGGAGTTTTCCAAAAGGCACTTAAACTTTCACACCATGAAAAACAAGATTCTCTGGGTCTGATGAAACCAAGATTGAACTCTTTGGCCTGAATGCCAAGCGTCACTTCTCCAGGAAACCTGGCACGATCCCTACGGTGGCGGTAGCATCATGCTGTGGGGATGTTTTTCAGCGGCAGGGACTGGGAAACTAGTCAGAATCGAGGGAAAGATGAGCGATCCCCAAACTGTTGCCACAAAGTTGAAAAAACAGAATCGTCTAGAATGTCATTGTATCCTGTAGCGTTACGATTTCCATTTACTGCAATTAAGGGGCCTAGCCTGAACCATGAAAAACAGCCCCAGGACATTATTCCTCCTCCACCAAACTTTACAGTTGGCACTATTGGGGCAGGTAGAGTTCTCCTGGCATCCGCCAAATCCGGATTTGTCCATCGGACTGCCAGATGGTGAAGCATGATTCATCACTCCAGAGAACGCGTTTCCACTGCTCCAAAGTCCAATGGCGGTGAGCTTTACACCGATGCTTGGCATTGCGAATGCTGATCTTAGGCTTGTGTGCGGCTGCTCAACCATGGAAACCCATTTCATGAAGCTCCCAACGAACAGTTCTTGTGCTGATGTTGCTTCCAGAGGTGGTTTGGAACTCTGTAGTGAGTGTTGCAACAGAGGACAGGACATTGCTACGCGCTTCAGCAGTCCCGTTCTGTGAGCTTGTGTAGCCTACCACTTCACGGCTGAGCAGTTGTTGCTSCTAGACGTTTCCACTTCACAATAACAGCACTTACAGTTTACCGGGGCAGCTCTAGCAGGGCAGAAATTTGGTGAACTGACTTGTTGGAAAGGTAGGCATCCTATGACGGTGCCACGTTGAAAGTCACTGAGCTGTTCAGTAAGGCCATTCTACTGCCAATGTATGTCTATGGAGATTGCATGCCTGTGTGCTCAATTTTATACACCGGTCAGTAACGGGTGTGACTGAAATAGCCAAATCCCATAATTTGAAGGTGTCCACATACTTTTGTATATATATAGTTACAATGAGTGCTAAAAAAAAAGAATCCCACCAACACTCGCACTTAACTTTTTGTACTAGCAGACTTTGCTGATAACTACTTTGAGGACAAATGTACTTACTAGGACAAAGAAATGTGGTCGTCTCCCCTAACCATATTAAGATGAATGCACTAAGTCGCGCTGGATAAGAGCATCAGCTAAATGACATAAATGTAAAATGTAAARGCTCATCCCCAGTGAGGTCAAGGACAGGTGAAATTCCGCAAATAAGTACCCGCAGTCATACCTAACTGGTTATCTACCCCTCCCCCTTGCCTGTGAAGCTTATTGTGGCCTGATGTCCCAAAGGGGACGACGACGATTAACTACGGGTTTACTAAGGACGGGTTAACTAAAGATTAAGGAAGTTGCCTTTCTTTTACACACTTTAGATTTGAATTTTTTGGTCACTTTATTTGTTTTCCTCATATCACCTGTCAATTGTAATTGTTGTAGTACTAACTTGTTTGGTTAGGTGGCAGAGAATACAGCCAGCCAACTTGGAAATGAACCATGTAGCACAATAAATGGTTTATCAATTTCATAGTAATTAATAGGTAGCATTGATAGTGACATTTTAATTAACGAAATTGACAAAAATAGTTCCTTTTTCATTTTATTACCCAAACAAAGAATCTGGATTTTTTAAATTAACAATACAACAGTCTACCTATCCAGGATGAACAAAAAGAGAAAGGATAGGGGGTAGGAAAGGAGAGCGGGTAGGAAAGGAGGGAAGAAGAGAGAGGGAGGGAAAGCGACAGTGTGGGGTTTGTGAGTGTGTCTGTGTGTGTCTGTCTGTACAAACCCCCATTAAAAAAAGGAATTGGAAAACTGAATATTGATATCTGCCCTCCAAAAATGAACATAAATCTTTCAACAAATAAACTGCYTCAAAGAAGATAAAGAGCAAGGGAATAGATGGATTGTGACAGAGCGATGGGGAAGGAGGAAAGGAAAGGGAGTATTCTTAGTTTTCATAAAGTCTTATAAAACGCTTGGCAGAAGATACTGTATATCATCGTCACTGCTTACTAGATCTATTAGTTCAGAAACAATTTACCAGAAAACCAATGGTTTGCAATAAAAAAAKCTTTCAACACACACATATATACCTGGCCCCTGAAAACAGGGGAGTTAGAGTTGCCAAAGGAAAGGAAGGAGGAATGAAGGAATAGAACAAAATAAAAAAGATGGATGGAGTTTGTCGGTTGCCAGGTACGATATGCCCATTTTAATCAAGACACTCAATGCCTAATACAAACGCATGGGGGTGCTACCTCTATATACACATTGTATAGTGTGTGTTTTTATGTGTGTGTATGTATTTTTGTTTGAAAGAAAGATGAAGAGGAGTGACAGAGCGAAGATGAATGGGAGGAGAGGGTGATCGAATTGACAATGTTTTGGCAGTGTGTGTGTGTGTGTACGTGTCTGGTGGTGTAATCGTTCAGTGGCGCCGTTTCTTCTTGCTGCTGGGGGGCGGGGCTGACGAGCGGCCCTTTCTCTTCCTATTGGCTGTCGAGGTCTCCTCCGCGTCCTCATAGTGAGACTCTTTGTCCGCTGAGGGAGAGGAGGAAGAGGGAGACTTGTCAATACCAAACAATTTGCAACCGATTTCACAGCCCCTTTTCATTATGTGAAGTGTGTCAACAACATATAAAAGGTCAAAAGTGTCATGGGTCGTTGAATCAAGAATTTCCAATTCACATTGGATAACAAAGTATTATTTTCCAGTATTTCTCAGGCTTTTCTATACCAGGAACCAGCAAGCAATAGTACCTCTTGCTTCAGGAATGGTAAGCTATGATTCTCTCCTTGGGGGACCGCTTACATTAAAATGGGCATGTAGTAAAGTAGACTCACCTTTCCTGGCCTCCTCTTCCAACTCGTCCCAGTCTTTACCACTCTCCTCTTCACTGCCCAGCGATGCACTGTAGTCTGAAATATACACACACACAGTACTAAGTCTCTGTATGTGTTTGTATGCGTGTCAGACAGTGAGTCAACGCAAGTGATGTGTGTGCATGTGTGTCAGTAAATGTGTGCGTAACTCAACATGATTCGTTACCATTACCAGAGTCCTCGCTCTCTGAGTCATAGTCTTCATCGCTGTCTTCCTCCTCTGCCTCGCTCTCGTCTGCCGAGGGGTTGAATGTCTCATCTTCCCCTGACTCAGAGTCATCCTCCGCTCCCTCCCCCTGAAAGAGACAGATGTCAAGCATCTTCATTTTAACACAACACTGCATGTTTTCTGTCTTGCAATAATAGCTCAAATCACACACACGCMCCACTCACACCAGTGTTAATTTCGTCAACAATAACGAAAATACTTGTCAACAACCTATTTTTCCTGATGAAAACTAATGACGATAACAAGATGAGATGCCCTGGATAAAAAAAAAACAAATTACTTTTCATTTTAGTTGACAAAAATGTAACGAGAATTCAATGTGAGACTAATGGACATTCAATTTGACATGAAGCTCCTTTTCATCTATTTTGTCCAATCATAAGCATGCATCCCTTTGCAGAATATATAATGCAATCCTCTCATTGGCCGATAACGTCTTTCTGTTGAGCGGGCTGATTGAGAGTTGACCTGGCTCTCCCACACTCACAGCTCCCGGTCGCTTCAAATCACTCTCGGACTCTTTTGAACTGGTGCGCAAATTGTAAGGAACAATTAGAAAACATGTCTTTAAAAAGTCTTTTTAGGACATTTTTGCTCTGATCACATCAAAAGCTCTATTTTGCCATGTGCGCTGTTGTTATTAATGTGTGTTGCGGTTGCTTTTTTCCCCGATTGGAAAAACTGCTGAATAAAGTACAGTATTACTTCTGGCATTGTTGGAAAGCTCATATTCTCCCCTTTCAAGGAAATCACTGTTTACCCCCCTCCGACAGTTATGATGGGGAGAAAAACAATTTAGCCTTGATTTAACCTGTAGGCTTTATATCCTATATGGTTAAATATGGCTGGCATTTGTTACAATTTTTCCAGCTAAGGTATACGAGGCAATGGTAGGCCTAGTTGGACAAGGCTATTTGAAAGTACACATGATGCAAGTAAGAGGTCAATATTAATTATTTAATGGAAAATATGCAGACTAAAATGTGACCAAAACTAGACCACAATTGTCCAGAGTTTGTGTCACCTCATCACCAAAACTAACGATGGAAGAAATTACTAAAATGTGACTTAAGACCAAAATAATTATTATATATACATTTTTTTTTTTCACAAATCAAATTTTATGTCACATGCGCCGAATACAACAAGTGTAGATCATACCGTGAAATGCTTACTTAAAAAGCCCTTAACCAACAGCGCAGTTCAAGAAGAGCTAAGAAAATATTTACCAAATCAAATAAAGTAAKAAATAAAAAGTAACAAAAACGAGGCTATATACAGGGGGTACCGGTACCGAGTCAGTGTGCGGAGGTACACGTTAGTTGAGGTAATTTGTAAATGTAGGTAGGGGTGAAGTSACTACTTTGAGACTAAGACTAAATCGAAAATAGCTYCCAAAATTAACATTGGCTCGCTCGCTCACACTCCCCTCACCTCACTCTCCGGGTCTAAAAAGGACCAGCCCCCCTGTTCAAAGAAGCCCTCTGGATCGTCCACTATAGTCTTCATGATCTTAGTCCAGTTCAGAGACTGGACCCCCTCTGTGTACTTGATATCACAGGAACTGGAGGGAAGACAGCACGAGAGGGGGGGCAGAGGGAGACAGGTTTTTAAAGTAGTTATTCTTTTTAGGCGTAACACTTGGTAAAACTCTGCTAAAACACATATCAATTGAAAATCTAATTCCTTTCCCGAGAAACTCCCAAAAATTCATTCGCCGTTAAAAGGGACAAGACTAAACCATTAAAATATMGCCATAAAGAGATTTATTGATATATGACGTTTAGCAGAGCGTCTTACCGATGTGCTTACATTATTCGTATTGGTAACCCAAGTGGGAATTAAACCCACGGCTCTAGCATTGTGAGTGCCACACTACCAACAGCCACACGGAACCAATTGACTTACTTGAGCCACTCCTTGATGGGGTCCAGTGAGTTGACGGGCACTGCGTTGATCATMGTGACCTTCTTGCTGTAGTCCTTGTAGACGATGACCACGTCAAAGTTCTTCAGGTGGAACTGAACACGCTCAAAATGAACCAGCTCCACCTCATCCAGAGTCACCACGAACGGKGGCTGGCGATGGAAAGGAAGAAAACAGGAGGAAAAGAGAAGAACACATATACTGCTGAATGTCCCTTTTAGCCTCAACTTTAACCTACTGAGGATTTGATCTGTAGTAAAAGATCTGCCTTAACGCCTAGCTTTGTTTAAAACACATGGTGGAGAATGTAAGCAGTATTGCTGACAATATCAGTGAAGGTGAAGTATTCATATGTGCTGTAGTATTAGTAGTAGTATTCATATGTGCTGTAGTAGAAGTAGTAGTAGTAGTAGTAGTAGTAGTAGTAGTAGTAGTAGTAGTAGAAGGCACTCACCCACTCAGTAGTGTTACACAGGGAGCTGGATGTGGGCTGCAGCAGGCAGGTACTCCTGTAGGGGGCACCCTGGAACCTGAACACACACAACCATTCAGTAAATGTCCTCAACAAGTCTGATATTCTTCAAACTTTAACACCGTTTTATACAGTTTATTACTTGAACACCCAACTCCGTGCTTCCCACCCCTAAAGCTAGAATCCTCAATTGAAACAATTACAAAGCGGACATCCTCCTCTGTTTTAGTAACAAGCTGAGGGGATGGGCCTGGAGAAATGTAAACACCAGAGCTGAGCTATTAACCAAAATTAGAAATTTACCGACATCAGTTCAAGTATTTGAATTCCATTTAGTTTGGTTGTTTTCTGAGCTCAACGCCCCGTTTCTCTACAGGACATATGAATTAGAGGTTGACCGATTATGATTTTTCAACGCCGATACCGATTATTGGAGGACCAAAAAAAGCCGATACCGATTAAATAGGCCAATTTCTTAAAATGTATTTGTAATAATGACAATTACAACAATACTGAATGAACACTTATTTTAACTTAATATAATACATCAATACAATCAATTTAGCCTCAAATAAACAATGAAACATGTTCAATTTGGTTTAAATAATGCAAAAACAAAGTGTTGGAGAAGAAAGTAAAAGTGCAATATGTGCTATGTAAGAAAGCTAACGTTTCAGTTCCTTGCTCAGAACATGAGAACATATGAAAGCTGGTGGTTCCTTTTAACATCGAGTCTTCAATATTCCCAGGTAAGAAGTTTTAGGTTGTAGTTATTATAGGAATTATAGGACTATTTCCCTCTATACCATTTGTATATTGCTAGTGTAACAGTATAGCTTCCATCCCTCTCGGGAGTTGATAGGCTTGAAGTCATAAACAGCGCAATGCTTGAGGCATTGCGAAGAGCTGCTGGCAAAACGCACGAAAGTGCTGTTTGAATGAATGCTTACGAGCCTGCTGGTGCCTACCATTGCTCAGTCAGACTGCTCTATCAAATCATAGACTTAATTATAACATAATAACACACAGAAATACGAGCCTTAGGTCATTAATATGGTAGAATCCGGAAACTATCATCTCAAAAACAAAACGTTCATTATTTCAGTGAAATACGGAACCGTTCCGTGGCATCCATAAGTCTAAATATTCCTGTTACATTGCACAACCTTCAATGTTATGTCATAATTACGTAAAATTCTGGCAAATTAGTTCGCAATGAGCCAGGCGGCCCAAACGGTTGCATATACCCTGACTCTGCGTGTAATGAACGCAAGAGAAGTGACACAATTTCACCTGGTAATATTGCCTGCTAACCTGGATTTCTTTTAGCTAAATATGCAGGTTTAAAAATATATACTTCTGTGTATTGATTTTAAGAAAGGCATTGATGTTTATGGTTAGGTACACGTTGGAGCAACGACAGTCCTTTTTCGCGAATGCGCACCGCATCGATTATATGCAACGCAGGACACGCTAGATAAACTAGTAATATCATCAACCATGTGTAGTTATAACTAGTGATTATGATTGATTGATTGTTTTTTATAAGATAAGTTTAATGCTAGCTAGCAACTTACCTTGGCTTCTTACTGCATTCGCGTAACAGGCGGGCTCCTCGTGAGGCAGGTGGTTAGAGCGTTGGACTCGTTAACCGTAAGGTTGCAAGATTGAATCCCTGAGCTGACAAGGTAAAAATCTGTCTTTCTACCCCTGAACAAGGCAGTTAACCCACCGTTCCTAGGCCGTCATTGAAAATAAGAATTTGTTCTTAACTGACTAGCTGACTTGTTCTTAACTGACTTTTTTAAACTGCAAAATCGGCGTCCAAAATTACCGATTTCCGATTGTTATGAAAACTTGAAATCGGCCCTAATTAAATCGGCCATTCCGATTAATCGGTCGACCTCTAATATGAATACTACTACTACAGCACATATGAATATTATTACTACTACAGCACATGTGAATACTACTACTAATCATAGTTAAGTGCAAAAAACTTGGTAATTAACGACAATGACCAGAATCCATTGCGCCTACAGCTGCCTGTTTTCATTGGTTCTTGCCCAGGCAAGCCTGTGGGGCCGGCAGGCAGACATGTAGCGTAACCACTGTCAAATTCATAAACAGAGCTAAAGATGCACCATCCAAGATCCATCCAAGATATCAAAATTATAGTTTTAAACATGTTCTGAGGCTATACAGTTTGTTTACAAACACTGGAGTAAAACAAGCTTATATTTTAGGTTCTGATGGGGCATATACAAGTTATATGGATGTAGCACATACACCCCTACTCAAAGTGCCCTACCCTGCCAATATCCCTCAACTCTCCCTCCCATCCCCCCTCCATAATTATAATAATAAATGCCATTTAGCAGACACTTTTATCCAAAGCGACTTAGTCATGTGTGCATACATTTGAAGTACATTTACTCCATCCCTCTCTTACCCATACACTTAGACGGCAGATCTTTGTATCTGTCCCATTATGGCGTCTGAGGACATGGGCAGTGCCATCGAGGCTATATCCATTTTGAAGTAGTCATTTTCTTCTTCTACTCCTATATGCGCTGGTAAACAAACCGAAAGGGTGCATACTGCCACCTGGAGTGTGTTTTAAAAGGTATAAAGCCAAGGTTGGCGATTTATTGRCTCCTGCAGTTTATGGAATGTTTGCTCACAAGTATAATTGATTGGCTGACCACAATAGGAAGTCGCACCCAGTTCACTACTTTAAAATGGTGGAAGTCCTCAATGGCACTTTGTCCATGCAAAAAGGAGTTATTTCCAAGCAGCGATGTCATCTCTCTACACTCTTACCCGAGGTCCCGGAAGGGCACTTCGAACTCGAGCTCCTCCTTGGTAAGGGTCTCCACCTTCTCGATGAAGTTCTTGAAGGCAGACTTAAGCTTGTGTCTCATCTCCCTCTCCATCTGCTCGGCGTACAGGTCGTCGCGGTCGTGCATGTGCTGGTGCTTGCCAAGGTCTGTGGTGATCTCACCCACCTCTGTGTAGAACTGTACATCCGTGTGACGCTTCTTACCAAACATGATGGCGTTCTGAAGGTGGACGAGGGGGATAAGTCAAAATGGACGCACAAATACACACACACACGCCAAAATCAAGACCCCTCCAAGTGCCACCGGCTTTTACAGGATCAGACATGAACTAAGCCTAAGTTTATCACAACACACAAACACAGCTAGGTACCTTGAGGTGGAAGTGCAACACGATGATCATCTCTCCGTCACAGGGCTGGAAGAGGGAGTGTTTGATGTTGTTGTAGAGGATGTCCACTTTGTCCCCACGGACGGACGTGAAGCGGAAACCTGGACAGACATACACACGTTATTAACCAGGTGCGTTGATAGATAATACATTCTTGTAGTCTTTTACAGCAACAATCTGATCTGGGGAGAAAAAAAAACTTTCCCTTACTACTCTCCTCCACTCCCTCGATCCCAGAGTTCCAATTATACATAAACTCTTGCTCAAAGTCTCTTGGAGGGACTCACAATTACATTGTAATTTGAACTCTGCTCCTTCCTCACCATTGGTATGGGCCTCCAGCGACCCCTGCATCCTCTTCTGGGCGATGTTGGGCCTGATGTAGAGGTCTTTGAGTTTGGGGTTGGAGCGGTTCAGGTTGATTACCAGCGAGTCCTGCTTGACGATGCCCTCCTTCTCCTTCTCCTCAGCCTCCCGGGTCTTGTAGCGCTTCTGCACCTCCTTGATGATGCGGAAGGCATTCTGGAGGTTGGTGGACGGGACCGTTGGGTCGCCTGGCGCCTTGAGGTTCGACGCCCGGTACGTACTGCGGGGGGGGGGGCAACGGTTAGACATAGCAGCAGTTGGACACAAAGATGAATACATCAAATACACATATGTACACACAGGGTCTACCCAACCACCTGCTTTATATTTGACAACAGTGAAACCTACTACAGTAAATGGGTGCGCACACATATGTTTAATTTCCTCCTTACATTTCTTTGACGAAGGTGGCGTCAGGGTTGGGGAAAATGTTGCCCTCATTGCGTCCCAGAGAGCTGCCGGGAACGTAGAAGTTTATCCTCAAGTAGGTCCAGTCTCCTTCCACCGACGAACTGATGTTCTACACACAAACAGACAGACACACACACAAACGTGGAGAGATGGACACAGAAATGCCAAGTTTTTCCTCAGATAGGTGGTGTCTCAAATTCGGTCGAATTGTGTGTGAAAAGAGGTCACAGAAATCCAAATGTGCATTTTGTGAGTGAACGAGTGAGTGCACAATATTAGAGTGTGTGTCAGGTACCTTGATGGTAGCGATATGGAAAGGGGTGGCGATGCCGAAGACAGGCATGACGACAGTCTCGTATTTCTTATCGATGAAGATCTTCATATCTCGAATGTCTTTCTCTCGAGGCATCTGAGAGCCGTTCTTGTAGGAGACATTGGACTTTCTGGACCTAGAGGATAAAGACACAGGGAAATACTTAATTTAATCATTCAATTCATTTGGGACCACCACACATTTTTGGAAAGTGCATTTACATAAAAACAGAGAAAGTWAAATAATTAATAATTTAATATAAATCATTAATTTAAAATGCTTTTAGACAGTCTGAAGCACACACAGAAATTGTTCAGAAAACTCAAATACAAATGTTCTACCATAAGCCATTTAGACAAACAAAACACCATAAATCCCCATAACATAATTCCCATCCCCATTTTTCAATCTCTCCCCAATTACACACATTCTACCACCTCTCCTCATCCCTCCATTCCACTCCTTTATTAACTCTAACCAGCATCCTCCCAGCTCCCTCCTTCCAAACATCATTCCATCACCTCCACTCCACTTTCCCCTTGTTCACTCACTTCTGCACCTGTTGCTCTCCTTTCTGTTCCGTCAGACGTCGCTTGGCCTCCTCGTTCACCTGATTTGCCAGCTCCTTCTGGTGAGCCCGCCTCTTCTCCTCCGCCGTCATCTCGTTCTGACCAATCAAATAACAGTGTTCCTCACAGTCTGACCAATCAAACAGCCTTTATCTCATACACACAAACCTGAGATGGTTTAAGTACAGTGAATTTCTCTCAAGAACACAGACAAACACACACACACCCTAGTCCTGTCCTGAAGTAAAGCTTGTCCACGCGCTCCCTTCCCCAGTAGCTCCTCTGCATCGTCTGCATCTTCCTCCTCATCCTCTTCCTCATCGTTCTGAAGAGAACAAACAGTGTTTTATAGATACACTTTTTTTTTCCTTTATCAAACAATGAGTAACATAACATGTTAACGCAACAGTTTAAGAGGGCAAAGAGCCCTAAAAGAAACATTCTAATATATGAAATAGATGTGCATCTTTCAGGGTTGGAGAGGGACAGAGTGAAACAAGAATCCGAGAGAGACGGTGGTCATCTTTCGTACCTTTAGGAAAATTCCAACGTTCTTTAACTTCTTCTTGACCGGTGTGAGAACTGTGGCTGGATCATCCTACAAGATACGCAGACATTTTAAAGGCACACACGCTGAATGTTTGGAGTGGGGTTTTTTTTTTTACTACTGTCAATGTGCTTATATCAGATATCAAAAATTATATTAACAGAACTACACGTTTGACTCTGTAAAGACTTTGTAAAAATTAAACAAAAGTGTGTGTGTGTACCGGTTCCACTATACTTCTGAGTACCAGAGGTCCTCACAAGAATAGTAAACCAAGAAAAATTATAACAAGTGAGGATATGTTGCCGGTCCTCACAAAAATGGCTATTTTAAGATTAGAGGTTAGGGTTAGAATTGGGGTTAGGTTTAGGGGTTGGGGTTAAGAGTTAAGGAAAATAGGATTTTGAATGGGAATCAATTGTTGGTCCACAAATAGTCCTTACAAACGTGTGTGTGACCCCTACTTTGTTGAGTTGTACAGAGTCCTATGAACAGGGCATATGTCTGCTCCTTTTCCCTCTCATTCCGCCACCCCCCCACCCACCCTTATCCCCTCTCCTTCCTTGTTGAGCTTCAGTCTCCTATGAACAAGGGTGTTTTCTCTGCTTCCCCCCATCCACCCCCCTCTCTCTCTTCTACTTCGTTGATCTGTACGAAATCTCCTATGAACAGGGAGTATTTCATCTGCTCCCCCCATCCACCCCCCTCTCTCTCTTCTACCTCGTTGATCACTGTAACAGATCTCCTATGAACAGGGCGTATTTCATCTGCTCCCCCCCATCCACCCCCCTCTCTCTCTTCTACCTCGTTGATCTGTACAGAATCTCCTATGAACAGGGCGTATTTCTTCTGCTCCTCCTTCTTCCCCTCCTTATTCACCAGGTCAGCGAAACCCAGGCTGATGCTCAGTACCATACCTAAAAACACACACACGTAACGCACACAGTTATGAAAGCGTCCGCTCTACACACACACACACACACACACACACACCACTTAAAATTGCCTCTCTCTGAGACACACTACCATGCCTACAAAGTAACCTACTCCTACTCAGTAAGACAGTACAGTGACTTGATTTCTCACCTTTCTTCAGTTTGTACTGGTTCTTGCTGTTCAGGACCAGGGAGCCCTCTCTGAACTCTATCCCCATGGCAAATCTACAACCGGGAGAGAGAGGGGCCGCACAATAAACATATGGGCACATGGGGAGCCCTTGGTCAGAAGTTAAGAACGTGTGTTTGTGTGCACGTGTGTGAGAGAGAAAGAGAGACAAAGAGTGAAAGAGTGTGCGAGAACGAACGGGTGCGTGTCGCGGCGCGTCCTACCCGAGGTTCTTGGTGAGTTTGGCCGCCAGGTCTGGTTTCTCCTTCTTAACGTAGTTCAGCACGGCACTGTACGCGTCACAGATTTTCACACCTAGAAAGAACAAAGGTAAGAATAAAGAAAAGGTTAGGTTACGGCAACCACGTGTACCCTATCCCGCAAACACACTCCCTCTCATCTACAGCCCTCTCTCCCCTCGAGGTGTTTGAGCAGCTCCAAGCGGATGTCCTTGCATCTCCCCCATCACACACACACTCTCCCTCCACCCTTCACCCACCATGTTTGAGCTCTTTGAGCAGCTCCTCCTCCACCTGTAGCAGGAAGCTGTAGTTGTCCTGCATCTCCTGCGGGGGGTCCACCATTAGGGTCCGGACCAGGTTGGAGCAGTAGGACTTGTAGCGGATGCCCATGGCACACGTGATGGCCCCGAAGTGCATGTGGTTCTTGTCACTGTCATAGGGAGTTAGAACAGATAAGAGGTCAGACTGTGTTAGAAAAAGTCTGCTGTGACAGGTTATGTACTATTTGATACAGGTCCTTGTGTCTTTCTGGTCAAGAAAACGGGATAAAATGAAAGACTGACGACTTTGCAGTCACAAGTCAGTTAAGCGGCAAACTGCCGATTGACCTATTACCTGACGACGCTGAACTTGAGGCTGTAGTTGCCCCCGCTCTGTATAATAGGGGGGTAACACATCTCCACTGTCGAGGGGTCTGCTCCCCCGAGGTACTTCTTCTCCTCGATGGCCTTCTCCACAGACTCAGCCAGCTTACTGTGGCGCACCTTCTGTTAGGGCAGACAGATGGGGACACACTGTTAAGAAAGGAAAGGAATGGAATGGATTCAAAACAATTTGGACGTAAACTGTTAAGCTTACATCTATGTTTGCTGTATGATGTTCTTTCAGGCCAGTCTAGCCCGGTTCCAATACTTTGAAAATGCATCCTTTCTTCCTAATTTGAAAGATAGCACTGATCTGACATGACTCGATTGGTGAAAGCTGGTGTTGGGCCAGTGATTACTCCAAGGGAGAAAGGAAGGTAGGGAGAAAGGAAAGAAGAAAGGAAGGATTTTAAAAGTACTCAAACAGGACCTAGATCTTCTCTCGTGTCCTTCCTTACCTCATCCGCGTCTACGATCTCCATGACCCTCTCCTTGAAGAACTTAGAGTAGACCTCGCTGGTGACGGCTGCAGCTTTCTTCATCAAAGCCAGCTCCCCATCCTCCTTCACGGCCATGGTGTAGGCCACTACCGCACTGATGTCCACCTGGGAAAAAAGAGGGGGAGGAAGGGGTTATATATGAGGATCCACAAACCAATGAGTAGCTACTTGTGCATTACATGCATACAAGCACATCACAGACATATCCATGGGTCGGATTTTTGGCCTGCTAACACACACCATCATCCCTCCTTCCCTCTATCCTCCCTCCCTTCATCCCACCCTCCCTCCCTCCTTTCTCTCACCTTCTCCAGGCCCTCAGCAGTGATCATGTCATTCCAGCTCTTCATGTACTCTCCGGGGAACTTGTCCTTGCTGAACACACCTACAGTCTTGCCCTCCTTACTGGCCCTGATCGCCTCCATCATCTTCTCAAAGTTAGCCTTGTTGCTTTCGTTCTGAGGGGCGGGAGAGAGACAGAGGTGTTTGAGTGTTATACCAACAAGCTTGAACACATTCATGTGAGCGAGTGAGCACACTCACACACAGGCTTTCCCCTCACACAAAAACACAAGCGCTCACAAACATGAGCTGACAAGGGCTCTCTCTCACACAACGTAGCAATTACAAATGGCTATGAGACTTAGAACAACCACACGGACTTGATGTGTCACACATTACAAAGGACAGGCATGTCGGGGAAAGATGCATCAACACTGACAGCCAATCAGTGATAGACCATGCCGAGTCTACCAAGCGGTGCTTACCTTTTCCCTGACGAGCAGTGTGATTGGTGGAACCCCATTGGCGTTCTCGTTGCCCTTGGTGACAGCCACCTGTTTAAGAAACTCCACCTTCTTCTTGCTGGCCAGGAAGATGATCTTAGACTCACAGAACACCATGATGGTGTCGGTTAGCTCATAGCCAAACAGCCATGTCTTCAGAAAAGAGGAAGGGAAGAGAGGAGGAGAAGAGCATACATGTTATTCTCTGAAAAATATAGATTTTTTTTCAAACTTATGGTTTAATGTTCTCTCGAAATAAGCTTTGTCGTACAATTAAAGGTCAAATACACTGCATCTCAAACAGTCAGGAATAACCTAATGAATTCAGGGCTTGCAAAAATTCTACCTAGGCTAAATATAAGCCTTCCACAACCATAAGACCCACTTTTTGTAAACATTTTACCAGAACCATGACATTCACTAATAATGACTTAACTTCTTGTAGCAGGCATTTTAGACAATGAACACAGCTCTCAAACAGGTAGCCTAGTGGTTAAGACCGTTGGGCCAGTAACCGAAAGGTTGCTGGTTCGAATCCCCGATGTTGTGTAGCACGCGCCAGATGATCTAGTTACAGTATGAAATTCACAAATAAATGTTTGCCAGCTAGATACCCTAGAACTATTAAGTTAAGTCTAAAATGTGCGAAATGCTCCGCATGTGTGCATTTGGATTGATAGCCAACATGAATTATCTAACTAAGTGCTTAGCTTCTTCCAAAATCAAGCTTTGTTTGGTATCAGGAGAGAATCCCCTACTGGATCAAGATCCTTGCTGTCTAATATTTGTTTTGTGTGTGCAGCAAACTGTGCTTTTTTTATTTACTTGTATAACTTTGAGCTGGGATGTCTGTCCTGCAAATACTTTAGGTCAGAGACAGGTGAAATGCAACAACCTCTCCCTCAATGTGAGCAAGACAAAGGAGCTGATCGTGGACTACAGGAAAAGGCGGGCCGAACAGGCCCCCATTAACATCGACGGGGCTGTAGTGGAGCGGGTCGAGAGTAGAGGTCGACCGATTATGATTTTTCAACGCCGATACCGATTATTGGAGGACCAAAAAAGCCGATACCGATTAATCGGACGATTTTTTGTTTGTTGTTGTAATAATGACAATTTCAACAATACTGAATGAACACTTATTTTAACTTAATATAATACATCAATAAAATCAATTTAGCCTCAAGTAAATAATGAAACATGTTCAATTTGGTTTAAATAATGCAAAAACAAAAGTGTTGGAGAAGAAAGTAAAAGTGCAATATGTGCTATGTAAGAAAGCTAACGTTTCAGTTCCTTGCTCAGAACATGAGAACATATGAAAGCTGGTGGTTCCTTTTAACATGAGTCTTCAATATTCCCAGGTAAGAAGTTTTAGGTTGTAGTTATTATAGGAATTATAGGACTATTTCTCTCTATACCATTTGTATTTCATTAACCTTTGACTATTGGATGTTCTTATAGGCACTTTAGTATTGCAAGTGTAACAGTATAGCTTCCGTCCCTCTCCTCGCTCCTCCCTGGGCTCGAACCAGCAACACAACGACAACAGCCACCATCGAAGCAGCGTTACCCATGCAGAGCAAGGGGAACAATTACTAGAAGGCTCAGAGCGAGTGACGTTTGAAACGGTATTAGCGCGCGCTAACTAGCTAGCCATTTCACTTCGGTTACACCAGCCTCATCTCGGGAGTTGATAGGCTTGAAGTCATAAACAGCGCAATGCTTGGCGCACAACGAAGAGCTGCTGGCAAAACGCACGAAAGTGCTGTTTGAATGAATGTTTACGCGCCTGCTTCTGCCTACCACCGCTCAGTCAGATACTTAGATACTTGTATACTCAGTCAGATTATATGCAACGCAGGACATACAAAAAAAAGTTTTTTCTTTAAACATTTATAAAAATAATCCGATTAATCCATTCCGATTAATCAGTCGACCTCTAGTCGAGAGTTTCAAGTTCCTTGGTGTCCACATCACCAACGAACTATCATGGTCCAGACATACCAAGACAGTTGTGAAGAGGGCACGACAAAACCTATTCCCCCTCAGGAGACTGAAAAGATTTGTCATTGGTCCCCAGATCCTCAAAAGGTTCTACAGCTGCACCATCGAGAGCATCCTGACCGGTTGCATCTTCGCCTGGTATGGCAACTGCTCAGCATCTGACCATAAGGCACTACAGAGGGTAGTGCGAACGGCCCAATACATCACTTGGGCCAAGCTTCCTGCCATCCAGGACCTATATAATAGGCGGTGTCAGGGGAAAGCCCATAAAATTGTCAGGGACTCCAGTCACCACAGTTATAGACTGTTTTCTCTACTACCGAACGACAAGTGGTACCGGAGTGCCAAGTCTGGGACCAAAAGGCTCCTCAACAGCTTCTACCCCCAAGCCATAAGACTGCTCAACAATTCATAAAATCGCCACCGGACAATTTACATTGACCCCCCCTCCCCTCCCTTTTATACACTCGCGTTTGTTTGTTACCTATGCATAGTCACTTCGCCCCCACCTACATGTACAGATTACCTCAACTAGCCTGTACCCCCGCACACTGACTCGGTACCGGTGCCCCCTGTATAAAGCCTCGTTATTGTTATTCTTATTGTGTTACTTCTATTATTACTTTTTATTTAAATAAATAAATATATATAAATATAATAAATATAAATATAAATAATAATATAGGTAAATATGTTCTTCTTCTTGAACTGCACTGTTGGTTAAAGGCTTGTAAGTAAGCATTTCACGGTAATGTCTACACTCGTTGTATTTGGCGCATGTACACATCGTTAGCATTTAGTTAGCATTCTCTATGGGATTTTACACGTAAGCATTGCTACCCTTCGGATTATAAAGGCTCAGCAGGGGTTGGGGGAAAAAGACCAAAAAAACAACACCCATTGTGTTCAGTGCCGTTATTACAGTACATCCCTGTATGGCACAAAGTTTGTATGAAGGTATGAGAATCTGGATTCCACCCAAGCCTCGTTCAGATACTGAAATCAAATGGCCTGCTTTATTTTTTAGAATGAGTTGACAATTCCTTCTATAAATTGTTTTTAATAGTTATTGCACATTTATAAAACACAGACTTGACAGCTAGTATAACAGTCTTTGGCTAAAATGCTGCTAGCCGTACGTGGTACCGCAATGCCACAAACTGAGCATACATTTTCCAGAATCAATGTTCAGTGATACTCCCATTTCGTGGTGTCGGCTCTGCGCGCAATTTGATGAGTTGAGACAAAGGGTATCATTATAAAGGTTAACTTCTCCATTACAGTCAAATGATGTCTCAATGTGTTTCGGTGTCCATAATATGACCCATTCTGTTGGACTAAATCTCAAATGTAAATAGTGAGTTGAAACCGCTTGTCAGAGAGGAAGAAGTGATCTCTCCATCTTTGTTGTTGTGAGTGCCAGGGGGAGGGGCTTGGTGTGTATGTGTGTGTAAACAGAGAGGAAGAGCCGAAGTGAGAGGTTTCACGCTTGCCAAAATCTGTCAAAAATAAGCCCTACGCATTAATGGGTTTATTTTGGATCTAAGCTTGTTGCCTGCCTTGCCGCCGTCGGGACAACGACTCCAATTGTTAGGGCAGAGACGTGAGCATCTCATCGTTATATACAGATATCTGGTGTAAATGGGAATGTGCAAAAAGCACACAAGGAGCGAAGGAGACGAGACCAAGAAGACGACAAGAGCTCAAACGCTCATTAAAACAAAAGTATTGCAGAAAAAGATCAAGTAGAATTAATCAAGTTATATATATATATCACCCAGCCTTATGCTTGAGTGTAAACTAGCTATGTTTCGTCATTAGACAAGTCATAACACACATGCGCGCGCACGCACACACGATTTAAAGTCAGACTATGCAACAAGTTGTCAAGGAGCCATATTTTCCTGACCGGACCCAAATGACTCCAGGCCCCAGCTACAGCCTACAATTGGGGTCCAGAGTTTTCCCTGATCAGCTCACACAGTTAGGAATAACTCCAGGATAGGGGTAAGGTTCATGAGTTTTACCTGCAGGGCAGTGGATTTGGCGTATACAATCTCCTCGTCCACACCAACAGAGACCACCATGGCATCCACTTTGCCAAACTCATCTTCTCCTTTCTGATAGAGAAAAATAACAAAATACATCATTGATTATTAATACAGGAATGTTTTACATAGTTCTAAGTTAACCAATGAGCAAAAAGGTACAGCTAGCCACAGTTGTGAGTTTTGGATGACAAGTTGCTGGTTGTTCTTTTTGAGTGCAGGTGTTAAGTACGGAAAAATTGCTAGCAAGCTACAACCTAGCTAGCTAACCAGTTAAGAACAAACTGAAGTTTATAGCCATCTATTGCTATAGATACAGTAGTATCTCAATGTTGCTAGAGAGCAAGTTGCTAGCTAGCTTCAAATGCAGGGGTTGAGCTTAATCATTGCATGCCCCAAAAATAATAAAAGTGCACTGTGCACGTAACAAATCAATGCCGTGGCGCGATAAAAAAAAAAGCTAGCTATTGCGCTAGCTTGAACATGTTGATGTTTGATAGTTATAGGGCCGGCACCAGAACGAATCAGTTGGATGGGCATTCACATTTTTTAAATGGGTTTTATAGTAAAGACAGTTTAACTGTAAAAATGTATTATGTTTTAATATGGCATGAACACAACTAGTCATGACGTTTTCACCTGATTGTCAAACAAATCACTTTAAAAAGCAGGTTACCTTCGCACGTTCGTCAAAAATAATTCCAGCATCCGAAGTGGCTGAAACTATCTCACCGGAGAAAGCATCCAAGGGAGCGAAACACGCCCCTCTGTTTTACTATAAATAGCCCATGTATCTGATGCTGTCTGGTCAAAAAGAGTACGACATGTCACTCTTTTTGTCCACACAGCATCAGGCTACACATTGAGACAGAGGGCCGCTGTTTCGCTCGCTCAGATTAGGGAAGTCGAATGAATGGGCTGCTGCACAGTCACTATGGGAGCTCTTTCTAGAGCCCCTGGTTAAAATTGTGCATAAGAGCATCTCTAAAATGGTTAAACTAGTGAGAAATGTTTACTATCATCCAAAATCAAGATAATTATTTCGCCATGGGCCTCCCTAGTGATCTAAGGCACTGCATCACAGTACTAGCTGCGTCACTACAGACCCTGGTTCAATCCCAGGCTGTGTTGCAGCCGGCCGCGACCGGGAGAACCATGAGGTGGCGCACAATTGGCCCAGCGTCGTCCGGGTTTGGTCGTCCTTGTCCCATCGCGCTCTAGGGACTCCTGTGGCGGGCCGGGCACAATGCACGCTGACAGTCGACAGGTATACGGTGTTTCTTCCGACACATTGGTGCGGCTGGCTTCCGGGTTAAACGAGCACTGTCTCAAGGAGCAGTGCAGCTTGACGGGGTCTTGTTTTGGAGGACGCACGGCTCTTGACCTTCGCCTCTCCTGAGTCCGTACGGGAGTTGCAGCGATAGGACAAGATTGTAACTACCAATTGGCTATCACAGAATTGGGGAGAAAAAGGGGGACATTTATTATTATTAAATAAATAAAAAGAAAATAATTGTTTTTTTGCCATATGTAATTCATTTATATTATGCTACTTTCCATGTCGACAGTACGTGTTACTACATTACACAAGATGACGTTTTGACCACTTCGAATTATGGGGGTTATTACACATTCTTTTTACCTCAAATGGCACTGATCATTCGGGCGGTCTCTCTAAAAAGTCGCAGGCCACCACAGGAGGTTGGTGGCCCCTTAATTGGGGAGGACGGGCTCATGGTAATGGCTCAAGCGGAATAGGTGGAATGGTATCAAATACATCAAAACACATGGCTCTGAGGCCATTATTATGAGCCATTCTCCTCTCAGCAGCCTCCACTTCTGGCCACACACCAGTCAAACTATCACTTAAATAGAAGCCAACTGTTGTCTCTGTTGATATCCTATGGCGGGTCGTGATTCATTGAAGTTAACAGAAAAAGTGGTTTGTTCCCTTTTCTGTGATGCCAGCCTCCTGAAATCAACATCCGCCATTACAAAATATAGATATAAGCCTTCTACAACACCTTGTTCTATTTCAGCGTGATATCGAGAGTTCCTCTGTCCAGTGTCTGTTCTTTTGCCCCTTTTAATATTTTATTTTTGATTGGCCAGTCTGATATGGCTTTTTCGTTGCAACTCTGCCTAGAAGGCCAGCATCCCGGAGTCGCCTCTTCACTGTTGACGTTGAGACTGGTGTTTTGCGGGTACTATTTAATGAAACTGCCAGTTGAGGACTTGAGGCGTCTGTTTCTCAAACTAGACACTCTAATGTACTTGTCCTCTTGCTCAGTGGTGCACCGGGGCCTCCCACTCTTTCTATTCTGGTTAGAGCCAGTTTGCGCTGTTCTGTGAAGGGCGTAGTATACAGCGTTGTACGAGACCTTCAGTTTCTTGGCAATTTCTCACATGGAATAGCCTTCATTTCTCAGAACAAGAATAGACTGACAAGTTTCTGAAGAAAGTTCTTTGTTTCTGGCCATTTTGAGCCTGTAATCGAACCCACAAATGCTGATGCTCCAGATACTCAACTAGTCTATTTGAAGGCAAGGTTTATTGCTTCTTTAAATCAGAACAGTTTTCAGCTGTGCTAACATAATTGCAAAAGGTTTTTCTAATGATCAATTAGCCTTTTAAAAGAATAAACTTGGATTAGATAACACAACGTACAGTATAACACAACGTGCCATTGGAACGCAGGAGTGAAGGTTGCTGATTATGGGCCTCTGTACGCCTATGTAGATATTCCATTTTTTTCCAGCTACAACAGTCATTTACAACATTAACAATGTCTACACTGTATTTTTGATCAATTTTATGTTATTTTCATGGACAAAAAAAAGTGTTTTTCTTTCAAAAACAAGGACATTTTTAAGTGACCCCAAACTTTTGAACTGTAGTTTATATTTACGTTTTTAATATATCAAACTGTTTCTGCATATTTGGTATTAGGAATATAAAATGGGGCTTTCAACATTAATTTCCAATGGGGTATTATACTTAAAAATCAGGTAACAGCTGCTGAATGAGATTTATTATTTTTTGATATACCAGACATCTCCAAAACGGTTTTGCCCTGCCTTCTCAGATGCTTTATCTGGGATTGATGTGTCTTTCTTTCAGGGAGTGTCTCAGTCAAAGAAATATATTTTATTTGGATGGGCAAGGAGCTACGGTAGGGCGGGCAAGGAGCTACGGTAGGGCGGGCCATGCACCCTAAGGCCCGCCCTGGATAGTTGCTGTCTGGCTAGCTAGCTAGCATGTTTACTGATGCTAGTTAGCCATGTGAACAAGAAGCAACTAGTTAGTGAAGATAACCAGTCAAAAAAGCCCATGGTACTTTGGCATTGTATTTTGGTGCCAATTTTAGATGTGCAACCCAGAATATTAATTCAAAATTTGCTAGCTAGCTAACGCTGGCTAGACTGGCAACGAGCTAAAGTGGTTGTGCCACACACAGTGCCAGATACTGGGAACTGACTGGCTGGCTAGCTAGCTAGCTACGCTAATTAATAGATAACTGCCTGACTTGGTGAATAATATACAATGCAGAATAAGTGGCAATGTTGTAGATATCATTTTTAGGATGTTTAAGATCTCCTGAATGTATTAAATCCACAATAGTGTTTCATGCATGTAAGTCTACCTATATCATCAAAGTGAGGCCTTCCGCTCATTGTTGGGGGCTTTTTGCGCTTCTGTGCAACACCACCATGGCACTCACTCATGCCGAAAACAAAGTCAACCACGCACTTCAAAAACGCGGCTATCCGCCAGTATCAGCATCTAGGCTGGAGGATGATTTTACGAGTTTTACCCACACCTATACAAAAAAAATTATCGTTTCAAACGTGCCGTTTACCTTCCAATTGCCATATAAGCGCTTGATTCGGCGGTAGTACGCTTCCTTGTCCAAGTTTACCGCCATAGCGAGTCTTCTGCACCTTCAAACTTCAGCTCCTGGCTTCTCAGAGTAGCACAGGCCGGATGAGTGTTTGCTGTTTCACGCACTTTCCACGCCTTGAAACCTCTCTATCAAAAGACACTCTTCCTTCCTCCTCGATGTATGGACGATGGTTACGTTCAATTCTTCCCAAGATGTGCCTCTATGGCTATGTTGCTCAATTAAAAAAATCGCCAACAAATGTTTACATTAGATACACGTTTTGTTAAAAATCGATATTTGAAGTAAAAATGTCAAATTCATAATTTTTCTTGAGATGAATAATTGCATAACATCTAGCTGTTTGTTATCCACACTGGTGCCACGCATAAACGACTCGATTATAATTAATACCCCCCACCTTCTCCGTTTTCTCCTCCTTCTCTCTCCCTCCCTCTTCTTGCAGTCTGTCGAGCACTTTACGTGTCAGATAGGTCAATTCCACTACTCAGCCTATATCTCGCAAGCACATTATTTGGATAAAATAATGCGACATGTTTATTATATAATGGTGCACTAGTTTATATGACACACACGCATTCTTGGTTTGCTCCCGTTTTCCTCTGGACCGCCTGGATTTCTATCTTTATGCAATGTATAAAAAATAATATCGGTGTATTAAATAGTTGGATGGGGTTTTCAATTTGGGGCATTTCATGTATATTGTTAGATTGTTACAGTGTATCATTTTATTGTTTTACATTACTCGACAGCGCCTCCAGAACTACATCTGAATTCCCACCTCCAGTCGGATTGTGCCAGAGACCATGCGCCCCCCCACTACTGTATATTTTCCCGCCACCTCCAGAATTCGAAATTCCTAAACACGTCACGCTGGAAACAAACGTTTCATTGCACAAACATTTAAAACATCTTCTTACGGTTGGAATGAGATGTGCATGGAAGGCTCTTGCAAATAGTTATTTATCATGGTGATAAAATCATAATCTTTAATAGATTAGTTGATTGGATATTTTGCTTCTTTTTTATTTATTTTTATTTTTTACATTTTAGGGATATAAACCAAAATTCAAACCAAAAATATTACGTTCTGATACATAAAACATTTAATTTTTCCATAAAACATTTTAATCACCATTAGGAGAACAACCTTTTCATTCATTTGTTTTTGCTTTTGTTATTATTTATGAACATGTTTGTGCAATTTTTGTTCTGCACCCATAATATACTGACGATGACAACTGGTAAGAGATTAGAAATCAGAACCCATCATTTCTCTTTCACTAATCCAATGCCAAGCAAATCTATTGATGCACGTGGTGAAACCATATGAAAAATAATTACTATTGTACAGAATTACGATTTAATGAAATAATTATATTATCTCTATGGGTAAAAGACTGATATTGCTTATTTACACGTCACTGCCATTTTCATAAAGCATCTCAGAGTAGAAGTGCTGATCTAGGAACAGTTGTCTTTTAGATAAAAATGAATAAGATTACATATGTCAGCAGGGGACATGATCCTAGATCAGCACCCCTACTTAGAGACGCTTTATGAATATGGGCCCAGATTGAGATTAAACAGGAAAAAAATTATGAGGTTGCGAAATCAACAAAAGAAAATCCTTTCCCCTACTGAAATAAAAGTACAAACTGGTTAAGTGTTACTGTGTGCATTGTTTAAATGATTTTATGTATTTTCTTTCAAATAKATTTTTCCAAATCTTATTTCACCACATAATGGTTTTTCAAAAACAAACTGTAAACCTGAATGTTCCTAATATGCATACTTTAAAGGAGAGAAGCCTTCCCATTCAACGGGAATCATTTTCAGTATAGAACAACCGACAGATAGAAATATATTATATGAAATATATGTAGTACAGACATGCTTTTGTCAGGTACTAGAGAAAGGAATCATGTKAGTTCAATACATAGCATTGCTATCTGCAACGTTCATAATGTTGCACACTCCTGAACACAGCCCAGAGGTTTATTTTAAGTCAAACCCGGTCCCCTGCTCCGGAAACCAACTGTCTTAACCATTAGACCGAGAGGAAATTCCTACTAGGGCTGAGGGTGACACTGATTTTAAGTTGCAGGCAGGGCTATCAAATCACAATGCATGATTTACAGTGCATTCGAAAAGTATTCAGACCCCTTGACGTTTTCCACATTTTGTTACGTTACAGCCTTCTTCTAAAATGTATTCAATTGTTCCCCTCCCCCATCAATCTACACACAATACCTGATAATGAGAAAGCAAAATTAGGTTTCGACATTTTTGCAAATTTATTAAAAATAAAAAACGGAAATATKAAATTTGCAAAGGTATTCAAACCCTTTACTCAGTACTTTGTTGAAGCACCTTTGGCAGCGATTAAGCAGCCTTGATTATTCTTGGGTATTGGATCTACAAGCTTGGCACACCTGTATTTGGAGAGTTTCTCCAATTCTTCTCTGCAGAGCCTCTCGAGCTCTGTCAGGTTGGACGGGGAGCGTTGCTGCACAGCTAATTTCAGATCTGTCCAGAGATGTTCGATCGGGTTCAAGTCCGGGCTCTGGCTGGGCCACTCAATGACATTCAGAGACTTGCCCCGAAGCCACTCCTGCGTTGTCTTGGCTGTGTGTTAGAGTCGTTGTCCTGTTCAACAGGTGAACCTTCCGCCCCCAGTCTGAGGCCCTGAGCGAGCAGGTTTTTATTGCGGATCTCTCTGTACTTTTGCTCCGTTTATCTTTCCTCGATCCTGACTAGTCTCCCAGTCCCTACCGCTGAAAAACATCTCCACAGCATGATGCTGCCACCACCATGCTTCACCGTAGGGATGATGCCAAGGTTTCCGTCCAGACGTGACGCTTGGCATTCAGGCCAAAGAGTTCAATCTTGGTTTCATCAGACCAGAGAATCTTGTTTCTCATGGTCTGAAAGTCCTTAGGTGCCTTTTGGCAAACTCCAAGCAGGCTGTCATATGCCTTTTACTGAGGAGTGGCTTCCGTCTGGCCACTCTACCATAAAGGCCTGATTGCTGGAGTGCTGCAGAGATGGTTGTCCTTCTGGAAGGTTCTCCCATCTCCACAGAGGAATTCTGGATCTCTGTCACTGACCATCGGGTTCTTGGTCACCTCCCTGACCAAGGCCCTTCTCCCCCGATTGCTCAGTTTGGCCGGGCAGCCAGCTCTAGGAAGTGTCTTTGTGGTTCCAAACTTCTTCCATTTAAGAATGATGGAGGCCACTGTGTTCTTGGGGACCTTCAATGCTGCAGACATTTTTTGGTACCATTCCCCAGATCTGTGCCTCAACACAATCCTATCTCAGAGCTCTACGAATAATTCCTCCGACCTTATGGCTAGGGCTGTGGTGTTCATGAAATTTTGTCAGCCAGTGATTGTCAAGCAAATAACTGTCAGGCTCACGGTAATTGACCGTTAATTAACATAAGCACATTTAGCATCTCTTGGTTTCCACACACAGCCCACAAGCCATTTTAAAAAGTTGAATAAATCCATGTAATATAGCCTACACCTTCACAATAAATCCATTATTTATTTTAGACAGGTCTAAAGAAGCATGATAAGAAGAAAATGTAGTCTATTTCAGAAGAAAAGAATAGCATACTCTGAGTTGTCCTTGTGTTAGGTCCTGATGTGGCTATGTCAAATGGCTGTGGGCTACACTACTTCATTCAGCAGACAAGATTTGCTTATAATTCCGTGGCATTATTTTATAGTATGAAGAATACAATTGAACAAAGCAGAATAAATATAAATATTCTCTCGATTTGAGGGAGTGAGCACATGCGGCTATTCTGTGTTGAGCGGTTAACAAAGAAATAGGTACTCCTATATGCTTAATTTAGAGTTATCAATGTAACTTTAGTTGTTCTACAAACTTTGTAAGGCTGCATGATGAGACTAATGGTGATTTGAAAAAAGTTGCTTGAATGGCATGAGCTCTGCTTTATTTTTTGTGCAGGCTGTACACACMCCAATAGTATCATTCACAATTTAACAAGCACTTGATAATGCCTCGAATTTCACGGTGGCATCCCCTTGTGGCTGTAATGCACCCTAAAAAAAATCCATGCCTTTTGCGGCCCGGAGTGCTGCGTTGTGCCCTTCTCCCTGAGTGTGCTGCGCAATCTGTCACGTGATCGGGTCTTTCTCACAGGCTACAAGTGAAGACAGACATATCGAGGACGCAGCTGCGCAAGTTCTTATCCAATTCCGAGGTACATATTGAAGATATTGTAAAAACTGTCCACATTTACTTAGTCAGCCAACAAGATGAGAAGGCCTAACGAACAGCAAAAGCACTAGTCTATGTCAAGCTACTATCCCCCGTAGTACAAAAGTCAACCTATTCTATTCTGTGCGATAAATAAATATTCCAAACAGTCTGGGACAGTTGTGGGATGCTATAGAGCCCAAATTAATACAGCCACTAGCATCAAAAAAACTTTTTTAATGCAATATGACTGACGCAACAGATCAGAATGTTTAGCTTAAAATGTTGATAAACTATTAGGCTATTTCTTCACATTATAAGCGCAGCAATGTGGACATAGTAGGTTATATGCGCAAATGTTCAATTAGAGGAAAACACCATTATCAAAAGTGACCGCAAAGGCAATTATGCATGTAATGCTTTTATTATAAAGGTGCATTTTTATGGTGAAAATGATCTTCCCCAAACTTTAAACTCACATGCTGCTTATATATGCCAGTTAGGCTCTACACCCCTTGTAAAGCAGATTAATGTGCTTCATTTTAAGAAGTTATTTGGCCACTTTAGTGATACAAATCTTATTAAAAAAGAGGCCTATGGCCTAGGCTACATGAGGTGTGCGACTATGATTCGAACAAGTCGCAAAAAAAAAGGCATTGTTTCTTATGCTTATGCATCATTCACAAGTGACAGGCTAATATTGTCACCCATCAGACTATTCTTGATTTAATTTTGTCTTTACATATACTAAATAATATATGTGTGACATTTGTTTTGATTTAGAATGGACCATTATCATGCACCTGTATCGAAACAGGGCAGTGGGAAAAAATAAGTCATCTATGCACTTAAATAGCGAATGGAGGACGCTTTTCCCAGTGGTTTATTTTCATGCCAGCCAGGTAGGCTATACTCCTGTTGTAAATATAAGCAATGTGCTTAACATTAGGAAAGTTGAGAAATGACTAAATATAGTAGGCCTAGCCTTTAGAAAGCTGATGGGATCCTCCTCTTTTTGTTAGTGACCATCACTCTGTTTTCTCCCACAATTGCATAGTCTATAGAAATGTTGCGCAACATGAGCTGATGGGCTCTCATGAAGTTTGATTCGATTTTAGAATACATTTGCATTGATGTCAGAGTGATTAGAGGGACAATAGATTGCTGAGTACCAGGCAGGTAGCATGTTTGGTAGGCTACCAATGACCAGCAGCAGCATCAGAGCTTAGAGAAGCTTAATTACCGTGACTAAACGGTCATGTGGAATTTGACTGCCTTCATGACTCGTGACTGCCGGTGTGGCAGTAATATGGTCACCGCAACAGCCCTACTCATGGCTTGGTTTTTGCTCTGACATGCACTGTCAACTGTGGGACCTTATATAGACAGGTGTGTGCCTTTTCAAATCGTGTCTAATCAGTATAAAGATCTTAAGGATGATCAGTGGAAACAATTTCGAGTCTCATAGCAAAGGGTCTGAATACTTATGTAAATAAGGTATTTCTGTTGTTTATTTTTCATACATTTGCAAAAATGTTTTTTTTTTAACTGTTTTTGCTTCGTCATTATGGGGTATTGTGTGGAAATTGATGATTTTTTTCTTTCTTCATTTAATCCATTTCAGAATAAGGCTGTAACGTAGCAAAATGTGGAAAAAGTCAAGGGGTCTGAATACTTTCCGAATGCACTGTACATACCTTGAAATCACTTGGATACGACAACACTGATACCATGGTCAGGAGAAAAAACGTCATTAGCCGTAGAGTTGGATAGATTAACACAGTCTATTTTTGCATGGACAGCACCATTTGCAAATATGTGCCCTTTGTCCAACTCTATGGCACGAGCTATGAAATGCAAGAGACATACCAGTGGCGCCTGTAGCGTWATATTACATATCACCTTAAAAACATTTCATATAAAATGATATTATTTAAACTTCATAATGTATCAGCACAGGAGTATTGGTCTTCTGCTTGATTATTCTATGAGGACAAAGTCTGGTTGTGGAAAAAAGCCAAGTCCCTCTCTTCTCTTCTCCATTCTTCACTCCCCTCTCCTTTCTCTTTAGTCCTGGCTAATCCCTATCATGTCCATATATATCACTCTTCTCTCCTCTCACTCCTCTTTGAAGTCTTTGTCCATCTATCACTCCTCTCTTCTGTCCATTCCTTACGTGACAGTGGAGTCCTGCCCTCGGATCGCACACCAGGCCATGAACACATCCCTATAAAGACAATAAATTGGAGAAGAAATTATTATTATTTTTTTTTAAATCGATCAACTAATCAATAATAAATAAAATCACAATTAGAGCAGAAATGTTGCTTTGTCGACATTTTCTTTCCTGGCTACCCAAACTGCTACTGCCAAACGCTACGCCACACCCACGGACATTCGTTTCTTCTCCACAATGAGTCTGGATCTGAGCTGTCGAAACGTTGGTTATTAGGTTATAAATCTATTGCATCGGAGCTCCTAGAGTGTGCGGCTCTCCTTTTCTTTTCCAAGTGTTCTACTCCGCTAGCCAGCACCTCAACCGCAGGTGTGCGGTTCTTTCGCCTCGAGACCATTCTTTGGGAAGAACATCTTGACTCCTAAGTGTTTCAGGTGGTAATGTCAGTGTGTTCTGTATACGTGTCTGTATGGCTGCATTTAGACAGGCAGCCCAATTCTGATATTTTTTCCACAAATTGGTATTTTGACCAATCATCAGATATTTTCACATCAGATTTTTTTCAGCACTTATCTGATTGATCAAAAGTGAAAAAAAGTGAAAAAAGCACAGAATTGGGCTGCCTGTCTAAACGTAGCCTATGTCCAGCCATGTATCTGTCTGTACCTGCAGTGTGTGGCCACACACTCGTTGCTGCAGTATTCCCTGTCCCAGTCCTTGTTCTCTACAGCTGGGTTGGTGCAGCCGGCTCGGACACACAGGTTAGGGCTGCAGGTCTGGGTCACATCTGGCCCCGGAGACACATTCAACTCCACCTGCATCTGGGAAGGGAGAGGTGAAAGACCGGAGGGGGAGAGAGGTAGAGGAGAGAGAAAGACAGTGGTTGATATACAGTAGTGTGAAGGATACCAATCATTAGATGACCAGGGCCCTGAGTTTTCAGAGAAAATTATGAAAATATATGCTAAAGTTTTTCTATTCTATACTTCTCTTACCCCATCCTCTCCTTCAGCCCCGTCCTCGGCTTCCGTCGAACAGGCTGTTACTAAGGCAGCGGACTGTACCACCTCCCCCGAGGTCAGAGTGGCCCCCCCCAACGCAGCTAACCCCCCTGCCGCCGTGCCGATAACAGGAGAGTCCAAATCTGAGGCGGGAGGGACYATCTTGATCTGCAGAGGGGGTGGTGCCATGGCACCCCCGCCTCTTGGTTTGGCCTGCAGTGGCGGTGGGGCCTGGGCATGTACCATCTGCTGGAGACGGGGCGGAGGAGGGGTGTTCTGCATCTGTTGGAGTGGTGGCGGCTGCCGAGTAGACAATACCGTACTACTTGACACCACCATTACCCCTGATGGCGACGTCTGTTGCTTGATGATGATTTTAGTAACGGTGGGGGGGCTTGGGGCCAGGGCGGGCGTAGGAGTGGGGGGTTTGTGCGCCCCTGTACGGGAGCGGGTGGTGACCTGAGGGAGGTCTCCACCTGCTAGGATGATGTTGGAGGTGCAGATGTTGGTGATGGTGTTCTCTTCAGGGGCGAGGTGGGGGACGGAGGAACGGGTGGAACGGGGAGCAGGGGCGGGGAGTGGGGCGACGGGAGGAGGAGAGGGAGGCGACGGGGAAGTGTCCAGAACCTCAATGTTTGGCTGGGAGAGAGAAGAGGAGGAGAAAGGTAGAGGGGTTACAAGAGAGAGGAGTTGAGAGGGAAAAGAGGAGATGTAGTTTACACACTGACAAAGGGTGGCCATCATAATAAACCTACTCACACACATAACTGAAGTGCTCTCTAGGAATACTCGTCTTGCCTCACCTGAGAAAGCTGATTATCTCTGTAGGCTGCCAGAGCCTTGAGATACTCCTTCTTAGCTGCTTCCGTCTTCCTCTTGTACACCTGAGAGGAATACACATACAGGGATATCATGAACCCGATACCATTACATTATTCATATCTGCGTGTGCTTGTGTAGTGAGTGTGCTTTACATGTCCTTGTGTAGTGAATGTGATTGTGAACATGCGTGTGTGTGTGTGTGTGTGTGTGTGTGTGTGTGTGTGTGTGTGTGTACCTGCTTCTGCTCCTCCCCCAGGCTATCCCACATGGAGGCCACTATCTTGGACACCTCTCCGAAGGTGGCGCTGGGGTTCTGGCCCTTAATGGCTGCCTGTGTGTCCCTGAAGAACAGAGCGTAGGCCGACACAGGCTTCTGGGGCTCGTTAGATTCTTTCCTTTTCTTCCCTTTCTTCCCTCCTCCGGCCGCTGCCCCTCTCCGGACGAGAGTAGGAGGGGTGCTGGAGGACGGAGCGAAGGAAGGAATAGGGGAGTCGGAGACTGGGGGCTCTAGGGAGATGACGCCGAGAGAGATAGGGGACTCCACCAACACACTCTGCTGAGTTAGAATGGAAGGAGGAGGGGTGGGATGGGAGAAAGGGAGGAATAGCAAAAACAAGGATATCAGTTTCATATAAAGTGAAGTTTGAATACAAATTTGTGTGTGACTGTAATCAATGAAGAGACTGAGGCAGACAGACGAACCAATAAACAGACAGACTGACTAGTAGACAGACCGACCAATAGGACTGACCTGTCTGAAGTCGTCCATGTCGTCGTCCTGTAGCGAGCCGGCCGGCGAAGCAGCGGCCGACAGTGGTTGGTCAGGTGACTGCGACCTCGCCAGGATGGCCCCGCCCCCTAGGCTGAGCCCCAGCTGGGCGCTGAGCTCCGATTGGTCGATGGTGGTCAGCTGGTTGTGGCCCAACAGGCCGTGGTCCATGTCACTCAGCGGGGCGTCTATGGTCATGGGGGAGGAGCTGCTGAACTGGGAGCCAACGGGGTGGCCCAGATCCTGGAAAATGAGGCAGGATTCATACATAGAAAAAGCCAAAGACAATGTATTACAGGCAGGGGCCCGCCCATTAGGCAGGATTAGGCGACCGTCGACAGCAGCAGATTGAAGAGGGCGGCATTTTCCGAGCTAAACTGACCAAGACACACCATCAACAACACATAAAACCTCACATAATTCTGCACAAAAATAACTACAATTCCTCTCACCTAGTGGCATATGGATTATTTAGGTGAGCGCTGATGCCCTCCTGTGATAAGCAGAGCCCACTTTGTCAAAAGCAGGGGCGCAAAATATTTTGCTCGTCCATGCCGAATGCGCCTCTCCAGTGTGCTGTTGGCGAGACACACCGCTGCGGCGCTCCACCAACATTACTTCAAAAAAATCATCTAACATAAWTAATTTAGCCTATGGTAGAAAGAGTATATGGCCTTTGCTGTAGCCTACAGGTAAAATGTATGTCAAGAGACACTTTCAACATCATGCACGCTTCTCCGATCAAATAGCCTAACCTAAATGGCACCCAATCAAATCAAAAATGTGCTTCGATGTGAATATGGCATGTTAACAAACATCATATTCTTTAAAACAGGACAGCTCAAAGTAAAATGGATAATATGGAATGGAAAAATCAGGCTATTCACAACTGCTGTCGAGGAGTTTCACACCGCGGGCTAAATTGTCATGATAATCAGTGGTTTCAAGTTTGTATCCATAATTGTTTTTACAAGATGATCATAGTGAAAAATAAAATGCTTCTGCATTTCCCGCTATGTAAACACATTGATTCTCATTGCAAATAGGCTCAGGATAACTCCTGATAAAGTTGGGTAGCTGATATTCAGAGCTTAAAACAGCCAAAATGATTAGTAACAGGAATCAGGACTAATAAAGCCAATGCAACTGCCTATTTTACAAATGGTAGGTCTACCACATGGATGAGCATTCATAAAATGTCATTGTGGGCTGACACTGTAGGCTACACCCCAGCATTGGAGGCTGGTGGGAGGAGGTATAGGAGGATCAGGCCCATTGTAATAGCTGGAATGGAATAGAAGGAAAGGAGTCAAACATCTGGTTTCTATATGTTTGATACCGTTCCATTTATTCCAGTCCAGCCATTACAATGAGCCCGTCCTCCTATAGCTCGTCCCACCAGCCTCCACTACACCCCAGTAAGCACCGACCAACGAGGACGTCTTTTGGACTTTTTTTTTTTGGTCCTGTCCGGACGTCTTTTTTTTGTATTGATTTGGTGTCATCCGGACTTGATTTCAACATCTATGGACTGGATCTAATCTGAACCAATCATAGACGTCTATGTTAAATTGAGATTTGGTCCGGTCTGGACCGGCCTTGATTTGGCCCAAACATAGATGTCTATGTTTGGTTCAGATTTGGTCCGGTCCGGTCCTACTCAAGACATATTTTCAACTTTTATTCAGAACTGAAAATGAACCCCAAAATATTGTCTCGTCTAGGGCGGCAGAAGGGCCAGGACCGGGCCTGATTACAGGCAGCAACCATCTTGTTATCAAATAATGGACTGTGGTGTGAAAAGGGCCCAATTCATATAATTTCATATTTCTGTCAAGAACTAATTGTGTCGGAAATGGCACCCTAATAGGCTATTACCTAGAGTACCAGTCAAATGTTTGGACACACCTACTCATTCCAGGGTTTTTCTTTATTTTTACTATTTTCTACATTGTAGAATAATAGTGAAGACATCAAAACTATGAAATAACACATATGGAATCATCTAGTAAACAAAAAAAGTTTTAAACAAATCAAAATATATTTGATATTTTTCAAAGTAGCCACCCTTTGCCTTGATGACACCTTCGCACACTCTTGACATTCTCTAAAACAGCTTCATTAGGTAGTCACCTGGAATGCATTTCAATTAACAGGTGTGCCTTGTTAAAAGTTCATTTGTGAAATGTCTTTCCTTTGAGCCAATCAGCTGTGTTGTGACAAGATAGGGGTGGTATACAGAAGATAGCCCTATTTGGTAAAAGACCGAGTCCATATTATGGCAAAACAGCTAAAATAAACAAAGAGAAGCAACAGTCCATTACTTGAAGATATGGTCAGTCACTACAGAACATTTCAAGAACTTTGAACGTTTCTTTAACCGCAGTCGCAAAAACCATCAAACGCTATGATGAAACTGGCTCTCATGAGGACCGCCACAGGAAAGGAGTTACCTCTGCTGCAGAGGATAAGTTCATTAGAGTTGTGTAAGGGCTATTTGACCAAGGAGTGGAGGGCTGGATCAGATGACCTGGCCTCTAATATCACCTGACCTCAACCCAATTGAGTGAAGGAAAAGCAGCCAAGTGCTTCGCATATGTGGGAACTCCTTCAAGACTGTTGGAAAAGCATTCCAGGTGAAGATATCTTCACTATTATTCTACAATGTAGAAAATAGTAAAAATAAAGAAAAACCCTGGAATGAGTAGGTGTGTCCAAACGTTTGACTGGTACTGTATATAGTGTACTACATTTGACCAGATTCATATGCAGGCCCGTTTCAAAAGCAGTGCACTACATAGAGAATAGGGTGCCATTTTGAAAGCATCCTCAACCCTTGCAGTCCTCACCATGCCCAGAGCAGACCCCAGAATAGCTCCTCCTCCACCGGGCTGACTGATGACCCCCAGACTCAGGTGGTGGTCCAGTCCCTGAGACCCCTGGTGGGGATTCACAAAGGTGGAGGCGAAGGACGGGTCGTCTCCCCCGACCACAACGTTCCCGGGGGTGGACAAGCCACCTCGCTCTCCATCCGACAGCTCTCCGAAGTGGGCCACCACATCGGACGCGATGAGCGCCTGGTCTGGATCCAGGGAGATGGGGGGGATCTCGAACTCCTCATCTCCCAGACTGGGGGTGTGGAACGTCTATTGGGGAAGAGCGAGAGGGAGAAGAGATGGTAGGGGATGGGGGAGCGGAGATGGTAAGAAGGAAAGGGGGTATGGAGAAAAGAGGAAGAGGAGAAGAGAGAGAAGAGGGGAAAGAGGGTGGGAAGAGCAAAGGTTATTATTATTATTGATTGAGACTTCCTCCCCTGCTATATTGGGTGTGATGTGAGTAACTGCAGATTGTGTGTGTTGTAAAGAGAGAGAGAGAGAGAGAGACAGGATAGTGGAGAGAAAAAGAGAGTGAATGAGAGTTTAGAAGCGAGAGAAGTGGAAGGAAGGAATGAGTAGCTACCTCAGAGGATGAGAGGAACGGATGGCCCGCCCCGCTGATGGTCAGGTAGTTATCACTGCCTTCCGGGAACTGAAACACACAAATGCTGCAGAAATGAGCTTGAAAGCAGTATCCAGATCCATCAGATGTAGTGATCACAACATAGTAGCCATGTCTAGGAAAACCAAAGTTCCAACGGCTGGGCCTAACATAGTGTATAAGAGGTCATACAAGAAGTTTTGTAGTGATTCCTATGTTATTGATGTAAATAATATTTGTTGGTCCGTGGTGTGTAATGAGGAGCAAACAGACACTGCACTTGAAACATTTATGAAATTGCTTACTCCAGTTGCTAATAAGTATGCACCCATTAAGAAAATGGCTAAAAAGTGCTAAATCCCCGTGGATTGATGAGGAATTGAAAAATTGTATGGTTGAGAGGGATGAGGCAAAAGGAATGGCAAATAAGTCTGGCTGCACAACCAATTGGCAAACTTATTGCAAATTGAGAAATCATGTGACTAAACTGAATAAAAAGAAGAAGATACTACACCACGAAACCAAGATAAATGAAATAACAATTGATAGTAAAAAGCTTTGGAGCACCTTAAATGAAATTCTGGGGAAAAAGGCAAACTCAGCTCCATCATTCATTGAATCAGATGGCTCATTCATCACAAAACCAACTGATATTGCCAACTACTTTAATGATTTTTTCCTTGGCAAGATTAGCAAATTTAGGCATAACATACCAGCAACAAATGCTGACACTACACATCGAAAACGGACCGAATTATGACAGAACAAGCATTGTAATTTTAAATTCCGTAAAGTTAGTGAGGAAGAGGTGGGGAAATTATTGTTGTTTATCAACAATGACAAGCCACTGGGGTCTGACAACTTGGATGGAAAATGACTGAGGATAATAGTGGATGATATTGCCGCTCCTATTTGCCACATCTTCAATTTAAGCCTACTAGAAAGTGTGTGCCCTCAGGCTTGGAGGGAAGCAAAAGTCATTCCGCTACCTAAGAATAGTAAAGCCCCCTTTACTGGCTCAAATAGCCGACCAATCAGCCTATTACCAACCCGTAATAAACTTTTGGAAAAAATTGTTTGACCAGATACAATGCTATTTTACAGTAAACAAATTGACAACAGACTTTCAGCATGCTTATAGAGAAGGACATTCAACACGCACAGCACTTACACAAATAACTGATGATTGGCTGAGAGAAATTGATGATAAAAAGATTGTGGGGGCTGTTTTGTTAGACTTCAGTGCGGCCTTTGACATTAATCAATCATAGTCTGCTGCTGGCAAAACGTATGTGTTATGGCTTTACACCCCCTGCTATATTGTGGATAAAGAGTTACCTGTTTAGCAGAACACAGAGGGTGTTCTTAAATGGAAGCCTCTCCAACATAATCCAGGTAGAATCAGAAATTCCCCAAGGCAGTTGTCTTGGCCCATTACTTTTTTCATTCTTTACTAATGAATTGCCACTGGCCTTGAGGAAAGCCAGAGTGTCTATGTATGCGGATGACTCAACAATATACATGTCAGCTACTACAGCGACTGAAATTACTGCAACACTTACCAAAGAGTTGCAGTTAGTTTTAGAGTGGGTGGCAAGGAATAAGTTAGTCCTAAATATTTATAAAACTAAAATCATTGTATTTGGGACAAATCATTCACTAAACCCTAAACGTCAAATAAATAATGTGGAAATTGAGCAAGTTGAGGTGACTAAACTGCTTGGAGTTACCCTGGATTGTAAACTGTCATGGTCAAAACATATTGATACAGTAGCTAAGATGGGAAGAAGTATGTCTATGATAAGGCACTGCTCTACCTTCTTGACAGCACTGTCAACAAGGCAGGTCCTACAGGTCCTAGTTTTGTCGCACCTGGACTACTGTTCAGTCGTGTGGTCAGGTGCCACAAAAAAAGGACTTAGGAAAATTGCAATTGGTTCAGAACTGGGCAGCACGGCTGGCCATTGGATGTACACAGAGAGCTAATATTAATAATATGCATGTCAATCTCTTCTGGCTCAAAGTGGAGGAGAAATTGACTTCATTACTGCTTGTATTTATGAGATGTATTGACATGTCGAGCTGTCTGTTTGAATTACTGGCACACAGCTCGGACACCCATGCAGACGATGGAAGGCGCACAGTACTAAATAGAGCCATGACTACATGGAACTCTATACCACATCAAGTAACTTATGCTAGCAGAACATTTTGATTTAATAAACAGATTTGAAAAAACACCTTATGAAACAGCAGGGACTGTGAAGCAACACAAACATAGGCGCATACACACACACACACACACACACACACACACACACACACGATAGCATACGCACTATACACACGGATTTTGTACTGTATATATGTTGTAGTGGTAGAGTAGGGGCCCGATGGCACACAGTCTGAATGTATTGTAATGTTTTTTAAATTGTATAAACTGCCTTAAATTTGCTGGACCCCAGGAAGAGTAGCTGCTGCCTTGGCAGCACCTGATGGTGATCCATAATAAATACAAATACTTACTTGTCTAGTTAAATAAAGTTGAAAAATAATAATAATAATTGGGATGACCTCATCAGCACCTCATCAGACCATAATAACCAACACCTAGATATAATGTTCACACAAACTTTACCATTCATCAAAACATTGAAAAGGAAAATCCCAATAACAGCTGAGCTCACATCACCTCCCCACACACATGTACTGGATATATATTACATATTCAACCAAGCCCTTATATGCTGTTGTAAAATAGTTATTGTCCAGGATTCTGAGTGCATGTGAGAGTCAGTGAGTTTTCCATAGAGCACAACACACAGACAGACACACGGGTCGCTTGTCAAATCAATCTCGCTGTCAGTCACCTTATCGTCATATCCATTGAAAGACCCAGGGTCCAGGAATTCTGGATCTCCGTGTGGCCCAGTCCCATCCGTTAGATCGGAATAAAAATGCAGGTCCATTATCTAATGGCGCCTCGTATGACATTAAATCAATGCAATTGGTTGATATGCGGAATAAATCTATAATCTAAAACGTCTCTACCACTGACTTTATTTTAGTACCACAAAATGTATAACCAAAAAAGAAATCAAGACTCGAGGCTACACACAACGAATTCAGATTTCTGTCATGAAATATGCAGGATTTAGCGACTTGATGGTATGAAACGAAGCAGTTGTTAGCCATGCTCATATGGCCAAATAACTATTGTAGTGCACGCCAGCGCTCTCACTCACACCAAAAATAACCTGTCTCTTTACTAATTAGCGTGGCTATCCTAGCTGACGCAAGGCTGTGTGGTACCGAATCATGTGCTAGTGGTATGTCTGGTTAAAATTCTACAGCCACTACACCCGAAAAAACCCCAGACAAACTCATGTTAACAGATGGGTAATAGTACAAGTTAAATGGAGTCCCGCAAATAACCGTATTTTGATGTGTCTTGAGTCATTTCAGAATTGAGCTCGTCTAGTTCTTTCTCAAAGCTGCTCTGCTCTGCGCTCGAACAAGGCTGCTCAATGGATCCCGAACTGTGGATTTGGATTGGAATCAATCACCATGGGTCGGGTTCCAGTGTGGGGAATGGTTGGGAATAGAGGGTGTCTGGGATTTCGGACAAATGCTTTCACAGATGCTTAAATTCAAAGATTTGTCAACATGTAACAATCAACGTTCTTGTGTAGATACTCATATGGCTGGCTCAAGTCAGTATACAACCAATCGCTAATTGAGATAAGTAAACAACTTGAGTAAACAACAAATCGCACAGATTTCTCTCCCCCCAGGCCCCCATTTTTCACAAATGGTTCATCCCAATGGCCTAGTAAACCAAATGAAATAAATGTAACCGTTTATTCTCTGGAGACAGAATATCCCAGACCACTAACTCACTTTCAAATATTTGGTTAAGCCAATTGTCAACATTAATTTAGGTAAATAGCCATTGTCGCAGTTTTATTTGAACACGCGGAATATGGTACGAAAGGGATCGTGACCGCCCTTTTCCTGTGTTGAGATCTTGGTTTTACTAGCAAGCGTTCTCAGCTTTTGAAACAAGGCCACGTGAAGCTCACTAACTAGTTCATCTAAGGCTTCAAGGACTTTTAAAGAATCAGAAGCTAACTGCAGCTCTAGTGACAAACTAGGAAATTGTAAGCTATGCTCGCTAGCTAACGTTAAATCTGAATTGATGTTGGGCTGAGCGTGAAGTGTTCATTGTGTGTTGGAAAACCAAAGATTGTGGACACTTGTGCGATCCAATCTGTACACGTTTGAAAATGCCGACCACGCCTGATTCCCCACTACGAAACTTTCTACGCTTCTTACGTCCATTATTACCCCGAAATCTGCCCTGTCCCACTTTTCTGAATTTCGTCCGTGATTATTTRCCCCCCCAAAAAATTACATTTCACCGGCTTCCGTGATTGTCTCGAGAAGAGGAAGTGACATCATTTCCACAGAGCGACAAACAAGTTGAAGTTCCGCGAGCTCGAGTTACAAATGAGTTAGCCAAGTGGAAATGCAATTTTTGTGAACTACAGTTTAACAATCATTTGAATGTTCTTGAATAAATATAACTCAATTTCTACTGTATCCTTTCCTATACCATTATGTCAGAATACACAGAAAACGATAAGTCATCACAACTTAAAACATTTGTTTACCTCACATTTTCATATTAATGTAATGAAAAGATACAACTTGGGACGTTGTTTATGTACAAGCAAAATATTGGAGGAAAAACAATATCACACTGTAGAATCTATCCCTGCACAATAAAGTCAATACATTAAGATCAAAGACAAGCATTTAGCAGAATAAAATACCGCCAAGTTGGTGTCCCAAATGGCACCCCATTCCCTTTATTAGTGTACTACTTTTGACCAGGTCCCACTTTCACCTCTCCTATTTTCACGAGTTCACAAGCATTGCCAGAGGCAGGTATCATGCACACAGGCCCAAGACAGAGACAAAAGCAGGAGACAATGTGATAGAAATTGCACCCAATTACCTACATCGTGCACTATTCAAAAATATAACATTTACATAATTATTCAGACTTTAAGCAGTACTTTGTTGAAGCACCTTTGGCAGCAATTACAGCCTCAAGTGTTCTTGGGTATGACACTACAAGTTTAGCTACCTGTATTTGGGGAGTTTCTCCCATTCTTCTCTGCAGATCCTCTCAAACTCTTGTCAGGTTGGATGGGGAGTGTCACTGCACAGCTATTTTCAGGTCTCTCCAGATATGTTCGATCGGGCTGGCTGGGCCACTCAAGGACATTTAGAGACTTGTCCCTAAGTCACTACTGCATTGTCTTGGCTGTGTGCTTAGGGTCGTTGTCCTGTTGGAAGGTGAACCATCACCCCAGTTTGAGGTCCGGAGTGCTCTGGAGCAGGTTATCATCAAGGATCTCTCTGTACTTGGCCGTTCATCTTTCCCTCGATCCTGACTAGGCTTCCAGTCCCTGCCGCTGAAAAACATCTCCACAGCATGATGCTGCACCACCATGCCTCACCGTTGTGATGGTGCCAGGTTTCTTCCAGATGTGACACTTGGCAATCACACCAAAGAGTTCAATCTTGGTTTCATCAGACCAGAGAATCTTGTTTCTCATGATCTGAGTGTCTTTAGGTGCCTTTTGGCAAACTCCAAGTAGGCTATAATGTGCCCTTTACTGAGGAAAGGCTTCTGTCTGACCACTCTACCCTAAAGGCCTGATTGGTGGAATGCTGCAGAGATGGTTGTCCTACTGGAAGGTTCTCCCATCTCCATAGAGGAATTCGGTCAGTGACCATTMGGTTCTCGGTCACCTCCCTGACCAAGGCCCTTCTCCCCCGATTGCTCAGTTTGGCCAGCTCTAGGAAGTGTCTTGGTGGTTCCCAACTTCATCCAATTAAGAATGAAGCCACTGTGTTTTTGGACAATTCTTTTGACCTCATGACTTGGTTTTTGCTCTAATGTGCACTGTCAACTGTGGGACCTTATATAGACAGATGTGTGCCTTGCACATCCAAATCATGTCAAATCAATTGAATTTATCACAGGTGGCTCAAGGATGATCAATAGAAACAGGATGCACCTGAGCTCAATTTCGAGCCTCATAGCAAAGGGTCTGAATACTTATGTAATAAGGTATTTGTTTTTTATTTCTAAAAACCTGTTTTTGCTTTGTCATCAGTATTGTGTGTAATTAGGGGGGGGYAAAACAATTTAAGAAATGTTTGAATAAGGATGTGACGTAACAAAATGTGGAAAAAGGGGTCTGATACTTTCCGAATGCACTGTAAATACTAGCTAGCAGATCTGACCTGCTTACTTACAGCTGCACTAGGGTCAGATAGGCTTCCTGTGTAGATTAAAAGCCAATTCGTGCTTGATCCGAAAATGTGGTCCGTGGCTCCGTATGAAGGGTGTAATCCCAAATCTGGTAACAATGTGGAGGTCTCTGTAGAGCTCCGCAATAACATGATTGGTTGGCTACAGGTGGGGGCGGGAAGTCCTGTATAAACACAAACTCTCTTATTTTACAACAGCTCTCCGAAGCGCAAGAAGTATGAACGCCCTGACTTCCACAGAGGCTGTATCACCGGAAATGCTGCAGCAAACGCTGACGGTTGGATTGACCATGCCGTGCCTTTAAGACACAATGGAGCCGGCGTGAGATATGTCTCGGGAAAACATGCCTCAATCCAGGGCTGAGAAATGCATTGTAATCCTAATTATCCCACATTTTACAACGAGAAGATTGAACAACTGCTAGTTTAATTAATAGCAGTCGTTCAATCTTTTCTGTGTAACAGTTGGGATGATGGAACAATTAGGAGTACAATGCGTTTCTCACCCTAGGATTGAGGTACAATTCTGAGTCTGGCACCAGCTCCGAGGTGTCTTAATCTACACAGGAAGCCTGTCCGACCCTAGTGCAGCTGTAAGCAAGCGGATCTGCTGGAGATTATAATATATACACAATCAAAACGTAATTAGCTAACAAAAAGTTGATTGAAAAATATGGTAAAAATATATTCAATATCTACAAAACTCTGTCTAAGCAACCTCACAGCCCCATGGCACCTCTCTGTCCTATACATTTATCCAACTACATTTCAGTACACGTACAAGAGTAGTTCTCACATTTAATTTATTCTCCATCTCCAAAACAAATATCCTCAGAAAAGTATTGACACTAGTACACATGTTAATTGAACAGTTGATTTTGACAGCTCTGAAACCACATTCATATGGATTAGGAGAATCACATAAAGCACTTCATGTCCAAAATGATGTGTTCTGTATACACACAGAAATAAAAACTCAATTTAGAAATTACATTCTGGCAGGGCAAATAGCCTATATAGGAGCCAGCCTGAGATTTTCATAAGCAGATTTCTCAGGCTAGCCCCTAGACATACATCCTCTGGGCCCATACGTCTCAAACAATTGTGCAGCGAGCCTCTTAAATCAATTGATGATAAATCAAAGCCTGAATCACACTTTAGGGCCATGCTGAGCTGTACTGTTTAGCTGTAACCATGCTAGAAAGGACAACGTACAAAGAAAATATCCAAGCCAACGCAGTAGGTCTACGGTTCGGGTCGGCCCTGGAGGGTGAATCAGGCACAATAGTTGTCATCCATGCTTCAATCACAGAACTGGTCTGGGCTGCTGGGTGAGGAGGAGGCCGAAGCGTTTCTTCAGGGTTACCCGGTGCCGGGAGAACTTGTCGTCGGGCGAGAAGCGGGCGGGATGGGCAGAGCTGGTGGGCTGGCCCAATAGATCCACCTTCTGTTTGGTCACAGGGTGACGAGAGGAGAAACATATGACAAGAAAAGAGATAGCATGAACAAGTAGCCGAGTATAGCTTGTCACAACGTTACAGGGTTGGACAGGCCCATTTTCTACAGAAGCTGTAGGGCCAGAATTTTTTMGGGATGTAAAGTTTGAATAGGTGGACCACCTCTGAGAAGGTTATGAATTGCATCATTAGTTGATGTTTAGAGATGCCATCTAAGCAGGACCTAAGAACACAGTTACAATCAGGAACTAGCTACAATAAGAATAACACCATATACAAGTAATAATTAGGTGGGTGTTTATATTTGTCCTATTTCACACATGTACAAGTTTGTATTAACGTGTTTTTTGCATATCCCAACTCAGAGACCTTTCGGAGAGTGGGTTCACAGCTGAACCAGTATCTGTGCTTGAGGAGACGAGATCTCCTCTGATGCACAGGATCCTTCAATTCAAAGTCCCATTAACCAGCTCCGTAAACATATAACGTCAAAATATGTTCGGCGCTCACCAAAATATGGAGCTTCGCACAGCAACTATCATAATTACTGCAGTTACGCATGGTATGTGCTTCCAAAAATGGTCTAAATAAAAATGTATTGTTTATGGCCAAGTGCGGATGCAAATTATCTACCTTCGGCACTGGCAATAAAATCACTCATTACTACCACACACAAGTCAGCTGATCCAGCTACAGTACTGTATCCTGAAAGTATCATTGATTTTATTGAGACATGTTTTGAAAGTACATACCCTGCGTAACCGCAGTAATGACGATAGCGGCTCTGCGGAACTCCATATTTTGGTTAAAGCCCGAACGTATGTGGACATTAAAACATTTGCAGAGCTAGTTAATGGGACTTTGAATTTAAGGGTACTGGGCGTCAGTCTCCTCAAGCCCAGGTACTGGTTCAGTTCACAGCCAGCGTCTGACATTATCAATGGCGACCCTGGAGCACTTAGGGGTTAAGTGCCTTACTCAAGGGCACAGAAACACATTTTTCACCTTACCACCTCTGGGATTTGAACTAGTGACCTTTTAGTTACTTGCCCAACCAGAGAAATAGAATGAATTATATTTCTATGGGCCCAATGGTCTTAACGCTAGGCTAATCTGTGCATTAGAGACCTCTAATGCCCAGAAAACTCAAATTGAAACTCCCATTCACCAGCTCTGCAAAGCGTTGTAACGTTAATTTCAAAATATGTTTGCTTGTCACCAAATACTAGCTTAAATTTACTCCTGTTACGGCCAGTATGTACCGGAGCTGTTTTCGACCTGTGCGTGGCTTGTAAGGAGATGCTGAATAGGATTTTTTTGGGGTTGCTTGTATATGTTTTGGGCAGTYCATATTGGCCTTAACATGAGTACATGAGCATAGTTTCTCAGCAAAACTCCATATGATCAACGAACGTATTTTGACAATGCTTGCAGAGCTGGTGAATAGGAGATTGAATCTGAGCGTTAGTGGTCTCTAACCCGGATAGTGGTTCACCTGTCGCCCTGCTTGACTGCCTACCGCTTAACGTTGGAGACAACATCGGGAGTCTTTGTATTGGTTGGACTCCCTCTACAAATAACCCATACCACAATATAGCCAGCTTCACTCCCAAAAAGTTTCCAGGCAAAAAAGGGCATATATATATAATATCTTGCAACTCTCTACCAGACGTACAGTGAAATGTGTGCTTCGCTATCAAATAAACAGCTGAATCCAACTTCTGTCCGAACCGCACCATATTCCTGCTGTGTTGAGTAGACGGTGGTAGATTTCATGGTAGGATTTGTCACGTGAAGTGCATGGTCTAATGGCAGCCCGCTGTTTAACTCGACATGAATATGGTGCTTTTCTGACAAAAGTTGGATTCAGACGTTTATTTGATAGCGAGGGACACATTTCACATATGTCAAGTAGAGTTTCTATATAGTAAATACATGGCTTTGTTAAATGGAACGTTTTTTCTTAGGGTGAAGCCCTAAGATATATTGTGGTAGCGTTATTTTCGATACACAACTAGCCTACCTCCCTAAAAAACACAATGCATTAACGCACTCCGCTAAACTTTTCTTACAACGCAGAAGACAGACGTAATACTTATGTGCATAGAGTGGACACGATTCTATAACGTTACCACATCATMGAATATTGTTAACGGGTTTGCTTGCTAGTTAATTAGTTGTTAGCTAGCTAAACCTACCTTCAGAGTGTAAACTCTCTCCCCATTCTCGTTCAAGTAGAACTGCAGAAACATCGTGTCGAATAACTTGTGCTTTGTAAGTTATAAATAAGTGGACTTGTTAACTTTTATTTTACAGAAAATGTGCCTCTAATTGTTGCGTTCAGCGCTCCACGTGCTATTTTTCCTCCGAGTGTTGAAAGCGGATATACGTGAGGGGAAAAAAGTGCCTCTTGCACAAACCTAATCTTTTTTTTTCTTATTGGATGAGGTTTAGTTGGCATCCAATAAATGTTGCATTACCGCCACCTACTAGACTGGAGTATAACTCCTTTGCTTGAAAAAAAATACAACAAATACCCTACCATCTAACACCACTTTATTTATAATAATAAAAACAATACCATACTTTGTCACATGCGCCGAATACAACAGGTTTAGACTTTACAGTGAAATGCTTACTTACAAGCCCTTAACCAACAACACAGTTTTAAGGAAAATAGGTGTCAAGTAAAAAATAGATAGGTAAAAAAATAACAAAAAATGTAACTCATCTGATYTCAAGTCTCGAGACACCCAAATACCTCTCTGCAGCTACCACCACAACCTCTATTTTCTGRGACTTACGGATCCTTGCAGTACAGTTGATAACCATTGCTATAAATGCCAAAAATCCAATCTTACTGAAACATATCACTTGTTGGTTTATCCCTACTCATACCACTCCTCTCAGGATCCCTCCACCTTGACCCATCTTTCTCTATTTTCTTCACTGCCTCAGCATATGACTTCTGCACTACTCTAACCAGCAGAAACACAAACAATTATCACAAGACCACTTCTGGTTACCCTCACCGATTCCACAGCACCCAACTCTGTTTTCACCCACCCTGAAACCACAAATGGATCAACAAAAAAGCAAGGGTCCACTTTTTCCAAAACTTCACTCCTACTGTCACAGACTCATCTTGATCCTGACCCTCCGTACAAGCCCCGGGCTCCAAGAACTACACCACACCTCTAAAATAATGGCGCCGGAGGAGACGGCTGCCGTTTACGGTCTCATAACCAATTGTGCCATTGTGTCTGTTTTCTCATGTTATTTGTAACTTATTTTGTACATAATGCTTCTGCCACCGTCTCATATGACCGAAAAGAGCTTCTAGATATCAGAACACCGATTACTCACCCCGTAATGGAAGAAAATGTTTTCTTAAACGAGTCGGACGCAAAGGATTTACTTCAGACGCCCGACAAGGCCCTCATACCCGTCATTCGCAGGAGAAAGAGACGGAGACATATCGGGGACATAGATCTGGGTCCCTTGTAAGGATCCGACGGCGAGTGGGTAATATGCCTTTACCATCGGTCCTATTGGCCAACATACAATAATTGCATCATAAAATAGACGAACTACGAGCACGTATATCCAACCAACGGGACATTAAAAACTGTAATATCTTATGTTTCACTGAGTCGTGGCTGAACAACGAAATTAATAACATACAGCTGGCGGTTTTTACACTTTTTCGTCAGGATAGAACAGCTGCCTCTGGTAAGACAAGGGGTGGCGGTCTGTAGACCACACTATTTACCAAGAGAGTTTTCATCTATATTCTTCATAGCTGGCTATTTACCACCACAAACCGATGCTGGCACTAGGACCGCACTCAATGAGCTGTATACGGCCATAAGCAAACAGGAAAAGGCTCATTAAGAGGCGGCGCTCCTAGTGGCCGGGGACTTAAATGCAGGGAAACTTAAATCCCTTTTACCTCATTTCTATCAGCACATTAAATGTAGAAAAAAAAAACTCAAGACCACCTTTACTCCACACACAGAGAAGCGTACAAAGCCCTCCATTTGGCAAATCTGACCATAAATCTATCCTCCTGATTCCTGCTTACAAGCAAAAACTAAAGCAGGAAATACCAGTGACTTGGTCAATAAAAGAGTGGTCCGATGAAGCAGATGCTAAGCTACAGGACTGTTTTGTTAGCACAGATTGGAATATGTTCCGGGATTCTTCCAAGGGCATTGAGGAGTACATCACATCAGTCACTGGCTTCATCAATAAGTGCATTGATGTCATCCCCACAGTGACCGTACTTACATTCCGCTACCAGAAGCCATGGATTACCGGCAACATTTGCACTGAGCTAAAGAGTAGAGCTGCCACTTTCAAGGAGCAGGAAGCTTATAAGAAATACCGCTATGCCCTCCAACGAACCATCAAACAGGCAAAGCGTAAATACAGGACTAATATTGAATCATACTACACCGGCTACAACGCTCGTCAAATGTGGCAGGGCTTGCAAACTATTACAGACAACAAAGGGAAGTACAGCCGCAAGCTGCCCAGTGACACGAGCTAAATTACTTCTATGCTCACTTCGAGGCAAGTAACACTGAAACATGCATGAGAGCATCAGCTGTTCCGGACGACTGTGTGATCACGGTCTCCGTAGCCAATGTGAGTAAGACCTTTAAACAGGTCAACATTCACAAGGCCGCAGMGCCAGACGGATTACCAGGACGTGTACTCCAAGCATGCGCTGACCAACTGGCAAGTGTCTTCACTGACATTTTCAACCTGTCCCTGACTGAGTCTGTAATACAATCATGTTTCAAGCAGACCACCATAGTCCCTGTGCCCAAGAACACTAAGGAAACCTGCCTAAATGACTACCGACCCGTAGCACTCATGTCTGTAGCCATGTATAGCCAAGTGCTTTGAAAGGCCGGTCTTGGCTCACATCAACATCAACACCATTATCCCAGAAACCCTAGACCCACTCCAATTTGCATACCGCCCCAACAGATCCACAGATGATGCAATCTTTATTGCACTCCACAGTGCCCTTTCCCACCTGGACAAAAGGAACACCTATGTGAGAATGCTATTCATTGACTACAGCTTAGCGTTCAACACCATAGTGCCCTCAAAGCTCATCATTAAGCTAAGGACCTTGGGACTAAACACCTCCTTCTGCAACTGGATCTTGGACTTCCTGACAGTCCGCCCCCAGGTGGTAAGGGTAGGTAACAAAACATCCGCCACGCTGATCCTCAACATGGGGGCCCCTCAGGGGTGCGTGCTCAGTCCCCTCCTGTACTCCCTGTTCACTCATGACTGCATGGCCAGGCACGACTCCAACCCCACCGTGGTAGGCCTGATCACCGACAACGATGAGACAGCCTATAGGGAGGAGGTCAGAGACCTGGCCGTGAGGTGCCAGGACAACAACCTCTCCCTCAACGTGATCAAGACAAAGGAGACGATTGTGGACAACAGGAAAAGGAAGACAGAACACGCCCCCATTCTCATCAACGTAGTGGAGCAGGTTGAAAGCTTCAAGTTCCTTGGTGTCCACATCACCAACAAACTATCATGGTCCAAACACACCAAGACAGTTGTGAAGAGGGCACAACAAAGCCTAAAAAGATTTGGCATGGGTCCTCAGATCCTCAAAAAGATCTACAGCTGCACCATCAAGAGCATCCTGACTAGTTGCATCACTGCCTGGTATGGGAACTGCTCGGTCTCCGACCAGAAGGCACTACGGAGGGTAGTGCGTACGGCCCAGTACATCACTAGGGCCAAGCTTCCTGCCATCCAGGACCTCTAAACCAGGCAGTGTCAGAGAAAGGCCCTAAAAAATGTCAAAGACTCCAGCCCCCCTAGTCATAGACTGTTCTCTCTGCTACCGCACAGCAAGCGGTACCGGAGTGCCAAGTCTAMGTCCAAAATGCTTCTTAACAGCTTCTACCCCAAAACCATAAGACTCCTGAACAGCTAATCAAATAGCTTACCAGACTATTTGCATTGCCCCTCTCCCTCTTTTACGCTGCTGCTACTCTCTGTTTATTATCTATGCAGTCACTTTAACTGTACCTACATTTACATATTACCTCAATTACCTTGACTAACCGGTGTCCCCGCACATTGACTCTGTACCGGTACCCCCTGTATATAGCCTCGATACTGTTATTTTACTGCTGCTCTTTAATTATTAGTTACTTTTACTTTTCCTCATCTATTTTTTTTACTGCATTGTTGGTTAAGGGCTTGTAAGTAAGCATTTCACTGTAAGGTTGTATTTGGTGCATGTGACAAATACAATTTGACCTCCAATACTTCGCCCTCATTCACTTCCAATTCCTTTCCTGTCTTCAACTCACTCCGCTTACACTTTCTACCATTCTTCTTTAACAAACCATCTCCCCTTTTCCCACCATTTTTAACCAACTCAAGCTCACCCTCTTCCTTCCTCTCTCTCTCTTAGATCTCCTCTGCCTCTCTTTTTCCCTCCATTCCTCCTCCGTATTCCAAGTATAAGTTTCCTTACAGAGGGTAGACTGACTGCATCACTTCTTTTCAAAAGAAACATTGTGTTGAAAATCCCAAATTGTTTGCATAGTCAACTTACACACAGCTCTGACACACACTTATGCCACCAGGGGTCTTTTCATAGTCCCCAAATCCAGAACAAATTCAAGAAAACGTACAGTATTTTATAGAGCTCTTACTGCATGGAACTTCCATCTCATATTGCTCAAATAAACAGCAAACCTGGTTTCAAAAATTCAGATAAAGCAATACCTCGCGGCACAACGCCTCTCCCCTATTTGACCTAGATATTTGTATGTATGCATTGATATGTGGGCTACGTGTGCCTTTTWAAAAATGTATGTAGTTTTGTCCAAAATACCAATAATACTGCACTTCTCCTGACATACATCTTGTTCTTGCCTTGTCAAGGGATGCCGTTTAACCGGCTGTCACAATCTCCTAAATTGAGTTTTATTTGCAGTTCTCATACTTGAAAGAGTTTTCATAGGATAATATTATTTCAGTCAATCATTAAATCACATGTAATGTTCTCTTGTTAGAATGGTTTTTTTTTGTCCTCAGAACGTTGGATCATCGTCAGTGACAGAAGGAGCCATGGTAGTCTATTTTTAGCCTATTCAAGTTGTCCAAATGTTCAGTGCTGGCTAAAAATACACCATATTTTCCAGTCTCCAACCAAAGTTGGCTTTATTACATAGCTTACATAGTTGTTTTTTTATGCAGCTAGGCTAGTTCTAATAGTACTATTGCAGGGAGAGATTGAGATGTTCACTGACTCAAATCCCACTAAATAAAAACTTCAAAGRTACAGTATGTTGGATATACTGTATGAAACCCCAGAGGCTGCATTAGAATGATCTCAGATACAAGGGAGGCAGACGCCGACCTAGCACAGATACTGTCAGATCAATCCCGTGTCTGTATCAGATCCACCTCTGATTCAGATAAACGAAGAGTCTAACCAAGTCCAGATACAGGCTAGTGCTCCTCTCCCTCACTTAGATTATCATGGATTTGAGTCTGTGCCACCTCATTCACAAGGGTAATCCGACACAGTCCTGTTACAGCTAGAACAGCCAGTCCCAGCCACAGACCTTACATTCAAGACTGAGACCAATCTCTCTTCTCCGGCTATATCATATCTGGTGTTTTACTTCGGACCAGAACCAGGTGCAGTGACTCTGCAGTCTGACTCAAGGACAGGGACAGAGTCATTGAAGGCTCCCACTTGCGACGCCTTCAACATCACCCTGTCCCAAACCTCTCACCCATACAGCCTCAGCAGCCTCCATCCATATCTAATGGCCCTTCAAAGATAATCTGTCACTCAACCCTTATCCCAAGCTGCCCACTTCTGGATATAGCTCTCCCCCCAGACCAAAAAAATATTGATTTCAAAGTTTAAAGCTAGAATCCTAAGTCGCTCTATCCATTTTTGGGCTTGCAAATGAATGATATTTAGCCATTGATTTTTGAAGAGTATAACTTAGAAATGCCTCATGAGCTTAGTTCAACTGTCGTACCCGATCAGAACCTAAAAATATTGTTTTACTCCAATGTTTGTAAACAATGTAAATGTAAACAAACAATGTACAGCCTCAAAACATGGTTAAAAATATAATTTTGATTTCATGGACGGTCAGTCCTTGCATCCATAGCTCTGTCTATGAATTTGAGTGGTTACATTTCTCCAGGCACATCCTTCAGCTTTTTACCAAAACCGAGGCGGGATGACCGCTTTGTTATTGTTTCATTAAGGATTCCAGCTTTAACAAAACCTTACAGCTCTATGCACAAGGACACATTTTAAACAACTCCCACTGAACATTTTACAAAAACGCATTTACAGGAAGAACTGTTCAGATGCAAAGTATGGTAACAGAATTTCTGTCAAATCTCTCAGTTTATGTGATTATGTTTTCCAAACACTTCAATATTTGCTCTGAATTCAAATATGTCTGCATTAAGAATTGGGTTTTTAGCTTTGTCATGACACCTCAACTTTGAAAACATCTCTTTTGGTTATTGAACTACAGTAAGTGAGGTGGATTTACATCCGGTAACAGAATTACAGTAACGGAATTACATTATGGGTTCTTGATCTGTACCATACAAAAATGCATTATTATGCATATGAATGTCATTCTCTTCATGTATCCTAAATGGGTACCCAAAAGTAGAAATATTCAATATCCTCCTTTAAACATCACAGCATACTTTAAAGATATATGGTGCGTAAAAATCAGCAGAGGGTGGCCAGCAGAGAAAGGTGGGATTGGCTGGGGGAAGCTGAGGGTTGCGATGTGTAATTGGAGACAAGTGGGGGTGGAGTTGCTGGGCGGGGGATATAATGACAGTCAAAGATAAAAGTAAAAAAATAAGGCCAAAATAAAACAAAAAGTATGTTTGAATGACACCGAGGGGCAACGTTGTTACAGCTAATGCCTGTTTGCCTGAGGCTGATGCCGCGCAGGTGTTTGTACACATGCATATACACACACTCATTCAAACGCACAACCGTGCACATACACGGACACACACACATGTAAATAGTGCCATACATGTACTCAAACATATTCAGTTGGCCTTGCTGTTATGATTTTTGTTGTCCTTGATGTCTTTTGTATTGTTGTTTTCCTTTGTCTTTTTTTTTTATTTTGTTCATTTTGTTGGTTGTTGGGGAAGGTGGGGGGAGCTTGGGCCGGTGGCTGATGGGGACCCTAACCAGCGACATGTTTTTTGACCTTGTGGGAGATCTGTCGACGTGCCGTTGAGCAGGGCGCTGACCCTGGTTGCTCCTGTGGGTCGCTCTGGATGGGAGTCTGTTAGATTACTGAATCTAATGTAAATGTTGAGCGGCTTCACTGCAAGTAGATTGTACGTTTTAATACTCAATAATAAGAAATAAAATATGCTCCTTTGCATATTTGGCTATTATTCTAATGAGCTACGCACCCAAACAAGACCACATTTGGTTGGTCTGGACCAGACCAAATCTGAACCAATCATAGACATCTATGTTTCACAAGTTTGGACAGTACATCACAGTAAAGCTCAGTAGAGTTCAGTACAGTAGTTCAGTAAAGTAGATACAGTACATTATACTATACTCTAGTGTAGTGTGCTCTACTGTACTTAACTCGACTGTACAGTACTGAACTATGGTCAACTTTTCTTTACTGTACTGTTCTCTAGTTTACTGTGCTGTCCAAACTTCTGAAACACAGACGTCTATGATTGGTTCAGATTTGGTCCGGCCAGGGCGAACGGACCAAATTTCAACTACTTTTCAATGTCTAAGGATGCCATGTCGGTTGGTCGGTGCTCAGTTGGTGAGGATGCGTGTTACAGTAAATGGAAAGAGGGTAAGTGTTACGTGTCATGGTAGTCGCCTGTAAGAGCCATGAGAGGTGTCATTAACTGGAGAGAGAGTGAGAGGGAGGGGTTGTCCAGACTGTTTTACACTCTTGCTTTGACCCCCAGACGACAGAAAGAGAAAGAAAACAGTTATGACCTGAACATAACAGTATGCTAGTAGAAGGGAGGACAGACAGTAGCAGGTGTCTGACCCAACTGTGGTTTGTGACTACTATGATTCCCCATTGTAGCCATTTCAATTGCAGTAATTTGATTTGGTAACAGAATTACACATTTTAATCACTTAATAATTCATAAACTCAGTAAAATAAACTCAGCAAAAAAATAAACGCCCCTTTATCAGGACCCTGTCTTTCAAAGACAATTCATAAAAATCCAAATAACTTCACAGATCTTCATTGTAAAGGGTTTAAACACTGTTTCCCATGCTTGTTCAATGAACCATAAACAATTAATGAACATGCACCTGTGGAACGGTTGTTAAGACACTAACAGCTTACAGACGGTAGGCAATTAAGGTCACAGGTATGAAAACTTAGGACACTAAAGAGGCCTTTCTACTGACTCTGAAAAACACCAAAAGAAAGATGCTTAGGGTCCCTACTCATCTGCGTGAACTTGCCTTAGGCATGCTGCAAGGAGGCATGAGGACTGCAGATGTGGCCATGACAATAAATTGCAATGTCCGTACTGTGAGACGCCTAAGACAGCGCTACAGGGAGACAGGACGGACAACTGATCGTCCTTGCAGTGGCAGACCACGTGTAACAACACCTGCACAGGATCGGTACATCCGAACATCATACCTGCGGGACAGGTACAGGATGGTAACAACAACTGCCCGAGTTACACCAGTAACGCACAATCCCTCCACCAGTGCTCAGACTGTCCGCAATAGGCTGTGAGAGGCTGGACTGAGGGCTTGTAGGCCTGGTGTAAGGCAGGTCCTCACCAGACATCACCGGCAACAACGTCGCCTATGGGCACAAACCCACTGTCGCTGGACCAGACAGGACTGGCAAAAAGTGCTCTTCACTGACGAGTCGCGGTTTTGTCTCATCAGGGGTGATGGTCAGATTCGCGTTTACTGTCGAAGGAATGAGCGTTACACCGAGGCCTGTACTCTGGAGCGGGATCGATTTGGAGGTGGAGGGTCCGTCATGGTCTGGGGCTCATTGAACTGAGCTTGTTGTCATTGCAGGCAATCTCAATGCTGTGCATTACAGGGAAGACATCCTCCTCCCTCATGTGGTACCCTTCCTGTAGGCTCATCCTGACATGACCCTCCAGCATCACAATGACACCAGCCATACTTCTCGTTCTGTGCGTGATTTCCTGCAAGACAGGAATGTCAGTGTTCTGCCATGGCCAGCGAAGAGCCCAGATCTCAATCCCATTGAACACATCTGGGACCTGTTGGATCAGAGGGTGAGGGCTAGGGTCATTCCCCCCAGAAATGTCTGGGAACTTGCCTTGGTGGAAGAGTGGGGTAACATCTCACAGCAAGAACTGGCAAATCTGGTGCAGTCCATYAGGAGGAGATGCACTGCAGTACTTAATGCAGCTGGTGGCCACACCAGCTACTGACTGTTACTTTTAATTTTGACCCCCCCTTTGTTCAGGGACACATTATTSCATTTCTGTCTGTGGAACTTGTTCAATCTTATGTTCATACAAATATTTACACATGCTAAGTTTGCTGAAAATAAATGCAGTTGACAGTGAGAGGACATTTCTTTTTTTGCTGAGTTTACAACTAATTGGTAGGTCTACCTTTACTTGTTACTTCTATGAACTTTCATTATCCTCCCTCCCCATGAGGGAGATACATATGTGGGGTTTTGGTAACAGAATTACAAGGCACAAGGCAAATAATTTCTCCAAAACTAAATATAAGTGTAGATATTAGTTGGCAGGGGTCATTACTTAAACAATATTGTGTTTTCCTGTATTTCTAATACCCTTTAAGACCTTTTCTGGTAAATGTTGTCAAAGACCCGTATTTCCATCTGTTTGACAAGAAATCAAAGCCTATAAATCAAATTTGTATATGCCTTAATTTCTCAAAATTATAGACTCTTAGATTTCATTTGTAATCCAATTTGACACTCCTATGAACATCACGTTTGTGCTCATGGGTCCTTTTACATGGAAATTCCCATTTACACGACTTCAGTGACTCTGAATAAAATGAGATTACACACTTTACACATAGCTTGTCAAAACAGTGATGTTATTAGTAGTTAAAAAAGTAATGTCTGCATCACAAATGGCACCCTATTCCTGAATCCCTATATTCTGCACTACATTTGACTTGAGGCCCATATGGCTCGGGTCAAAAGTAGTGTACTATATGAGGAATTTTCTAGTGTGAAAAGTGAGAATGGGACAAACTGGTAATTCAATTGCAGTAATTCGATTTGGTAACAGAATTACGAATTTTAATCACTTAATTCATAAACAAACTTGATATCAGTAAAAACAACTAATTGGTAGGTCTACCTTAATTGATGGTCAGTATGGTTGCGTTTTTAGTCACAAACATACTATGTGGCCGGGAAACAGGGCGCCATTTGAAATGTACCGTGTGTGTGTGTGTGTTCAACCCTAGATTCTTGAAGTTTGAGGTGACAGAAGAGCAGGGATAGAAAATTCAAAATAGCGAGTAAAGGAAAAAGATTTTAAAAAGGAAAAAAAGTGAAGTAGCTAGTTATAGGAGAAGAGGTGGAGAAAGTGATAGCAACCAAATACAAGACGGAACAGAAAAGAAACAGAGTCAAAAGGAGGAGACAAGCAACGAAAATTAGAAAACAAACAAGCTGAAGGGAAACAGACATACAGTGAGGAAGAGAAAGTGTGAGTCCAAYACGACTACTGTTCCTAATATTAACACTGATAAACTGAAGGCGATACTGAAAGAGCCTCAACAAGGACAAAGAAAACAGAGAGACGGTGAAACAACGAGTCGAGGCAAAGACGACAGAAAAGCCAAGTCCCATGGTGAGAGAAGAGGAAAAGCAAAACTGCAGAGAATAGGGGAAAGGAATTGACGAAAACAGCAACAATTGCCAAAAACGAGAAAGGGGATGAAGCAGAGGACAGAAAAGGCTAGTTATATTACAAGTCAGAGAAAGAAGGGTAACGGTTTAGAGAACTGACTTTGTGGCTGTGGTAACCGTTGTGCCTGTTGTTCACATGCGTATCTGCCCTCTCATTGGCTGGAATGGTCCCACCTGATCTTGCCACATCCTGACAGCCTTCCATTGTTAGAGCGGCCACTTGAGTATCTGGTCACGAAGACTGCAGCAGTTTGTGATTAATAAACAATGCCATGCTAGTGGGTGGTGACATTCAAATAAAATCCAGCCCTGAAACGAAATGTAGGCTTAAAATAAGTATTACGTAATATCATAGAAAGACACCGCATTCACGCACATTTTCACAAAGTGGGTAGTTCGGATTTGTCACTTCTAGCCGAAATATATCATACTTTTGACTAAATCAACGACTTTTATTGACTTAAATTGTTGTGCAACACCATATGTAAACTTTCCAGTAAACTCTGGCCATTGTGTCTCGGCTCTAAAAAGTGGATTTCTACAGGTGTATGTGTATGTATAATACAATAAAAAATCTTGAGAATAGTCATTTCCATTTGATTTATATATTTTGTTCTTTAAACAATACAAATTATTCACATACCACATCTCTTTCAAGCAGTACAAAATACAAGAACTCGTAATTTTATTAAAACATTACATTTATAAATAACTATTGTGATACTATTTTCACAGCATCTTGTTGATGAACAGACTCAGAACTGCGTGACATAATCATAGCTAGCTATGTACATTGTAAACAATATATAACTAATCTGAGACTCACACAAACTAGTCATGACATATTCCCTTTGACATCTATGGGGCTTACAGTAGATACTGTGGAGCTGCTTCGTGCAGGTTTTCTCCATTTCTCAAAACAGTGTAAGCACCATAGAAATATAATTCCTAGAAGGGAATTTGCCATCAAAGTCAATTGGGTGTCATTGGAGACGTAGCCAGCAACAGACTAGCCTTCAGAGTACATAAATATAATTTCTAGAAGGGACATAGCCCTTCAGACCACAGCAATTAGACTGCCCAGTCAGGAATTCAATTACTATGCTTCAGAGTTCCTTCACTTAGTCATCCTTCTTCTGGGATAGAGCTGAGCTGTTATCAGCGGTTTTATAAAGCAAAGCCGATCTGTTGTCGTTAGGCAATCCTTCATTATTGTTTCCAACCTTCCCATTGATCAGAGGAGTCGATGGCGTTGTAGACTCTGCCCCCTCAGATGTGAGGTACTCGCTGATCAGCTTCTGATAGGTGGGATGGGTGGTCAGCACTCTGAACAGCTCCTCTGTAGAGATACAACAATGTAGCATTAGGGTTGTTGACAAGGATGTGAATCTCTCAACTTGTCTTTCCTTCAGTTCTCGCTACCTATCTCCTTGGCGCCTCAACTGTATTGGAGAAGGTCCACGGTCCCTCCCGTAAGACCTTCTCTAATGGGTTTTGAGAAGGAGGCAAGGAGAGAGGATGCGGGGGAATCGAGGAAAGATTAATTGAGAAAGAGCCAGTAGTTAGGGGCAGTCGGACGATCGCTCTTCTTTGAAACAGCTGATCACAGACTTGGTTTCTGCTCAACAGCCACAACAAGTTTAATAATACAACACTAATAATCAAGGTAAGTTGGAATGGGCTGAAAGTAGCTGAGGGGTGAATTTAAAAACCCATGATCTATAATAGTTCTGACTGAAAACACTTTATATAATGTATACCGGATGTGTTTAAGTACCATCTATCCAGATGGACTCAAATAGCAAAAATATAGTTATGTAATTACGGCGTAAAAAAAAAACTACCATGTAAATAATGTGTAGAATATACATGTAACAAAAAGGATGGGTCCCCCAAAAAATAAAGATACGTTTATTTGATTAATCAAGTTGTTCATTCATGCTAGGGCACTGCATCGCAGCGCTAGCTGMACCACCAGAGACTCTGGGTTCGCGCCCAGGCTCTGTCGCAGCCGGCCACGACCGGGAGGTCCGTGGGGCGATGCACAATTGGCCTAGCGTCGTCCGGGTTTGGCCGGTAGGGATATCCTTGTCTCATCGCGCCCCAGCGACTCCTGTGGCGGGCCGGGCGCAGTGCACGCTAACCAAGGTCACCAGGTACACGGTGTTTCTTCCGACACATTGGTGCGGCTGGCTTCCGGGTTGGATGCGCGCTGTGTAACTACAAGAGAGTAACTACTAACAATTGGATACCACGAAATTGGGGGAGAAAAAGGGGGTAAGAAAAATGAAAAAATGTTGTTCATTCATTTAAATGTAAATTATGTTAATATAGATTGGTGTCTTGCGTTCAGTGGGCGCGCCTCTCCGGGACAGTTCTGAGTACAGCTCCTCTGTGTGGTATTGAGGACTCCCCACTAGCGCCCCCATCAGGTCAGACACATCCACTGCAGTCAGACTGCCACTACCCTCTCTGTCATACAGCTGCAGACACACACACAGCAGAGTTTATATTGGGTTAAAAATATACAGTTTATGTAAGTATATAAAGTTAATATACAGTTTGTAAAATATTCCATTTAGAAAATACAGTACATACATACATGTACAGTGCATTCGAAAAGTATTCAGACCCCTGTATTTAATCCATTTCAGAATATGGCTGTAACGTAACAAAATGCGGAAAAAGTGAAGGGGTCTGAATACTTTACGAATACACTGCATACAAACACATGTAAAATATACTATATATGTACAGTTTATAGGTTAAAGCGCCCTCTTTATACTGTATATACCGCCTGGGTTTGTTCCTCTGTTCTTAACCTGGGTGCCAGACTGTTTCTGCTCTCTTGCCAACTCCTGCTCGCTTGCCAAACATGTTGGAGTTGACAACKGCACAAACAGATCTGGGACCCAGGCTACGTACACACACACTTTATAGGTTGAAATGCATAACTTCCTACCAGGTTTAACATGTACTCTAAACATTAACACAGGGGTTATGAATCCATTCTACACGTACACACACAAACACTGGGAGAGGTACTTACAGTGAAGGCGATGTGAAGGAGAGACTTGAAGTCCATAAAGCTGGAGACAGCAGCCACACTTAGATAGATCTGTCTGAGATCCACCTTGTCATCCTGCAACGCAACACACACACACACACGTTTACATGCACACCAATATCCCGTTATTACTTGGGATATTCAAGTACACTGTTTTTGAGTTGACGCATATAAAACATCAAATCCTGTTTACAATAACCCGAAAAAGCTTGTATCCCGGTTATGTGAAACCAGGATAAGATGCCTGGAATATGTTGATCTTAGACGGAATAGTGTGGCACGTTCGCCGTAGTAAATGTGAGTAAGACCTTTAAACAGGTCAACATTCACAAGGTCGCAGGGCCAGACGGATTACCAGGACGTGTACTCCGAGCATGCGCTGACCAACTGGCAAGTGTCTTCACTGACATTTTCAACCTGCCCCTGACTGGGTCTGTAACACCAACATGTTTCAAACTGACCACCATAGTCCCTGTGCCCAAGAACACGAAGAACACGAAGAACCTGCCTAAATAACTACCGACCCGTAGAACTCACATCTGTAGCTATGAAGTGCTTTGAAAGGCTGGTGTGGCTCACAACACCATTATCCCAGAAACACTAGACCCACTCCAATTTGCATACTGCCCCAACAGATCCACAGATGATGCAATCTCTATTGCACTCCACACTGCCCTTTCCCACCTGGACAAAAGGAACACCTATGTGAGAATGCTATTCATTGACTACAGCTCAGCGTTCAAAACCACAGTGCCCTCAAAGCTCATCACTAAGCTAAGAACAACTGGGACTAAACACCTTCCTCTGCAACTGGATCCTGGACTTCCTGACAGGCCATCCCCATGTGGTAAGGGTAGGTAAAAACACATCCGCCACGCTGATCCTCAACACAGGGGCACCTCAGGGGTACATGCTCAGTCCCCTCCTGTACTCTCTGTTCACTCATGACTGCACGGCCAGAACACAATCATCAAGTTTGCCGATGACACAGTGGTAGGCCTGATCACCGACAACATGCAGTGTGGTGCCAGGACAACAACCTCTCCCTCAATGTGAGCAAGACAAAGGAGATGATTGTGGACTACAGGAAAAGGCGGGCCGAACAGGCCCCCATTAACATCGACGGGGCTGTAGTGGAGCGGGTCGAGAGTTTCAGGTTCCTTGGTGTCCACATCACCAACGAACTATCATAGTCCAAACATACCAAGACAGTCGTGAAGAGGGCACGACAAAACCTTTTCCCCCTCAGGAGACTGAAAAGATTTGTCATGGGTCCCCAGATCCTCAAAAGGTTCTATAGCTGCACCATTGAGAGCATCCTGACCGATTGCATCACCGCCTGGTACGGAAACTGCTCGACATCCGTAAGGCGCTACAGAGGGTAGTGCGAACGGCCCAGTACAACACTGGGGTAAAGCTTCTTGCCATCCAGGACCTATATAATAGGCGGTGTCAGAGGAAAGCCCATAAAATTGTCAGAGACTCCAGTCACCCAAGTTATAGACTGTTTTCTCTGCTACCGCACAGCAAATGGTACCGGAGCGCCAAGTCTAGGACCAAAAGGCTCCTCAACAGCTTCTACCCCGAAGCCATAAGACTGCTGAACAATTCATAAAATCGCCACCGGACAATTTACATCGACACCCCCCCCCTCCTTTTGTACACTGCTGCTACTCACTGTTTATTATCTATGCATAGTCACAACACCCCCACCTACATGTACAGATTACCTCAACTAACCTCTACCCCCGCACACTGACTCGGTACCGGTGCCCCCTGTACAACAGCCTTGTTATTGTGTTACTTTTTATTATAGTCTACTTGGTAAATATGTTCTTCTTCTTGAACTGCACTGTTGGTTAAGGGGTTGTAAGTAAGCATTTCACGGTAAAGTCTACACTTGTTGTATTCGGCGCATGTGACAAATAAAGTTTGATTTGATACTTTCCTAATGCACTGTACTATTACATTTAACCAATATGAAAGTCAATTAGGAATATTCGGTATATTCACAGATTCCATGGATACTCGTGAACAGGATATCAAAAGGTACATGTAAACAGCTTATCCCGAATAAGACCTTAAGCGGAATATGAGTTAGTAGCCGGAATACTTTGTGCATGCAAACGTTGTCACTGTTACACAAACACAGAAACAAAGTACACACAACACSAAGAAATACTCAAATGTACTGCACACACACGCTTGACGCTGGAGGACAATTTTACCTCAGAGTACTTTACCTTTGAATAGAGACCACAGATCTTAGCAGCAGTCTGTCTGTCAGTCAGTCCCATAAGAGGGACCAGCTCATCCACAACAGCCCTCCAACCCTGTTCTGACTGACACCGGTCAATCATCTGAGTTAGTGCCGCCTCAACCTCTGACTTACGGAGACTGAGGATGGAGAGGGGGAGATGGAAGGAGAGAAACAGATTGAAGGGGAGAGAAATGAGAAAGGGAGGTTTCTAAATGACAATTTAAGAAGCACTGCACACAAGAATGGAGAGCACCTGCGTAGTTACGATCAAACACAAAGCCATAGATAAAATAGCCTACATATAGTGCATTCTGAAAAAGAGCGTCGCAAAATATATTTAGAAATCCATGTTTTTCAATTATTGCGCGCGCCAATGAGAGTCTGCGATGCCAAGGGCTAAAATAGAACTCCTTTCTATTTCTGACGCAGATCGCGCTGCAAGTCCTGCCTCTCCCATCTCCTCATTGGTTTATAGAAGCAGATACCCACGTGCCATCTCCTCATTGGTTATACCCACGTGGGTGATTGAAAGACAAAATGTTTTGCCGGTAGTCGTGGTAATACTATGAAAGTTTTGATGCCAATCACCATATAAGTTCAAAGATGAAAAAGCCTGGAAGGAGGAGAGATGACTAGAAACGATTCGGTTGGCCATTTTATGTGTGGATTAATTGGCGGAGTAGAGGAGCTTGTGCATTTCAGGTAAAATAACAACTCGATGTTTATATCCCAGGACAAATTAGCTAGCAACAGCAAGCTAGCTAAATAGGACAAATTAGCTAGCAAGTGCAAGCTAACTAGCTAAATTGCCATACATGTTTAATGCTTTTCGACCTGTCCCCAAATAATTGTCATTGGTTCAGAGTTTGTTTTGCTARTTTAACCTGTGTGTCGTGATCGCGTTTGGTGCAGGGGGACAAAATAAATGTATGTACGATGGCGCACGCACGCAGCCGGTTTAGGTTCCGTGTTACTGTAAAATTTATTKAATTGTTGTTCTCATCAATCTACACACAGCACCCCATATTGACAAAGCAAAAACAGGTTTTTAGAAATGCTTGCGAATTTCACCCKAAAAAATCTGAAATATCACATTTACATAAGTATTCAGACTCTTCACTCAGTACTTTGTCGAAGCACCTTTGGCAGCGATCACAGCACACAGCTGTGTCTTCTTGGGTATGAAGCTTCAAGCTTGGCACACCTGTATTTGGGGAGATTCTCCCATTCTTCTCTGCAGATCTTCTCAAGCTCTGTCAGGTTGGATGGGGTGTGTCACTGCACAGCTATTTTTCAGGTCTCTCCAGATACGTTTGTCCCAAAGCCACTCCTGCGTTGTCTTGGCTGTGTGCTTAGAGTCGTTGTCCTGGTAGAAGGTTAACCATCTCTGTACTTTGCTCTGTTCATCTTTCCCTCGATCCTGATTAGTCTCCCAGTCCCTGCCCCTGAGAAAAATCCTCACAGCATGATGCTGCCACCACCATGCTTCACCGTAGAAATGGTGCCAGGTTTCCTCTAGACGTAATGCTTGGCATTTATGCCAAAGAGTTCAATATTGGTTTCATCAGACCAGAGAATCTTGTTTCTCATGGTCTTAGGTGCCTTTTGGCAAACTCCAAGCAGGCCGTCATGTGCCTTTTACTGAGGAGTGGCTTCCGCCTGGCCACTCTGGCTGTCTGGCCTGATTGGTGGAGTGCTGCAGAGATGGTTGTACTTCTGGATGGTTCTCCCATCTCCACAGAGGAACTCTGGAGCTCTGTCAGAGTGACCATCAGGTTTTTGGTCACCTCCCTGACCAAGGCCTTTCTCCCCCGATTGCTCAGTTTGGCTGGGCAGCCAGCTCTAGGAAGAGTCTTGGTGGCTCCAAACTTCTTCCAGGCCACTGTGTTCTTGGGACCTTCAATGCTGCAGAAATGTTTTGGTACACTTCCCCAGATCTGTGCCTCGACACAATCCTGTCTCGGAGCTCTACGGACAATTACATTGACCTCATGGCTTGGTTTTTGTTCTGACATGCACTGTCATCTGTGGGACCTTTTATTGACAGGTATGCGCCTTTCCAAATCATGTCCAATTAATTGAATTTACCACAGGTGCACTCCAATTAAGTTTTAGAAACATCTTTAAGATGATCAATGGAAACAGGATGCACCTGAGCTCAATTTCAAGTCTCATAGCAAAGGTTCTGAATAGTTATGTAAATATGTTTTTGTAATACATTTGCAAAACCTGTTTTCACTTTGTCATTATGTGTGTTGAGAAAAAAAAATATTGAATCAATTTTAGAATAAAGCTGTAAAGTAACAAAAATGTGGAAAATACTTTCCGAATGTCCTGTATACAGGCAACTCACAAAATAATGGAAACACCTGAGTCAATGAGGGGAACAATGTATTTTGAAAGCAAGTGCTTCTACACAGGTGTGGTTCCTGAGTTAATTAACATCCCATCATGCTTAGGGACATGTATAAAAATGCTGGGCAGGCCATTACTTTATCTACCATGGCTATGCCCCCATTGGATGGCTATGCCTCCATCCACAGAGCACAAGAAGTCACTGAAAGGTTTGATGAGCATGAAAACGATGCCGTCTCAGTCGCCAGATGTCAACCCAATTGAACACTTATGAGAGAGAGATTCTGGAGTGGTGTCTGAGACAGGGTTTRCCCCCACCATTAACAAAACACCAAATTATGACATTTCTCGTGGAAGAATGGTGTCGCAACCCTCTGATAGAGTTCCAGACACGTGTAGAATCTATGCGAAGTTTAATTGACGCTGTTCTGGCTCACGGTGGCCTAACGCCCTTTATGTTGGCGTTTTCTTAATTTTGGCAGTTACTTGTATGTGTATATTGTCATGGCTTCAGTTCCTAGATTCTAAAGTAGCCATTTCTATAGAAGCTTTGCAGGCACGTTTCCAACGTGAATTCGCATTAATGACTTGAGAGAGTTGATAGATATGTATTACTCACAATGTACGGGTTGTCACAGTTTAATATATATTTGTAAATATAAAAATGTGATAAGACATTCGTAAACTGTTTTTCTGTAGCATCTTCCAAGGCCCGTCACACCTGTTCCAACTCAACACTAACAGCATCTCCCCATAATCCCTTTATTCTACTCCTACAGGTAAGCCACACAGGTGACCACCAGGTGTAACTAACAAAATAGGAAGTTACCATATACAGAAGTTTTCATACATTCTATACACAGTAACAAACAAGTTCTATACATTTTCTTTTCTAATACAAAATGGTTATTGTTATATGACTCTGCACACACACACGCAATTGATAGAGCACATATGTATGACTCCACACAGGCACACAAACCACAGGTGACTGGTGGCACTTTAATTGGGGAGGACTGGCTCATAGTAATGGCTGGAACCGAGTGTACTTAACGGTATAAAAACAAATCAAACAGATTGATACCAATTCATTTACTCCATTCCAGCCATTAATATGAGCCGTCCTCCCATCACCAGCCTCCAGTGACACACACGTCTCTTACCCGTCTTTGTGCAGCAGTGAGAGGGTTTCTCTGGCTGGGGGTTCTAGGGGGAGGGAGAGCCCCCCTAGCATTCTGGTAGGAACACGCCCCTCCATCACATGGTCTGTAGCTGGGATACCCAGAGTCCTGAAACACATAGGAGATGATACTGTTAGACCACACACACACACACACACACACACACACACACCTCTCGTTCACATAAGCAGTGCCTACTACTTACTTAAACTGCATATTGTTTACTAATCGTACTACATATTTAGTCAAAACTAACGCAGTAAGCAACAAATATCACCCTACTAGGCTGAGCCTACTGAGAATGCATCATCTAATGCGCAATTCTACTAGATGAAAAGCGTAAATGAGCATGACATCCTGGCATTTAAACCATACTCATTATTTTCTTCTCAAAAAGCCTACAATTTAAAACGCAAGTACAGGTATTCGTACACAGCCATAGTCTTTAGCTGTGATACCCAGAGCCCTGACAAGCTCAAAGAGGTAAACTCAATACTGTTAGATTTTTTTTTTTTTTTTTTTTTTAACCAGGAAGGGCTCATTGAGATTTAAAATCTCTTTTTCAAGAGCATCCTGGCCAAGATAGGCAGCACCAAGTCATTACAAAAATTACAGACAGACAACATGAAAAACTACAAGTAATCTAGTAAAAACCATTGAATTCACAAGAATATAACAATATCAAAAACAGCAAATTAAAAACATTGACAGGTCAGGGAATCAGCCTCAAAATCCTTCATCAGTGATTTAAAAATACCAATCGGGACAAGTTCTTCCAGTTTAAAATTATTTTGGAAGGTGTTCCAAGACGATGGCGCAGAGTACATAAAAGACCTTTTACCAAATTCAGTTCGGACATTTGGAACAGTTAGCAGGATAAAGTCTAGCGAACGAAGAGAGTACCCACCACATTTCTGAACAATAAAAATGCCCAAATAAAAAGGTAGTAAACCCAAAATGGCTTTGTAAATAAAAGTATACCAGTGACTGAGCCTACGAGTGACTAGAGAAGGCCAGCCAACCCCTCGGTTATATAACAAAGCTGCAGTTGGTGCGTAATGGTTTTGCAGTTTAAATAATACTCAAAGTGCCATGGTAAAGAGTGTCAATTGATCTCAAAACACTGAGCGGAAGCATTCATATATAAAATACCCCATAGTCTAGTAAAGGCATAAATGTAGCTGATACTAGCCTCCTTCTGGCTTCAAAAGAAAACAGGCTTATTCTAAAATAAAACCCAATTTCAGCTTCAATTTTTTTGTAAGTTGTTGAATATGCAATTTAAAAGAGAGGCCGTCATCAATTAGAATTCCAAGATATTTATATGAGGTTACAACCTCAATCTCCTGCCCTGACAGGTAGTAATAGGTGAAAGGTTCAGAGGTCTATTTCTTGCATTAGAAACACCATTAGTTTAGTTTTGTCAGTATTGAGGATAAGCTTCAATTGAACACAAGGTATGTTGAACAGTATAAAAAGCAGTTTGCAAGTTCTGGAAAGCTTTTGTAAGAGATGAGGCACAACAGTAAATAACAGATCATCAGCATAAAAATGAAGTTGTGCATTTTGGACAATTTTGTCTAAATCATTTCTATAAATAGTGAATAAGAGAGACCAAGTACAGAGCCTTGGGCACACCATTCAGGACAGACAATTTAACAGACATAAGCCCAATCAAATTGAGTGCACTGAGTTCTATCAGACAGATAGTTAGCAAACCATGCAACTGCATGCTCCGAAAGACCTACACTCAACAATCTCTGCCTTAGTATAGCATGATCAACTGTATCAAAGCCTTAGAGAGATCAAATAAAAAGTGAGACACAGTGCTTTTTTTGTCAAGGGCTTCAGTGATATCATTTAAAACTTCATGGCTGCTGTAATTGTGCTATGCTTCTTCCTGAGCCCGATTGGTACATAGAAAAATAGAGTTAGTAAATAAAAACTCTTTTAGCTGTTCACTTACAAGGGTTTCAAGTATTTTCACCAAGGGGTGACAGCTTTGAGATTGGCCTATAATTATTTAAAAGAGTTGGATCTCCCCTTTTAAAAGTGGTAGGACAAATGCTGATTTCCAGATATTTGGAATTTCATTACATTCCAGGTTAGATTGAACAGATATGTAAGTGGTTTAGCTATGAAATCAGCTGCCAGATTTTCAAAACCGCGCAGGGATCCAAAAGATCAGGACCTGCAGGCTTTCTTTGATCTAAGGATTTCAGGGCTTTATGTACCACCTGCACTGAGAATGGCAAAAAGCTAAAAGTTTGACCAGCTCTCACTGGTTCAACCACACAGGGTTGTACAGAGACAGAGGACACTGGTTCATCCACACAGGGTTGTACAGAGACAGAGGACACTGAATCAAACAGCCTACCAGATGATACAAAGTGCTCATTGAAACAATTCAGCATTTCAGTTTTGTCATATATAGCAACAGAGTCCTTCAWAACACATGACGGTYATTCATTAACATTACTGTTACCAGACATAGACTTAATAGCKTWCCAAAACGTTCTAGGGTCATTCAGGTTATCAGTGGTAACAGACATAAAATATTCAGACTTGGCCTTCCTGAGAAGAAAAGAACACTTGTTTCTTAACTGCCAAAAATAAGCCAATCAGCATCAGAACAAGATTTCCTTGCTTTAGCCCAGGCTAGATTACGGTCGTGAATAATACAAGACAGCTCAGAAGAAAACCATGGATTATCRCGCCCTTTAACCCTGAACCTGCGGAATGGGGCATGTTTGTTTACTATTTGGAAAAAACCATCATGAAAGAATATCCAGGCAGTTTCCACATCAGGGATAAGCTCAATCTTGCTCCAGTCAAAATAAAACAAATRATGAAAGAAAGCCTGCTCATTAAAACACTTCAAATTTCTCTTACGAATAAAACGTGGATTTGTCTTTGGAACCTTAGTATTTCTAACAGCAACAACAGCACAATGGTCACTTAAATCATTACAAAAAACACCAACRGCAGAATATTTATGTGGAAKATTTGTCAATATCAAATCAATCAGGGTAGATTTATCTGGGCATTTAAGATTTGGGRGAGTGGGTGAGTTAATCAACTGGGTAAGATTCATAGAATTACAAAACATTTTTAAATCATCAGACACCGGCTTTAACCAACACCAGTTGAGATCACCAATCAAGATCATTTCACTGTAAAGAAGTTTAGACATAAAGGTGCATCAAAGAAGAAAATGCATCATGAAAGAAAGTAACACACATACAGCAACAACAAACACACACCTCAAGAAGACGGAGCCCAAAGATGAGATATACATACATTACAAGCAGAAATTCTGTGTAAACTTACTTGGCCATGAGTTTCTGGACGTTGTCTGCATACAGGTTAGGGTCATCCTTCTCTTCCTGAGAGGGGGTGTATACTGGCAGATACTGTAACCAAATCAGAGTACAGGATATTAATACAAGTACCGTAGCCAATAAGAGAACATTACATTTATAATTTATAGTGACAGGTAATACAGGCAATCAGAACAGGATATTAATACTGACAGGTAATATCGCCAATAAGAGAAGAGGACATTTACACTGACAGCCAATCTGAAAACAGAACACTATCATACCTCAATGGTAACGTTAGTGTAGAGCTGAGAGCAGGTGTGCCACAGTGTCTCAATCCTGGAGGGAACAAAACCCATCAGTGAAATAACATTTAGAAAAAGCTTATTTCCAATATTATAGATAACAAAGTTGAATGATTATCATATTTAAAAATATATATATAATTTAGATGATGCCTTACCAGGTTGTGCCCTTGTGGGTCCAGCGCACAGTATCCTAGAAAAATAAGCAAGTTTTCTTTTAAACTCACATGTGCAGACAGTACGTCACCTGATTATGTTCAGATCATTGCACAGGTCACCCAGTTCAAAGCACACCCTGTACAGGCATGCTGTTGCACCATTGGAGTTCAAACATGCACAAAGATTAACAACAGTGCCCTCCACTAATATTGGCACCCTTGGTAAATATGAGCAAAACATCTCTGCTATTTATCCTCTTGGTCTTTCATTCAAAATATTCACAAAAATCAAACCTTTAATTGAAGTACAATTATTGAAAAAAATAAAATGTGAAATAAATGACAAATATTTTTTATCCGAAACAATTATTGGCACCCCTAGAAATTCTTATGAGTAAAATATAACTGAAGTATATACCCATTAATATTTTACGTTTTTAAGTTCACTTGAGTGATTAGGAACACTTAAGTGGTAAGCCATGACTTTCCTGTTTCACTGGGGTATAAATATTAGGTGACACACAGGCCAAGTTCCCATAGTCATCCATTACTATGGGAAAGACCCGAGAATACAGTAATGATGTGTGACAAAGGGTTGTTGAGCGGCACAAACCAGAAAATGGCTATAAGAAAAAAGCTCAACGGTTGAAAATGACTACTATCAGACTACTAKATTTCTACTATCAGGGCAATAATTTAAAGCAACTGGAGATGTTAACAATCGGCCTGAAAGAGGACGTGTGTCTATATTGACCCCACGCACAGTGAGGAGGATGGTTCGAGTGGCCAAAAAATCTCCAAGGATCACAGCTGGAGAATTGCAGACGTTAGTTGGGTCTTGGGTCAGAAAGTTTCCAAAACTACGACCACCACAAGTTGTTTGGGAGGGTTGCCATAAAAAAAGCCTTTGCTGTCAAACAACAAACTCAAGCGCCTACATTTTGCCAAATGTTACTGGAACTTTCAATGGGACTGGGTTCTATGGTCAGATGAGACCAAAATAGAGRTTTTTTCGAAACAAATACCAGAGGTGGATTTGGCGTAGACATAAAGACAGCCACGCAGAAAAGTATCTCATCCCCACTGTGAAGTATGGTGGCGGATCTTTGATGTTGTGGGGCTGTTTTTCTTCCAAAGGCACTGGACAACTTGTTAGGATACATCATGTATCAGCAGATATTAAATCAAAACCTGACTGCCTCTGCTAGGAAGCTTAAACTGGGCCTTGGTTGGATCTTCCAGCATTACAACGATCCAAAGCACATCTCAAAATCAACACAAACATGGTTCAATGACCACAGAAGCAAGGCTTTGCCATGGCCATCCCAGTCCTCTGACCAAAAACCACATGGAAAACCTGTGGGATGAGCCGAAGAGTCCACAAGCGTGGACCTTGGAGAATCTGAAGGATCTGGAGAGATATTACAGTATATGGAGGAATTGTCTCAGATCCTTTGTCATGTGTTCCCCAAACTCATTACACATTATAGGAGAAGACTCAGAGCTGTTATCTTGGCAAAAGGAGGTTGCACAAAGTATTGAATGAAGGGCTGCCAATAATTGTGGCACAAATATATTTGAGAACAAACATGTATTTATTTTATGATAATATATTTTTTCTTTCAATTATTTTTTACTTTAATTAAAGGTTTGATTTTTGTGAATATAAAGATGTTTTTCTTCTTCCCCACAGACAGTTTTGCTCATATTTACCAAGGGTGCCAATATTAGTGGAGGGCACTGTATCTATGATTAGAAAGCAAACAACATGGTATTTTCCCACGACCAGAACACACTGTAGTCCTTAATAGGAAGGGTGCGCTCAGGCCCAATTCCAATCCATCAGCAAGTTAACTACTCTGTCTGGAACTGGTCTAGTGGTAGTGTTGTCATCCCAGACCATATATGCTCCCGGAGGCAGCGCTTCGTTCCACCACTCACTTTCTATTTCATTTCCCTCTCTACTCACCAGTTTGTTGGGGTAGTGCAGCAGAACTGGTTGGACTGGGACTCCAGCCAGGAAGGCACCTCGAAGGGAGAGAGAGAGAACAGTAAACCAGTCAGCTCACACCTTTCTTTCTCCCCTCCCTACGTAACACAACATGCCATCCATTTCTTCAGGTTCAGCATAAGTGACAGTTTGTTGATTTTAGCCAAGATATTTTTTGTGTGCTCACCAATACCAGGTTCATATACTATTAGAAATTATTTAAACTATTAGAATAGAAGCAAAAGTGCAAACACCGCCAATCTGCCACCCTAGGCAGGCTAAAGCAAAGGCTAAAAGCATTTGAAAGATTTCAAATAGTATTTGAACCAAGGTCTGGTTCTCACCACGCTTAAACTTGATGAGAATGGTGCCGTTCGTAGTGGTGCCTTCTGGGAACATCAGCATCTGAGAGAGGGAGGGGATAGTGGGGAGGGATAGAGGGAGAGAAAGACCGTGATTGATGAATAGAGACAATGACAGAGATGGGGAGTGAGAAAGCAAGGGAGTTAGTAAAACCAGTCCATCAGCAAGGTTCATTAGGAGGAGAAAGAGGGAGAGAGAGAAAAAGATGGAGGGAAGGATAGAGATTGAGACAGTGATTGATGTATATACAGAGAAAGAAGGCGTTAAACCAGTTCTATAACAGTCGTCCATTCATCAGTAATGTTAATTGTCCTATATTTACATCATTCTATCGTGCCCGTTAACTCAAGAGTCATTGCGCTACATGACACAAGACTGATYCAGTGAGGTTACATGTGTGTAACTGGTTGGATGTGAGCCCACGTCGCCTATGTGGTAACCCAATGTATCAACCATAGGAAATCCTTGAACAATTGGGTTTACATGTCTCGGACAAGACTACTCCGTTTCACCCGTTACCTCCATTGGCCTAATATGACCTTTGAACACTGCTTACCTGTGGCCAGTAGCCGTTGGAGGTGAGCCTCTCTATGATCTGCGCAATAGCTTGTTTCCTGGACTCTGGATTCTTCCTATTTACCATCACTGACTGGTTAAACGCCAGGAGGGCTAAAGGGAGAGAAAAAAGAAACCATACACAAGGCTGTTATAATGTGACATGAAAATAAAGGAGGGCCGCACACTCTAGGAGCTCAGATGCAAAAATGTAATATCCAACGTTTCGACAGGCTTCATCAGGGTAGGGTGACAACCATAATAACATGATTATTATATTGTTTAGGACACAAAAGCCACTGAAGGCCTGTGCTACTGAAGAGATAGGAAAGGGAATACGAAGGGAAAAGGTAAGAGAGAAAGAAAGCGGGAAGGACAGGAAAAGATAGCGGGAGAACACAAACAAGAGAAGTGATGAGGCAATAGTTTGTTTTAGAAGTTTGTCAACATTTCTCAATGCTCCCTATTCTCCAATCCCTCCCCCATCTCTCCCTCCTTTCCCAACCTCGACCCCCCCTCTCATTCTCCATCTCACCCCAACAGAGTAGAATGATGTTGCCCCTAGTGTGGTATTCTATCCCCAGTGATTAAGGTTACCATTTGAGGACAGTAATCAAATACTAGATCTGTTTCTTTTAAAGGTAAACTTTGACCCAGTCACTCCAAGTATCCCGCATAACACCCACCCCCTATTACTGGCAGGCTCTGGTTCTCCAATCTGGACACCACCTTAGTCAACTGTGTGTGTGTGTGTGTGTGTGTGTGCACACGCGCATGTGTCCCACTCCCAGTTACCCCCACACTCACCCCCTATAACAGGGATTTTTTTGTTTTCCGATCGGGACACCACTGTAGCTAGCTGGGTTTCCGGCAGCACCAACATGTCCAGGAAGCTACTGTGAGGCGCCACCGCCAGCACGGGAGCCTCCTTACACCCCGCCCTACGACCTTTAACCTGGACCCAGAACCCCAGGAAGAAAAACGCTGCCCGGCTCAGGAACCGGATGATGGAATGTAGCAGCCACCAACGCCACCCCGCCACTACTGGCCGGGAGCGTTCCTCCTCTGACAAGCCGGCCAAACGCAGCCGGGCAATAGGCCACATCAACAGGAAGCAGAGGGCGACCAGGAAGATTCGTATGGGGAAGAGGATGGTGCCCAACACCATGCCCTGTGGATTGGAGGGACATGTTAATATATGGAGAATAGTAAGTTAAATAGGGTAGGTAGCCTGCAATGTATAATATTCATCACACACACAGATGCACACATTCTGGCACAGGCTACAATGTATCAGATTGTATCACATAGTTCCTAAACAAGCTGCTACATGCTACAATGAATCCAGAAAACAGATGCGTGCACAGTTGATCAACAACAATAGGCACATGCATGCAGACACACAAACCATTCAAATGTGTCCTCTTTTCAACTTAAACTCTTACCACATTTCCTCAAGCATAATAAGACAACTCACCCGTATTCTCTGAGCCCTGGTCAGTTTCAGTTTGTGTATAAATGGGTGAGGGTAATCGGATGTTGCTTGGCGACTGTCCCGCCTCTCCATGGCGACTAGGCAAGCCTTGACAGACTCAATATCTGTAAAAAGTAGGTCAGACCCAACCAGATTTCAAACTAACCCTTTGAGGTTTGATGTGCGAGGATTTCACTGAATGGCGATGAATATCCCCGTGCGTCGACAGTTTAATTCCGCCGCAACTATTTGGCGTTGCGTAAAAAGTTGTGATATAAAAGTTATAAAAGTGCCTCTCAAAATGTAACGTTATCAAGATGCAGAGAGCCAAAACCAGTCCGAGGGATAGGAGTGCGACAGTTGGTTGGATCAAAAGAAACAAAGAAACAAGTTCAAAAGTGAAAACGATCCAAGTGAAATCGAAGATGTGAATACGAATCCGAATTAAAAAATTCCAATACGTTGATTTATTGTACTCTAATACAAGGAACTTTATACGAAAGGTGCGCTCGTGTCAATGCATATGGCGTAAAAACGAAGAACAACAACTCGCATTGGTGATCTTCTTCGGTGGGGTTTTAGGGCGGACTACATCCTGAAAAGTTATATTCCCGCCCACTTTTTCTTCTCCTTCCTCTTGAAAATAAAATATTCCATTGTGGGAAAGGGGAAATAATATATAAATAACTCGAAACCCGTCCCACTCCTTCAATCACAATCTAATCATGTAAGGTGGTGGGCTATCTGCTTTCGTTTTCGAGATGATCGATCTGTCGAGGGAGGAGCTATTTATTCTGAAAACATTTCCGTTTGTTGGCAATGTCAATTCTCGGAAATGTTTTCAAAATACTTACTTTCATATTCGCTAAATAGACAGGCAAACGCCACCGAGTACTAAACTGTACACCAATCAAAACTGGTCTACCATGGCAGTATCTCTGCTGTTCACGTCTGCCAATCACGTTATACGTCTCTGAGGTAGTAGACAATTGGAGACATCTTGAGAGCAAACTAACGTAGCAGGCGCTTGATAATATGTACATTTTTTTTTTTATATTGGGGGAGTTTTTCTTCTGCACTGATCAGATTTGTTGAACAGTGCAGAAAACCTCCCCCGACAGTTTTTTTAAATTGTTGTCAAGCGCCTGCTATGTTATATTAGTCTCAAGATGTCACCAGCTGTCTACTACCTTTAGATACGGATAAATTCATTGGCAGAGGTGATCAGCAGAGATAGTACCACGGTACACGAGTTTTGGATGTAACCTGATTTCTAAGCATTTCGTATTATTCTGTAGTAAATCCTAAACAATAAATTTGGTATGACATGTTACGTTTTGTATGGTATTTATTAATTTGTGGATGTCCATCACCCATTTCGTAAGATATGTTACACATTACAATTCGCATTATAATACATGTAATACATTTGGGCCAGATAACTCACACGGGAATCGGGCCAAGCACCAAGTAATACATTTGGGCCAGATACCTCACACCGGAATCGGCCCGAGCTCAATCCCCGCATCCTAGCCATAAGTAATACTGACGAAGGCGGCCCAGACTCGGGCCACATGACGTCGGCAGAGTCTGACTAAACCGAGTGCCCCGACTCGCATCCGGAATCGGCCCAGATCTACTGTGCTAGCTGGGAAAATACCATACTAATTTGAGTATCCCAGATTGACTGTACTATATTACGTATAGTCTATGAGACCAGGCTGGAACAATCAAGTAAATGTGGAGGAGGAGTTGAGKTGCATTGTTGACAGAGATACTTTAGAAGAGATGGGAAACGTATTAAGGCCTATTGTGTACATTGCACATGCTACGTCAATGGGCCGCACGATGCATTCTGGGCTATTCTTGGAGTTCCGAGGTGGATGAGCGTTCAAAAGATTTTCCCAGTCTGAGCTCGTTTTTTTCCGAGTTCCCAGTTGTCTTTAACGCACTGAAGTCGGAAATCTGAGATTTCCCAGTTGTTTTGAACTCGGCATTTGCAACAACGTGATGCAGAATGACAAGGTGAACGCGATTGGTCGACAGTCTGCGTGTGGGGCGTTATACAGTGCGTTTCTCCAATCGTTGCCCAAATGAGCCCCACAGCGGATGACCTCATAATACCCATAAAAACTAGCAGTAAAACACGGAAATGGTTCCAACCTCTTTTCAGCATATAGTTTATTCATTGTGGATTTTTAGAAACACTTCAAATAATTGTTTTGTGTAGGCTTACCCTGGCGTGACGTTTTGATAACAGTATAAATCTCTCTCGGACAAGGTGACTTTTATTACTATATTTGGCGCTCAGATTCAAAAATACTAATTAGCATCAAAGCAAACATCATGCAAGACTACACATCCTTGCAAGCTTCTGCATCATCATCACCTTTGCTGTCAGCAAGCTAGCTACTAGTTACCTTGATCCAAAACTAAAATATATTTAAATTTACTGTTCCATATGTTATTTAACTAATATTTGTTGTCTTATTTATACATTTGGTCTTGTGTCTTGCACATGATTCTATACTAGTAGCAGTCAGATATTTTTAATGTGCCATGAATACTAGACGTTTTTTGTTTTTTGCAAAGAAGCTACAGTGCATTCAGAAGTATTCAGACCCCTTCCCCCTTTCCACATTTTGTTACGTTACAGCCATATTATAACATTTATTAAATTCAACATTTTCTTCATAAATGGGGCGGCAGGTAGCCTAGTGGTTAGAGCGTTAGGCCAGTAACCGAAAGGTTGCTAGATCGAATCCCTGAGCTGACAAGGTAAAAATCTGTCGTTCTGCCCCTAAACAAGGCAGTTAACCCACTGTTCGTAGGCCGTCATTGTAAATATGAATTTATTCTTAACTGACTTGCCTAGCTAAAAAAATAATAATAATCTATCTACACACAATACCCAATAATGACAAAAGTGAAAACAAGTTTTTTGAAATGTTAGAAAATGTAATAAAAATAAGAAACAGAAATACCTTATTTACATAACAATTCAGACCCTTTGCTATGAGACTTGAAATTGAGCTCAGGTGCATCCTGTTTCCATTGGCCATCCTTGAGTTTCTACAACTTGATTGGAGTCCACCTGTGGTAAATTCAATTGATTGGACATGAATTGGAAAGGCGCACATCTGTCTATAAGGTCCCACAGTTGACAGTTCATGTCAGAGTAAAAACCAAGCCACGAGGTCGAAGGAATTGTCTTAGAGCTCCAAGACAGGATTGTGTCGAGGCACAGATCTGGGGAAGTGTACCAAAAAAATGTCTGCAGCATTGAAGGTCCCCAAGAACACAGTGGCCTCCACCATTCTTAAATTGAAGAAGTTTGGAACCACCAAGACTTCCTTGAGCTGGCCGCCCGGCCAAACTAAGCAATCGGGGGAGAAGGGCCTTGTTCAGGGAGGTGACCAAAAACCTGATGGTCACTTTGACAGAGCTCCAGAGTTCTTCTGTGGAGATGGGAGAAACCTCGCTCATCAACTCATCCCTGACCGCTGGCTACGTCCCTTCCGTCTTCAAGAGAGCGAGAGTTGCACCCCTTCTGAAAAAACCTACACTCGATCCCTCCGATGTCAACAACTACAGACCAGTATCCCTTCTTTCTTTTCTCTCCAAAACTCCTTGAACGTGCCGTCCTTGGCCAGCTCTCCTGCTATCTCTCTCAGAATGACCTTGATCCAAATCAGTCAGGTTTCAAGACTAGTCATTCAACTGAGACTGCTCTTCTCTGTATCACGGAGGCGCTCCGCACTGCTAAAGCTAACTTCTCTCTCTCTGCTCTCATCCTTCTAGACCTATCGGCTGCCTTCGATACTGTGAACCATCAGATCCTCCTCTCCACCCTCTCGAGTTGGGCATCTCCGGCGCGGCCCACGCTTGGATTGCGTCCTACCTGACAGGTCGCTCCTACCAGGTGCGTGGCGAGAATCTGTCTCCTCACCACGTGCTCTCACCACTGGTGTCCCCAGGCTCTGTTCTAGGCCCTCTCCTATTCTCGCTATACACCAAGTCACTTGGCTCTGTCATAACCTCACATGGTCTCTCCTATCATTGCTATGCAGACGACACACAATTCATCTTCTCCTTTCCCCCTTCTGATGAACCAGGTGGCGAATCGCATCTCTGCATGTCGGCAGACATATCAGTTGGATGACGGATCACCACCTCAAGCTGAACCTCGGCAAGACGGAGCTGCTCTTCCTCCCGGGGAAGGACTGCCCGGTCCATGATCTCGCCATCACGGTTGACAACTCCATTGTGTCCTCCTCCCAGAGCGGCTAAGAACCTTGGCGTGATCCTGGACAACACCCTGTCGTTCTCAACTAACATCAAGGCGGTGGCCCGTTCCTGTAGGTTCATGCTCTACAACATCCGCAGAGTACGACCCTGCCTCACACAGGGAGCGGCGCAGGTCCTAATCCAGGCACTTGTCATCTCCCGTCTGGATTACTGCAACTCGCTGTTGGCTGGGCTCCCTACCTGTGCCATTAAACCCCTACAACTCATCCAGAACGCCGCAGCCCGTCTGGTGTTCAACCTTCCCAAGTTCTCTCACGTCACCCCGCTCCTCCGCTCTCTCCACTGGCTTCCAGTTGAAGCTCGCATCCGCTACAAGAACCATGGTGCTTGCCTACGGAGCTGTGAGGGGAACGGCACCTCAGTACCTCCAGGCTCTGATCAGGCCCTACACCCAAACAGAGGCACTGCGTTCATCCACCTCTGGCCTGCTCGCCTCCTACCACTGAGAAGTACAGTTCCCGCTCAGCCCAGTCAAAACTGTTCGCTGCTCTGCCCCCCAATGGTGGAACAAACTCCCTCACGACGCCAGGACAGCGGAGTCAATCACCACCTTCCGGAGACACCTGAAACCCCACCTCTTTAAGGAATACCTAGGATAGGATAAAGTAATCCTTCTGACCCCCCCCCCCCCCCCCCCTTAAAAGATTTAGATGCAACTGTCTGTAAAGTGGCTGTTCCACTGGATGTCATAAGGTGAATGCACCAATTTGTAAGTCGCTCTGGATAAGAGCGTCTGCTAAATTACTTAAATGTAATGTAAATGTAAATGATAAACATCTCTAGCACTCAACCAATCAGGCTTTTATGGTAGAGTGGTCATACGGAAGCCACTTCTCAGTAAAAGGCACATGGCAGCCCACTTGGAGTTTGCCAAAAGGCATCTAAAGGACTCAGACCATGAGAAACAAGATTCTCTGGTCTGATGAAACCAAGATTGAACTCTTTGGCCTGAATGCCAAGCGTCACGTCTGGAGAAAACCTGGCACCATTCCTACGGTGAAGCATGGTGCTGGCAACATCATGCTGTGGGGATGTTTTTCAGCGACAGGGACTGGGAGACTAGTCAGGATTGAGGGAAAGATGAACGGAGCAAAGTTCAGAGAGATCCTTAATGATAACCTGCTCAGGACCTCAGACTGGGGTGAAGGTTCATCTTCCAACAGGACAACGACCCTAAGCACACAGCCAAGACAACGCAGAAGTAGCTTCGGGACAAGTCTCTGAATGTCCTTGAGTGGCCCAGCAAGAGCCCGGACTTGAACCTTTATCGAACATCTCTGGAGAGATAGGAAAATAGCTGTGCAGCGATGCTCCCCATCCAACCTGACAGAGCTTGAGAGGATCTGCAGAGAAGAATGGGAGAAACACCCCAAATACAGGTGTACCAAGCTCATAGCATCATACCCAAGAAGACTCGAGGCTGTAATCACTGCCAAAGGTGCTTCAACAAAGTAAAGGGTCAGAATACTTATGTTAATGTGGTATTTTATTTTATTTCTAAAAACCTGTTTTTGCTTTGTCATTATGGGGTATTGTGTGTAGATTGATGATGAAAATAAACAATTGAATACATTTTAGACTAAGGCTGTAACCTAACAAAATGTGAAAAAAGTCAAGGATCTGAATACTTTACGAATGCACTGCAGCTATCTACCTACCTAGATATTAGCAACATACATTTATTTTACCAGATCCTCTTCTGCTTCAGCCGGTGGAGATCTTTTCTTATTTCTGACAATTATATGAACAAGGTGAAATCTATTTCAATTGATGGTGTCAGAATGCACTGCTTTATTAAAGCAATTCAGAACTAACTTGTTATGTTGCAGACTCGAAAGCCTGATTAACTCATTGCAGAATGTATCCATAAGGATGAATGAATACGCATATTTATTTGACAATACACCTAATCACCCATCAATCACATTGTTTTAAAGAAATCAAAATAGTAAACAATGCATACATATGCCTTTTATACGCAAGATAACATATAAACATCTGAATTTAAGTAAACATTAAATTATTTATTCATCAATGCCACAAACCTTGGACATCGAAGAGCAACGTATGAACTATTGTTACTATCCAAGAGAGCACAGATTCTTCTGCTTTTCCCTTTTAGGAATTAGACCAGTAAAAATAACACAAAATGTAAAACAGCATATTGTGCTTTTTAGGGTGAGTTACAAATGGATACAGGCTGCTTAAGGTAGGTTTTATATAAGATACTAGGTCAACTCCAGCAGAATGAGAAACACTTAGACTCAAAACAAGGAAGCCATGCCTAAACGCAGCTACTGTATATCAACACCCTTGTAAATTTAACAGGTCCATGTTGCTGTCAATTGTAAGCAGTACATTTACCACTGCATTCAGTCTGAACCCCAGAATAAGCAGGACCGCATTACACAGGTGACAGAAAGGTAGTAAAAACAGTACATCACAACACGTTTAAACATGTTATCAAATCAGGAGAAGAAAAGGCAAAGGAAGCAGCATAGGGAAAATGGGTGAAGGTAGGGTGGGATTACAGAGATAAGAAGGAGAGTTCCAAAGTGTTGACACAAATGATAAACTAAGCAATACGATGCAACAAACTACTACACATATGAAAGAATGTACTCCACAGGCCAGTACAATAGCCTACACATGGAGGGGTACCTAATGGCACATACAGGCTGTGTGCAGCAGTTAGTGGTTATGAGATGGTTTGGCGTGGAAAGGTTTTTTCACCTGGTCACAGACAGTCGATGTGTTGTTCACTGAAGTTCACAAGCGAAGGGAAAAGGTGAGAGGAGGAGAGCACGTAGATGCGAAAAGGAATTATACAAAGATCAAAGTTTACATGCTATTTGCATGTGGTTGCTATGAAGGTGAACTGTGTTTGCGTGTGATTAGTTGTGTATTAATTCCGCCGATTCTGTTGAAAAACATTTCTTAAACAGAACAAAACAGGAATAAACATACCTGAATTTGTCCAATATAAACTCTTGTTTGCAACTGTTGGACTAATGATTACACCCTAGATCAGCTAGATGCAGGCAAGAGTGTGCAAGGCGGTATTGAATGTGTCACTTTCTGTCACCTTGATTACTCAAATTTCTCGACCTGTGCACCTGTTGTAAACTTTTATTCATAGGCTAGGTTGTAGCAACCTCATCATGGGTATAAGGAAGTAGTAGCCTAAATCTATCGATGTTACATTGAGATGAGTGAATGGAATATGAATGACAGTCATCTAATATGTTGTAATAGAAATAAGTGGCCGATTATAGGGGTGGTAATGTGTGAGGTAATGGAGCCCAGGTGTTCCTCATGATGACGTACAGGTGCGTGTAATGATTGATGCCAGGTGTGCGTAACGATGGATCCCAGGACCGGTGGTTAGTATACAGTCGACGTTGAACCCCGGAGGGTAGGAGCGGGAGTAGACATGACAGAACCCCCCCCTGACGCGCATCTCCAACCTCAGGATGATGCCGACCAGAGGGACGGACCCTGAGGATGAGGAGCGGGCCAGTCCGAGCGGCAAAGGTGGAAATCACGGATGATGTTGGGGTCCAGAATGTCTCCCACTGGAACCCAACACCGCTCCTCTGGGCCATACCCCTCCCAGTCCACCAGGTACTGAAGCCGATCCCCATGACGTTGGGAGTCCAGTAGAGATCTGACGGCATAGGCCAGACCAGGGGGGGCGGAGGGGTGTCGTGGGGGACAGCATCAGCTAGGGGACCAGGAACCACCGGCCTGAGAAGGGAGACATAAAAAGAAGGTGAGATATGGTAGTCACTGGGAAGCTGTAACCTACACGTCACCTCGCTGATCCTCCGGAGAACCTTGAACGGTCCCACAAACTGGGGGCTCAGCTTTTTACAGGGCAGGCGGAGTGGGAGGTTCCTGGTAGAGAGCCAGACACGATCCCCAGGGATCGTCCATGGAAGGAATCGAGCCCTGACTCCTCAGGAACCTTCCTAGCTCCTGGTTTATCCTCTCCACCTGCCCGTTGGACTGAGGCCTATACCCGGAAGTGAGGCTGACTGTGACCCCGAGCTTCTCCATATAGGCTCTCCATACCCATGATGTGAACTGGGGGCCACGGTCAGAGACGATGTCCTCCGGAAGACCATAATGCCYGAAGACCTGCTGGAATAGTGCTTCAGCGACCTGGAGAGCAGTAGGGAGACAAGAAAGATGGATTAAAGGACAGGATTTAGAAAATCTATCCACAACCACCAAAATGGTGGTGAAACCGTCAGAGGAGGGGAGATCAGTAACAAAGTCAATGGATAGATGGGACCAGGGAAGCTGAGGCACAGGAAGGGGAAGGAGTTTCCCTGCTGGAGTGTTCCAGGGGGATTTGGTTTAGGCACATACGAAAATGGAGTTGATGTAGCGAGTGACGTCCTGCGCCAAGGTGGGCCACCAGTACTTCTCAGAGATGGATTGATTAGTGTGAGAAATACCTGGATGTCCAGCAGAGACAGCTGTTTGTGCCCAGGTCAGCAGCCGATCCCTTATCCCCATGGGAACATAGATGCGCTCGGGAGGACAGTAAGGGGGTCCGGGCTCCCTCTCCAAAGCCTAGCGAATGTCCACATCTACGTCCCAGACCACTGGAGCTATGTCTCAGGAAGGGATTATAGGTGCACTCTGGACAGGAACCTCTCCCAAATCGCAGAGACGGGACATCGGCCTTTGTGTTCTTTGAACCTGGGCGATATGTCAGCATGAAGTCGAACCTTGTGAATAAAAGGGCCCACCTTGCTTGGCGCGGATTCAGCCTCCCCGCTGTCCATATGTACTCCAGGTTCTGATGGTCAGTGAGGGTGACGAATGGTTCCTTGGCGCCCTCCAGCCAGTGTCTTCACTCCTCTAATGCCAACTTCACAGCCAGGTGCTCTTGATCGCCAACGTCGTAATTCCTCTCTGCAGGGGACAGTTTCTTAGAATAATATGCACAAGGATACAATTTGTGGCTGATTTGGTAGCCTAAGTAGGAGACAGTCTTCTGATGAAATTGGCACTTTTAAGCCTTGATGAACAGGTGGTTAGCCAGGAGGCGTTCCATGACTGCTCGAACGTGAGTGATGTGATCCTCCAGGGTAGCCGAGTAGACCAGGATGTCATCGATATACACGACCACCTGGCGTCTGAGCATGTCCCTGAACACCTCGTTAATGAATGTCTGGAACACTGACGAAGCATTGGCTCAACCAAATGGCATCACCAAGTACTCGCAGTGACCAGACATCATGCTAAACGCAGTCTTCCACTCATCCCCAGATGAGATTGTTTACACTCCGCAGGTCCAGTTTGGTAAGGAACCTGGCCCCGCAGAGCTGTTGGATGGCTGCCGGCACCAACGGGAGAGGGTAACGGTACTTTGTGGTAATTTCATTGAGTCCTTTGTAATCAATACATGGACATGACCCTCCATCCTTCTTGGCCATGATGACGAAAGAGGGTAGATGCGTCTGCYCGGAGGCACAGACCCTGCCAGCAGGTCGATGGCACATTCCCAGGGGCGATGAGGGGGAAGACTGGTGGCGTGGGTCTTGGAGAATACCTCCCGCAAGTCCTGGTATACCTCCGGGATGTTGGGCTGAAGGCCAACCACAGGACTCTCAACCGACGTGGAACCACAGGGGATGGGGAAGCAGGTCCTCCGGCATTCGGGTGACCAGTCTGATTCTCATCCTCGACTATGAGATGGTGGGGTTATGGCGTTGAAGCCAAGGGAGGCCGAGGGTGATCTTGTGACCTGGTGCACTGGTGATGAAGAAGGAGATGTTCTCCTGATGAATGGACTCTGCGGTGAGGATGAGTGGTTGGGTGATGGTTCCGGATCCTAGTGGCCGATTATCAAGGGCTTGAACCGGGAAAGGAGAGCGGGTATGAGATGTTAAGAGAGGAGATAAGGGTCTGGTCTATAAAGTTACCCGTGGCTCCCGGAATCCACTAACGCTGTAGACACAGTACATGAGGGACAGTCAACTAGTGTGATGGACACCAAAAAGAGTTTAGCAGAAAGTGATGAAGATGGAATACTCACTCCTGCCCTATGAGGTGGAAGAGCACGTATTCTGCCGTAATTAGAGTAAGCGCTCACCTCCCTCTCTGCCCTCCGGGGATGATCAAAGATGCATTTGAACAGAGACATGAACCCCTCATATGAATCTAGCTCTTCCTCTCTCCCAGACGGCCGTGGCCCATTCCAAAGCCCTCCTAGTCAGCAGAGAAATAACCATGGCAACCTTGGACCTCTCGGTGGTGGGGGCTTCCCTCTGGTGTGTAAAGTAGAGGGACCACTGAAGTAGGAAGCCACGGCATTTAGATGGGGTACCATCATATTTATCCGGTAGGGACAAACGGGCATCGCTGACCTGAGCGGGTTGCTGAATAGGATGTTGTGCTGGATCGCTGGGTCGACTGGTTATAGAGTATCCTCCGCTAGTTGACGGCAACACCTCCTGGGTATGTTCGAGATGTTGCACACTGCGAAGAACCTCTCCCATAGCCGTCCCCAGTTGTGCGAGCTGGTCCTGGTGTTGACATAGAAGGTATCCCTGCTTGTGGACCGTCTGGGAGATATTTTGTTCTCCTGCTGCTTCCATTGTTTGAGTCAGTATTCCATAACGAAGACGCTGTGAGTCGAGAAGCAGGTGCAGCTGAAACATTTAATAAAACAACAAACATGGAACGAGACAATATAACAGTAGCATCTTTGCATAAACACAGGATCAATACTGACTGGGGAAGGAACCTAAGGGAGTGCCAGATATATGGGAGGTAATGAGTAAGGTAATGGAGTCCAGGTGTGCCTTATGATGACGTACAGGTGCGTGTAATGATTGATACCAGGTGCGTGTAATGATTGATACCAGGTGCGTGTAATGAGGGATCCCAGGAACAGTGGTTAGTATACAGGCGACATTGAACGCCGGAGGGGAGGGGAGGAGAGGGAGTAGACGTGACACATACAGTGTACAGTCTCCAAGCAGTTTAGCAGTTACACCAGTGGACCCCGGTGGCATTAAATTGATAAAAGCTTACCTTGACTTGGAAGAGTACCAGTGTTTGAATAGGCTAAACTAGCTAGCTGCATTTGCTAGCTAAGTAAGTGAAAGTGAAAGAAATATGAAATTTAGCTAGCRRTCTCTCACACTCTCTTGCTTTCAGTACTAMATATATTCTCTGATCCTTTGATTGGGTCAACAACATGTCAGTTCATGCTGCAAGAGCTCTGATAGGTTAGAGGACGTTCTCCGGAAGTTGTCATAATTACTGTGTAAGTCTATGGAATGGGGTGAGAACCATGAGCCTCCTAGGTTTTGTACTGAAGTCAATGTACACAGAGGACGGAAACTAGCTGACTCTGGCTACACCATGGTGCTACCCTACAGAATACCTTTTATGCTATTGTAGACCTTATTATTAATACATTATTTTTTAATCAGTTATTTGGCGACGTGAGTATATTTAGTATAGTTTTATCTAAAAAGGATAACTGATATTGTTTCACTATTTTTATGAAATTCACTGAGGAGGATGGACGTTTGTTTTACTATCCTTGTGGGGACCAAACCATTTATTCCCATTCAAAATCCTCTTTTCCCCAACCTTAACCGCTAACTCTTTGCAATTACAGTTTAATGTTTCCTTTCACAATATAACAATGCAAATAATCACATTTAACACTAAACAATAGACAGACAGGCATGAATATATATACAATAGAGAATATATTAAAGGAAACAAATATTTTAGCCCGTTTAAACATGAGCTTCTCAGTCTATCAATATCCTTAGTGATATTCAGTAATAGCATAGCAGGATTTGCAAGTATTGTGGTACCCATTTATTCCCCAGTCTATTCCGTTACCCTATGCCAAAAGCTTCCCAAACTTGGACATTTACAGAACATATGGATAATTTCACTTGTACTTTTTTATATATGTATTTTTATTTTGTTTATGAATTTTTAAATATAATTTACTGTTTTTTTTACCCCCTTTTTCTCCCCAAATGGTAGTTACAGTCTTTTCCCATCGCTGCAACTCCCGTACGGATTCGGAAGAGGCGAAGGTCGAGAGCCATGCGTACTCCGAAACACAACCCCGTCAAGCCGCACTGCTTCTTAACACAATGCACGCTTAAGCTGGAAGCCGGCCGCACCAATGTGTCGGGAAGAAACACCGTACACCTAGCGACCAGTGTCAGCGTCCTTGTGCCCGGCCTGCCACGGGAGTCGCTAGAGCGCGATGGGACAGGGACATCTCGGCCGGACAAACCCTCCCCTGACCTGAACGATGCTTGGCCAATTTAACGTCACCTAATGCCGGCTGCAACACAGCCCAGTATCGAACCAGGATCTGTAGTAACGCAGCTAGCACTGCGATGCAGTGCCCAAGACCGCTGCGCCACTCGGGAGGTCTATGTCAGCTGTACTTGATTGACATCTCCAGCATAGGTTGGATTCTATCAAACCTATTCTGTTCAGCCTCAGAGGAGTCCAATAAATCCCATTGAACACTTTAAATTGAATCAGCATCCCTCATAGGGATCTGCATCTGCATCTGTTGTACTATTTTGTACCATTCCTCCTCTACAAATGTTACCTCTAGGTCTTTTTCACCATACAGCCTTTAGGCCCTTACAAGTTTCATTAAATCCACCTATAAGGTGGCGATATATAAGCCCTGCGGTATGTGGTCATTTGCAGAGGATTTCTATCTTAACATTTACATCAGAATATACAGGGAATTTGTTGTTTTTCAGTCCCACCGTAAACATACAATCTCTAAACTGGAGATAATGTATCTCCAAAAGTCTTGTTCCTGTAAATTATACTTGGACCTTAGTTCTTCAAAAGAGGTAAATGTGTTTTCTTGATTTAGACACCCAATGTTCTTTATCCCCTGTCCTCCTATTTTCAATTTATGGTTGTTCCATAACAAAGCAGAGCTTTCAAGAAAGGTGAAGATTTCTCTCTCTTATGAATCTCACTCCACATATTTTTTGAATGGGACATTATTGGATTCTGCCATCCCACCTTTTGTTGACTCAGATAATCTGATGCTCCAAATGGGGCATTAAGTTCTTCTTCGATGTCCACCAAAATTGGCCTATTGGAGTTCTCAATGAAGAGAGAGCCTACTTGGGCAGTTATAAAGTCTTCTTGACATAATTGCATGTCAGGGAGCTTTAATCCTCCCTTCTCAGTCTTTGCCTGTAATCTCGCCAGTTTCATCCTGGCCCTTTTACCGGCCCAAATAAAGGGAGTATTAATTTTGTCCCTAGATTTAAAAGGTACCGACAGGTATGGATAGTGGTAACATGCTGATGATGTAATTCAGTTTTGGGAGCTATGACCAATCTTTATATGCCTAGTTAAATAAAGGTTAAATAAAGAATAATATAAACAATTATAAACTGTTTCCTACCCCATAATGCGATTGGTAGCTTATCCCAGTTCTTAAACTGGAGTTGAATTTTGTTGAATAGTTGGTTAAGGTTTTCAGAAATCACATTCTCTTGACTAGGATTTAAAGCAATCCCCAGGCACTTCAAGTTTTTAGGGACCCATTGATACCTCCAGTTAAGGAAGTCATGTTTTGATAGGGGCATTACCTCGGACTTGGTCAAATTTACTTTATACCTCAATATCTCTGAAAATTAATTTACTAGGTTGAGTAAAGGAGATATGGAGAGTTGGGGGTCTGATGTTAATAGTAATATGTAGTCTGCATAAAGCAGTAGTTTATTCTATCTACCTCCCACAGTAACCCCTTTGACTGACTGATGCAGCCTAATGGCTTTGGCTAATGGTTCTAGTGCTATAATAAATAGGAAAGGTGAGAGACAGTCACCTTGTTTTGTGCCTCGCCCTACTTTAAATGGAGATGACAGTAATCTGTTAGTGACTACTATGGATTTGGAGTCGTTGTACATAAGTGTAATAATATTCTGAAAGCCCTGTCCAAATCCAAATGTATTTAGAGTATAATGCAGGTAATCCCAACCCACTCTATCAAAGGATTTCTCTGCATCTAGGGATAAAGCTGCCACTGAAGTATCCACATTTTTTGCCTTCCAGATTACATGCAATAGGCATCTAAGATTATCAGATCAGTTCTCCACCTGGTCTGGATTTATGATTTTCTTAATTATATGATTCACCATCATAGACAAAAGTTTGGTAAATGATTTTCCATCACAATTTATCAAAGAAATTGGACAGTAGCTCCCACACTCATGGGGATTCTTTCCTTTTTTTAAGGATTAGGGCGATTACTGTCTTACTCATAGAAGGTAGGAGCTTACCTGTGTTAATCGTATGTGTTAAATGTTTTCAATATCTCTGGGCTAAGCTGCTCCTCAAAACTTTTATCGAAATCACTGGGTAGCCCATCCAAGCCTGGAGTTTTACCAATGGTGCTTGTCTTATGGTTTCGGTCAATTCCTCCAAAGTAATGGGGCAATCTAATCAATTCCTGTCAATTCCTGTCTTCCGCTGTTAGATTTATGCAGGTTCAAATTCTGAAAGAACGTCTCTGCTTTCTGCATATCTAAAGGACCATCTGAAGTATAACGTTTCTGATTGAAGTCTCTAAATATATTGTTTTCTTTATGATTGGTAATCAGCATGCCTGTCTTATTTCTGATTCCACCTATTTGCTGAATTGTTTCAATTGACTGACCAACAGTTTTCCTGCCTTTTCACCTGATTCGTACCATCTGCTTCAACCTGTACAGGGAATATTCAGCTTTTTTACTGAATAAAGTATTCCGCTCGTAGATCTTGGCCAACAACCTCCTTCCCTCAGTAAGAGCATTGAAGATGGGTTGTGGCTGGGTCTTCCAGCATGACAACGACCCGAAACACACAGCCAGGGCAACTAAGGAGTAAGAAGCATCTCAAGGTCCTGGAGTGGCCTAGCCAGTCTCCAGACCTGAACCCAATAGAAAATATTTGGAGGAGTGGCTCCGTAAGAAGCATCTCAAGGTCCTGGAGTGGCCTAGCCAGTCTCCAGACCTGAACCCAATAGAAAATCCGTATTCCCCAGCGACAGCCCCGAAACCTGAAGGATCTGGAGAAGGTATGTATGGAGGAGTGGGCCAAAATCCCTGCTGCAGTGTGTGCAAACCTGGTCAAGAACTACAGGAAACGTATGATCTCTGTAATTGCAAACAATATCCCTCTCCAGCGTTTTGAGCTCCGTTTCAAATTTATAAACGTTCTATTTATCAATTTTTTTAATAGTATCTGATCGTTGTGTCATTACTTTGCGTATGTAAGCTTTAAAAGCCTCCCAAACAAGTATCTGTTTCGCACTGTCATTGTTTGTTTCAAAGAATATTGTAATGTTTGCTTTAAGGAATTCACAAAACACCTTGTCTTGTAAGAGGCTGGTGTTCATTCGCCAACACTTCAATGTTTCTCTTTCTTCTCCTATTCCAAACGTCAGATCAATGGGTGCATGATCTGTCATAGTTATTGTGCCCACACTGCAAGCACCCACTTTATCTATGAGAGAGTGAGATCAAACAGTAGTCTATGCGGGAATAAACAGTATGCTTATTCGAAAAGAATGTGTAATCATGAGCGGTTTGATTGATCAGTCTCCATATATCATAAAGACCAGCATCTTTACACAGTGTTGGAATTGCTTCTTGAGTTTGAGGTCCTGTTTTTTAAATGTATTATTATTTACAATGACGGCCTACCCCGGCCAACTCTGGGCCAATTGTGCACCGCCGTATGGGACTCCCAATCACGGCTGGATGTGATACAGCCTGGATCGACCAGTTTTAGATTAATCTAAAATGCATCAGGGACCTGATTATAATCCCTCCCTAGTACCAGAGGAAAATCATCTAAATCCAGTATTATTTTGCAAAATAATTGATGTCACTTGTTAAATCCACTTCAATCAGTATAGATGAAGGGGAGGAGGCAGGTTAAGGAAGGATTTTTAAGCCTTGAGACATGGATTGTGTATGTGTGCTATTCAGAGGGTGAATGGGCAAGACAAAAGATTTATGTGCCTTTGAACGGGGTATGGTAGTAGGTGCCAGGTGCACCGGTTTGTGTCAAGAACTGCAACGCTGCTGMTTTTTTTATGCTCAACAGTTTCCTGTGTGTATCAAGAATAGTCCACCATCCAACGGACATCCAGGCAACTTGACAATTCTGTGGGAAGCATTGGAGTCAACAAGGACCAGCATCTCTGTGGAGCGCTTTTGACACCTTGCAAAGTCAATGCCCTGACAAATGGAGGCTATTCTGAGGGCAAAATTGGGGGTGCAACTCAATATTTGGAAGGTGTTCCTAATGTCTGGTATAAATTCAGTGTGTGTGTCACCTCCGTGAACACATTTCTCTTGTCCTGAACATCCTTGGAAAAGTCAGGGAAAAACTCCACCTTTGCCCCTTTCCAGTGAGAATTTCTAAGAGCTTTTGCTCTAAGCCAGACCTTCTCCCTGTCGGTGTATTGTAAGATTTTCACCAGGTTGGGGCAGTGTCGTCGCTGTCCGATGTGTTCTCTCGATGGTCCTAAAATGTCTTTCACACAATCAAATAACATTTTATTTGTCACATGCACTGAATACAACAGGTGTGGGCCTTACTGTGGAATGCTTACTTAACCAAGAAAGCAATTTTAACAAAATAGAGATAAGAAGATATTTACTAAATTAAGTAAAAAAGTTTAAAAAAAAAAAAAGTTAAGTAACACAAAATAACAATAATGAGGCTATATACAGGGGGTACCGGTACGGAGTCAATGTGCGGGGTACAGCTTAGTGGAGGTATTTTGTACATATACAGTGGGGCAAAAAAGTATTTAGTCAGCCACCAATTGTGCAAGTTCTCCCACTTAAAAAGATGAGAGGCCTGTAATTTTCATCATAGGTACTTAATATGACAGGACAAAATGAGGGGGAAAAATCAGAAAATCACATTGTAGGATTTTTTATGAATTTATTTGCAAATTATGGTGAAAAATAAGTATTTGGTCAATAAAAAGTTTCTCATACTTTCTTATATACCCTTTGTGACAATGACGAGGTCAAACGTTTTCTGTAAGTCTTCACAAGGTTTTCACACACTGTTGCTGGTATTTTGGCCAATTCCTCCATGCAGATCTCCTCTAGAGCAGTGTGTGTTGGGGCTGTTGCTAGGAACACGGACTTTCAACTCCTCCAAAGATTTTCTATGGGGTTGAGATCTGGAGACTGGCTAGGCCACTCCAGGACTTGAAATGCTTCTTACGAGCCATCCTTCGTTGCCCGGGCGGTGTGTTTGGGATCATTGTTATGCTGAAAGACCAGCCACGTTTCATCTTCAATGCCCTTGCTGATGGAAGGAGGTTTTCACTCAAAATCTCACGATAGATGGCCATTCATTCTTTCCTTTACACGGATCAGTCGTTGGTCCTTTGCAGAAAACAGCCCCAAAGCATGATGTTTCCACCCATGCTTCACAGTAGGTATGGTGTTCTTTGGATGCAACATCAGCATTCTTTGTCCTCCAAACACGAGAGTTGAGCTTTTACCAAAAAGTTTATTTTGGTTTCATCTGACCATATGACATTCTCCAATCTTCTTCTGGATATCCAATGTCTCTAGCAAACTTCAGATGGGCTGGACATGTACTGGCTTAAGCAGGGGGACACGTTCTGGCACTGCAGGATTTGAGTCCCTGGCGGCGTAGTGTGTTACTGATGGTAGGCTTTGTTACTTTGGTCCCAGCTCTCTGCAGGTATTCACTAGGTCCCCGTGTGGTTGGGATTTTTGCTACCGTTCTTGTAATCATTTTTGACCCACGGGGTGAGATCTTGCGTGGAGCTTAGACTGAGGGAGATTATCAGTGTGGTCTTGTATGTCTTCCCATTTCTGATAATTGCTCCACAGTTGATTTCTTCAAACCAAGCTGCTTACTATTGCAGATTCAGTCTTTCCAGCTGGTGCAGGTCTACAATTTGTTTTTTGGTGTCCTTTGAACAGTCTTTTGGTCTTGGCACTGTGGGAGTTTGGAGTGTGACTGTTTGAGGTTGTGGACAGGTGTCTTTTTATAACTGATAAAGTTCAAACAGGTGTATTATACAGGTAACGAGTGGAGGACAGAGGAGCCTTTAAAGAAGAAGTTACATGTTTGTGAGAGCAGAATCTTGCTTGTTTGTAGGTGACCAAATACTTATTTTCCACATAATTTGCAATAAATTATAAAAAATCCTACAATGTGATTTTCTGGATTTTTTTTTCTTCTAATTTTGTCTGTCATAGTTGAAGTGTTACCTATGATGAAATTTACAGGCTTCTCATCTTTTTAAGTGGAGAATTTGCACAATTGGTGGCTGATAAATACTTTTTTGCCCCACTGTGGTAGGGGTAGAGTGACTATGCATAGATAATAAACAGCGAGTAGCAGCAGTGTAAAAACAAAGGGGGGGGGGGGGGGGGGGGGAGTTCAATGCAAATAGTGGTTGCATTTTATGAATTGTTCAGAAGTCTTATGGCTTGGGGGTAGAAGCTGTTAAGGAGCCTTTTGGACCTACACTTGGAGCTCCGGTACCGCTTGCCGTGCAGTAGCAGAGAGAATAGTCTATAACTTGGGTGACTGGAGTCTTTGACAATTTTTTGGGCCTTCCTCTGACACCGCCTAGTATATAGGTCCTGGATGGCAGGAAGCTTGGCCCCAGTGATGTACTGGGCCGTACGCACTGTCCTCTGTAGCGCCTTACGGCCGGATGTCGAGCAGTTGCCATACCAGGTGGTGATGCAACTGGTCAGGATGCTCTTGATGGTGCAGCTGTAGAACTTTTTGAGGATCTGGGGACCCATGCCAAATCTTTTCAGTCTCCTGAGGAGGAAAAGGGGTTGTCGTGCCCTCTTTACGACATTATTGGTGTGTTTGGACGATGATAGTTTGCTGGTGAGGTGGACACCAAGGAACTTGAAACTCTCGACCCGCTCCACTACAGCCCTGTTGATGTTAATGGGGGCGTGTTCGGTTCACCTTTTCCTGTAGTCCATGATCATCTCCTTTGTCTTTCTCACATTGAGGGAGAGGTTGTTGTCCTGGCACCACACTGCCAGGTCTCTGACCTCCTACCTATAGGCTGGCTTATCGTTGTTGGTGATCCGACCTACCACCGTTGTGTCGTCAGCAAACTTGATGGTGTTGGAGTTGTGCTTGGCCCGCAGTAATGGATGAACCGGGAGTACAGGAGGGGACTAAGCATGCACCCCTAAGTGTTGAGGATCAGCGTGGCAGATGTTTTGTTGCCTACCCTGGGGGCGGCCTGTCAGGAAGTCCAGGATCCAGTTGCAGAGGGACGTGTTTAGTCCCAGGATCTTTAGATTAGTGATGAGTTTTGTGGATACTATGGTGTTGAACGCTGAGCTGTAGTCAATGAACAGCATTCTCACATAGTTGTTCCTTTTGTCCAGGTGGGAAAGGGCAGTGTGGGGTGCGATTTTATTTGACCTTTATTTAACTAGGCAAGTCAGTTAAGAACAAATTCTTATTTACAATGACGGCCTAGGAACAGTATTTGTGCCCTGTTCAGGGGCAGAACGACAGATTTGTACCTTGTCAGCTCGGGGATTCGATCTTGCAACCTTTGGGTTGCTAGTCCAACGCTCAAACCACTAGGCTACCTGCTGCCCCGATTGAGATCGCGTCATCTGTGGATCTGTTGGGGCGGTATGCGAATTGGAGTGGGTCTTGGGTTTCTGGGATGATGATGTTGATGTGAGCCATGACCAGCCTTTCAAAGCACTTCATGGCTACCGATGTGAGCTGTCAAATTATGGTTGCATACACCTTAATTAAGGAGGACAGTACACCATGAGTCACAGAACATTGAGTCAATTAACCGCTGGCTGCCTCTCCACCACAGTAAGCACTGAGCTAGGCTGAAACACCTGCATTTTGGAACTGCCTTACTCAAGAAAGCAAAAAAAGAGACCATGTTTGTTTGCAAACTGCTATGTGAAACGTATTAATGCCAAATAACTACACAAAAGTGTTTATCTTAACAGGTGGGGCAGAGCCCTGAATGACGGGTCGCCACTGCATCCTGTCACTCGTTAAACAGTTACATATTGATGACAGCAAATGGTGATGCAAGTCTAACCTGCAGTCTAATGCGATTTAATTACCTGTGTTATTCAGTGCAGGATGGGCTACTACCACCTATTTCGACCACATTTTGAAGTGGTTTTGTATTTTCTAGTGAAGAAGCGAGTCATGTGGGGGTGCGGCAAGGCGTTCGAAGAAGGGGACCAAATACAAATGAATGGCATTCGTTGGTTTAACAAGAGCGAGTGCTGCTCAGCAATTGTGTATTTTCAGTCAGCCGTCTCATTTGTTTTCTTAATTTTACTTACAAAGTTGTCGATTTGTAGCTTCCAACTTGCAAGTGTACATGCATGAGAATGGGAGTTGTTTTTCAAATGACTTAAGACTTCACAATGTACAAAATGTATAAGAAACAATATTTCCAAAAATGATGGCATGAGTTAACTGACTAACATTCCGGATTTCGCCAGGACACTAATGAATTGCCTTTGTAATTCAATGCAAAAGTAACCTACATGTACCTCTCCAAATGTGTCCCCATAGCCTTCACCAATGTGCCCAACTTTCCCTTTCCTTCACTGCCGGTCTGACCCTATGGCCTGCCCTCCCTGTTTTCGGCACAGGGAAAATGTTTGTAAAGGGTGTCCAAGGTTAAACGCAAAATTTAAATTCCTAAAAAGTGTTTATTCCAGAACGACATTTCCACATTTGACAGTAAACTTAGTTCCACACATTTCTAATGACTGTCATCATTATATTTAACAAACAAATGAACTAGTTAACCCTTTTATTTGACAAAAAGATAAATGAAAAATATATTATGGTGACACCTTAAGTTGACCGCGTGGATTTAGTAGAATGATGAACGGTTTTACAAACATGACATTTTCCTATTATCAGATGTTGAATGTGTTCTGTAACATTTTATAACCTGTGACAAATTAAATCTCAAATGACAAACAAAATGTAGATKCATAAAAAGCTTGAGGATTCTACAAAAACCTAAAAGCCAGAGAATTGAAAAGACTTGGAAGAGATTTAATGTATTAATAGAACAGTTCAGCATATTTCAGTATGTGTGCCTTCTGTCCTCTTCACAATACCATCCCTCCACCCATGATCTCCATCCTCTGCAGAGAACAGAAAAAGATCACAGTTTATATATTTGTACTACCCATTACAACAGGAACAGACATTGTACAATTTTATGCATATTAGGCTTATGGGTTGTTGTATGTATACTGAACAAAAACGCAACATGCAACAATTTCATTGATTTTACTGAGTTACAGTTCATATGAGGATATCAGTCAATTGAAATGAATTCATTAGYCCCTAATCTATGAATTTCACATCACTGGGAATACAGACATGCATCTGTTGGTTACAGATTAAAAAAATAAAAATGGGTCTCAGGATCTCATCACTGTATTTTTGTGCATTCAAAATGCCATTGATAAAATGCAATGGTGTTCGTTATTCGTAGTTTATGCCTGCCCATAACCCCACCGCCACCATGGGGCATGTGGTCTGCGGTTATGAGGCCGGTTGGACGTACTGCCAAATTCTCTAAAATGACGTTGGAGGCAGTTMATGGTAGAGAAATGAACATTAAATTATCTGGCAACAGCTCTGGTGGACATTCCAAGTGCACGCTCCCTCAAAACTTGAGACGTCTGTGGCATTGTGTTGTGGGACAAAACTGCAAATTTCAGAGTGGTCTTTTATTGTCCCCTGTACCAGGTGCACCTGTGTAATGATCATGCTGTTTAATCAGCTCTTTGACATGCCACACCTGCCAGGAGGATGGATTATCATGGCAAAGGAGAAACGCTCACTAACAGGGATGTAAACGAATGTGTACAAAATTCTAGAAAAAGAAGCTTTTCGTGCAAAATTTCTGGGATCTTTTATTTCAGCTCATGAAAAATGAGACAAACACTTTACATGTTGCTTTATATTTTTGTTCAGTGTATGTATGAGTATATTTAGGGGTTCACAACAAAGCTGATATGGGAAAAATAAATAAATCCAATCACTGACTTTGTTTTGTGGAACACCCCTCCTGCCCCTTGTCACCAGAAACAACTTAAATGACGGCAGTCTCAGACTAATGCATGTAGCGAACGACAAAGCAACGGAAGAATTTAATGTGTTGTCCTCCATCTTGACATTTTGGAAAACCTTAAAAATATTATAGTCATGAACCATAAGTCCAAAGACCACAATGTGGCATGTAGGCCCATGGTACATCTCTTATCTCRGTTTGAGAAAAGCTAAGGGATTGGTTAAGAGATGGCTGAGTTACTGATAAAAATCAGGAAATCAGACTTGATGTGTCCATTTAAATCCACTCCACAATGGCCTATCAACTTTAGACTTTTTAGGGTCATCAAAGACATTACCATGATGAACCATGTTAATTTTGGCATTGATATCTTAAAGAAATAAGGGCTTGTTAGCTAGCATGAGTCATCTCAGCCATTTTCTTGTAAAACAGCTCAGATAGCTAGCGAAATGCTAATTCACAATGCTAACGTTAGCTAGATAACGTGTTAGCTAGACTGCTTCTAGACTTGGGAGCTCATGGGGGCTTCAGGAGCCAGCAGGTTAGATGATTCCACCATGGGCAACAAATGGCTACTAGAACTGAACTGATGTACATGGGGCAATGAAATTTGGTATGTGAACCTTATAAACTCAGCAAAAAAAGAAACGTCCCTTTTTCAGGACCCTGTCTTTCAAAGATTATTGGTAAAAATCCAAATAACTTCACGATCTTCATTGTAAAGGGTTTAAACACTGCTTCCCATGCTTGTTCAATGAACCATAAACAATTAATGAACATGCACCTGTGGAACGGTCGATAAGACACTAAACAGCTTACAGACGGTAGGCAATTAAGGCCACAGTTATGAAAACTTAGGACACTAAAGAGGCCTTTCTACTGACTCTGAAAAACACCAAAAGAAAGATGCCCTGCTCATCTGCGTGAACGTGCCTTAGGCATGCTGCAGTACTTAATGCAGCTGGTGGCCACACCAGATACTGACTGTTACTTTTGATTTTGACCCCCCCTTTTGTTCAGGGACACATTATTCCATTTATGTTAGTCACATGTCTGTGGAACTTGTTCAGTTTATGTRTCAGTTGTTGAATCTTGTTATGTTCATACAAATATTTACACATGTTAAGTTTGCTGAAAATAAATGCAGCTGAGTTTACGTCCTTAGAATCTTTGAATATAAAGTCACCAGACCAGTTGGTGGCAGTATATATTATTGGCACCAGAGGATACTAGAGCAATAATTATTGATCAAGTGGACTTTGTCTGATGCAAATTTAAGATTATGCAGGTGGACATTGTGGATTTTCGTGATTCGTATAATCACATAGTTGCCCTCATTTTTTATTTAACCTTTATTTAACTAGGCAAGTCAGTTAAGAACAAATTCTTATTTACAAGGACGGCCTAGGAACAGTGGGTTAACTGCCTTGTTCTGGGGCAGAATGACAGATTTTTACCTTGTCAGCTCGGGGATTCGATCTAGCAACCTTTCGGTTACTGGCCCAACGCTCTAACCACTAGGCTACCTGCCGCCCCTTATGTGGTCTGAACGCAGTGAAAAGTGGATATTTTATTAGGTCAAATTTAAAATGGCATGTCCTGCCACTTTCAGCCAGCGTATTACAGCTGTGAGAGTGTATCGAAGTATTTTGGAACGKTAATGTGGAGTGTTCCAACAGATTTCAATTCTAAGTGGTAATGCTTTCAAAAACTGCACGTAAAGACAATTCCTACATGATAATGCATGCTTTGTTATCCAACTGATCATGTATTTTCTGTCATCCTGTGAACCCTGTTCATTGCTGCTAGCAACTATGATTTTTGCTGTTTTTCGTCTTTTTTTAATCACAACAGCACAGGTAAGATTTCCAATGTATTCATTACACATGACAAACCTGAAAAAGAAGTTAATAATCATCCTATAACACATAAGAGAACAGGAAATTGGACGGATAACAGCATAGAAAAAAATATCACCTGAGGCGGTTCTATGAAAGCGAGCCAATCAGAAGAGTGAGTTGGGAGAAGACCCATTGACTGACACTTGTAGATAGCCAATGCCGAGCCCAACAGGTTCCCTACAGAATAGACCAGCCCCTGGAGCCACTGCTGGTTAGAGTTCTCCAACAGCTTGAATGCTGAAGAGAGAAAGGGCAAGAGTGAGCAGTGATAACTCGCTTATAAACGACATTATACAAARCGGGTAGTTAGGGTCCCAGATGCTGATTGGCTGAAACGTTATTTCAGCTTTGTGTAGATCAGACAATATACCACAGATATGACACAAATACTTATTTACTGTTCTACTTATGTTGTTAACCAGTTTATAATAGCACTAAGGCACCTCAGGGGTTTGTGATATGGCCAATATACTCCGCTTTGCGTTGTGCCTAAGAACAGTCCTTAGCCGCGTTTGATTGGCCACTATAAACTGGGTGGTTCGAGCGCTTAATGCGGATTGGCTGAAAGCCGTGGTGAATCAGACCGTATACCACGGGTATGACAAAACATTTATTTTTACGTTAGTAACCAGTTTCTAATAGCAATAAGGCACCTCTGGGGTTTGTGATATATGGCCAACATACCACGGCTAAGGTCTGTGTCCAGGCACTCCGCGTTGCGTCGTACAAAACAACCCATAGCTGTTGGTCTGTGATATATGGCTAATTGTACCACGGCTAAGGGCTGTGTCCAGGCACTCACCCCATACATGGAAAAACAGATAGTCCAAAAATAAATCAAAAGGAAGTTCTGGAGAGCTCAATGACAAAMGTTGGTGAACACTGCTGTAGTCTCAAAGAGCTAGGCACTGGCAGAGCTACTCTTTGGCGTATTTGTACAGCTGTAGTGACGATTGTATTGTATTATGGATCTCCTATATCTGGTTCAACCTGCCCAGAGACTATGGATGAAAATGTGCACTTTTGATAACTGACTCATACATTGACTGATGTGGAAACAAATGTTGATTGAGGTGCACTGTCTGTACCTGTTGAAATACATTTCTTTCATATTGTGAGATGCAGGGCACCCTTGCAAAAGAGACATTGGTCTCAATGGGACTCCCTGCTAAAAGAAAGGTAAAAATATATATACAATAAATACTCACTGGCAGACATGGACATGAGAGCCTGGATGGGCCTCCAGGCCATCATACAGACCATCATGATAGGGAAGATTGAGATGGTGTTCCCAGACATGTACATGATGAACAGGTTCATGGGAATCTGCTTCAGAGGGCCCAGGGCCACGTCCCAACAACGCTGTTATAGAGGAGGGAGGAGGTAGAGAGAAAGGGTGATGGGGTAAGGAAGGGAGAGCAAGTTAACAACAATATATTAATAAAGTAAGATGAAAAAGTAGAAAACGCAAACTTTGTGAACAATACATCATGATGTTGTGAAATCACCCTCTTCTGGTGACCTACCTTTTCCACCAGGTTTTTGTCTGTTTCCTGGATGCTGGTGTCTGGGACTGGTTTGTCTGAGTATCCAATGGGGTACATCACATCTCCCTGGTTACTCTGTCTGTCTCCACGACCCCTGGAAGACAAAGAGGACAGTTAGAGGGCGATCCATGGGGAAGAGGTCGGAACAGAAGCTTTAGGTTATAGATTAGTTATAACAAGGTGGATCTTGAAGCATTTCATGCCTGTTTATCTGTGTAACTGTTGATCTGGACTCATTTGAAATGTCAGCACAATATCAAGTGTATCAGACAGGATGARAGTGGGGAAAGATAGAGGTTATGTCAAAGGGCAGGCCGGTTTCAAACAAATGCAGACACTGACATTTTTTATTTATTTAAAATGTAACCTTTATTTAACAAGGCAAGTCAGTTAAGAACAAATTCTTATTTACAATGGCGGCCTATCCCAGSCAAACCTGGGCGGCGCGCTATGGGACTCCCAATCACGGCCGGATGTGATACAGCCTGGATTCGAACCAGGGACTGTAGTGATGCCTCTTGCACTAAGATGCAGTGCCTTACACCGCTGCGCCACTCAGGAGCACTGAAGACGTGAGCAGTAAAATGCAGTCTTACCTAGCATTGCCCAAGCTCAACTCCAGAGCCCATTTCATCCTCCTAGCTCCTGCTCCTCTTGTGGACACTGCCCCTCCTCCCTGTCCCCCTGGAGACGCCATGGCAATGTATAACTATGTTGAACCACAAGAAGAACACAATATTATAACATGAAAGGAACATGACTGAGTGACATTTGACAATGACCAAAACATAGATATTTTATTTTTGCTGCGCTTCATAGAAGATCTTGCTAGTGTCAGCGACTAGGTTATTCCTAACCCATTCAGCGCCTATTGACGACAGTATCTTCTGGCTGGGGGTGTTCTGTTAAGAGCCCCGGCAATCGTTCTGAACGTTTAAATGCATCGCTTACGGTAAGGTTTTGGTTAACACAAGGAGCGTATCTTTCATATCTGCGAGGAATAATAATAAAACATGTTAAATTAACACACGTTATATGGCTGATAGTGTTGTTTACGGAAAGACAGGGGAGGCCCACTGTGTTAATTAGCTATGTAGCGTGCCCCCGAAAAACGTTTCGCAAGCGATGTTTGACGTTTCTAAACGTTAAAACACAGCGTCGGAATGGACAGTTACGGATAGTATTTCTTAAACTAGGCTATTCCAAGACAACCCCTGACTAGCTACGAAGTGAGGCATTGGCTTGACATAAAGCAAGATGGGGGTGAAATGTTCAGGTTTCTTAGTTTAACGTTACCTATCTAAGTTAGCAGCTAGGCCATCATTGCTGGTCATACAAATACTTGTATTACATATGCACTAGGGTTAGACTATAGGTTTATGGACTAACGCTACGCTACATGACACACAATTATGATGCTGTCCAGTATTGCATTCATGAAAACTGGTACTACTGCTAACAACGTATAAACATGCATAGTTAGCTACTGCTAGGTTAACCGAAGCAGCTAGCTAGCTTGTTAGCTCACACATCTAGCCAGAGAAAGAGGCTTAAGAGATTAAATGACAACACTCCTCACCTTAGAGACGTTCCAACTAGTGTTTACTTTACTTTTATGTTACTCTCGAGCAGAATTAGCCAACTGTACGTGAATATTCGTCTAATTATTCACAAGCAGTTAATTCAGCTTAAATCGACGACATACGATGGCCGGGCACACAATAGTGACGTTTTAGTATTGGCGTCGCGCTTCACTTCTTCTTAAAATGTTATGTCAGACTATACCTATTGGTGTATTTCCGCCACCTACTGTACGGGGTATTGAAACCAAAATAAATCAAACAACAATCCAACTCGTTCAGTCACATTCAAATCACATCCCTACACAGGCTCAGGTGCATCAATCGACAGGATTCCTTGTAATGCCTCTGCAGAAAAATCCCTGAGTCAGCTGCACTTACAATGATGCCTATTTTCTCAGATTTTCTCTGTTTGCGCTTTGCAGTTGATAACCAACATAATGAGAAGGGAGACTCATCAAAAAAACAATAGAGTGGATGTTAGTGTGCTTCTGCACTCCATCTACCATGCGGTCAGTCATTGTGCACCAACCACTTGATCCAATTTTTCACGTACAGTGTATTCGGAAAGTATTCAGACCTCTTCACTTTTTCCACATGTGTTGCTGCACAGCTATTTTCAGGTTTTTCCAGAGATGTTCAATCGGGTTCAAGTCCGGGCTCTGGTTGGGCCACTCAAGAACATTCAGAGACTTGTCCCGAAGCCATTGTCTCTGCTGTGAGCTTAGGGTAATTGTCCTGTTGGAAGGTGAACCTACACCCACAATCTGAGGTCCTGAGCGCTCTTGAGCAGGTTTTCATCAAGGATCTCTCTGTACTTTACTCCGTTCATCTTTCCCTCTATCCTGACTAGTCTCCCATTCCCTGCTGCTGAAAAACATCTCCACAGCATGATGCTGCCACCACCATGCTTCACCGTTGGGATGGTATTGGCCAGGTGATGAGCGGTGCCTGGTTTCCTCCAGACATGATGCTTGGCATTCAGGCCAAAGAGTTCAATCTTGGTTTCATCAGACCAGAGAATCTTGTTTCTCATGGTCTGAGAGTCCTTTTGGCAAACTCCAAGCAGGCTGTCATATGCCTTTTACTGGGGAGTGGCTTCTGTCTGGCCACTATACCATAAAGGCCTGATTGGTGGAGTGCTGCAGAGACGGTTGTCCTTCTGGAAGGTTCTCCCATTTCCACAGAGGAACTCTGGAGCTCTGTCAAAGTGACCATGGGTTCTTGGTCAGGTCCCTGACCAAGGTCCTTCTCCCCTTGATTGCTCAGTTTGGCAGGCGGCCAGTTCTAGGAAGAGTCTTGGTGTTTCCATACTTCTTCCATTTAAGAATGATGGAGGCAACTGTGTTCTTGGGGACCTTCAATGCTGCAGACATTTTTTTGTACCCTTCCTCAGATCTGTTCCTCGACACAATCCTGTCTCAGAGCTCTATGGATAATTCCTTCAACCTCACGGCTTGGTTTTTGCTCTGACATGCACTGTCAACTGTGGGACCTTACATAGACAGGTGTGTGCCTTTCCAAATCATGTCCAATCAATTGAATTTAGTGGACTCCAATCAAGTTGTAGAAACATCTCAAGGATGATCAATGGAAACAGGATGCACCTGAGGTCAATTTTGAGTCTCATAGCAAAGGGTCTTAATACTTATGTAAACAAGGTATCTGTTTTTAATTTTTTATAAATTTGCTAAAAATTCTAGAAACCTGTTTTCGCTTTGTCATTATGGGGTATTGTGTGTAGATTGATGAGGATGTTTTTTTATTTAATCCATTTTAGAATAAAATATCAAAATGTGGAAAAAGTGAAGGGGTCTGAATACTTTTCGAATGCTGTATATTGCTTTGTATTTACTTCTAGTGCCACCCCAGAGATAACACTCTTGATAGGCGCCCTGCTTCGAAGATCCATACATGACACATTTCAATCCGACATATTCTTGAGGCGCAGAGCACGCTCCTTCTGTTCCATAGAAACACAAAAAAACAAAATAAGCCCAGCTCTCATTATTCTCATCTACGCCATCTCATCCAACGCATCCACAATTTTAATTGAGACGCCAATCGGATCTCCCAGGTAACAACATTGATCTAAAACCCTTATTACAACCAAAAATGTTTGTTGAGACACATGTAGGAGTCACAAAACGGCCGGCGGGCAGGCTCTCTTAAGGAGGCGGGGACTAGCCTTAGTTTTTCATAGAATGCTTCTGCTTTCAGGGATATTCAAGGGGCAAGAGCTTTTTGAGATATGCAGTACTGCAGACTTTCATTTGCCCTGTAATCGGGTTATTCAGATCTGAACACCAGGTAAGTAGACTCTGCAGCCCTCAATCTCCCAATTTCAATACCCCTGCTATATCATAGTTGACGTCTCTCACCTTCCCTGTCGGTCATACTGTCAAAGAAAAGCCAGTTGTCAGGGCGGGGCCCGTGCTTGATGAAGCTCACCTAGTGACTGGTCTCGAAGCACGTCACAGCAAAGAGAGCCAATCGCTGACAAGTGTGTACCTGATGGAGGGAGGAAGAGAGAGGGGAGGGAGAGAAACAAACAAACAGAGATAGAGAAGGTGGAGAGGATTTAGTTGGTCACGCAAAAGGGACTTATACAAATCAAAGTTTATTTGCCACATGCGCCGCTACAGCAATTGTAGACTTTACCGTGAAATGCTTATTTACAAGCCCTTAACCAACAGTGCAGTTCAAGAAGAAGAAAATATTTACCAAGTAGGCTAAAATAAAAAGTCATAATAAAAAAGTAACAATACAATGGTACTGAATTCCGATTGGGTAGAGTTGTATGTAGCTATAGCAGTGAAATTGTCCCATGAGGCGGATCTAGCATCAGCGTCACCTCCACCAATCCTACCCTTAAAGCTAGAATCCGCAGTATGCATTTGAAGCAATAACAAAGCTGTCACCCAGCTTCTGCTTTTGTAAAAAGCTGAGGAATGGGCCTGGAGAAATGCAACCACTCTCAAACTCATAGACAGAGCTATGCATGCAAGGACTGACCATCCATGATATCAAAATGGGATAGTTCACCCAAATTACAAAATTACATATTGGTATCCTTACCCGGTAAGCAGTCAGTCTATAGACAAGCTGTGACAGCAATCCATGTTTTGGTTTGGTTTCCCTGGGACTGTTTCCACATGCTAACATTTTAGCATTTGTGGCACAAATTCTATTCAAGTAATGTGACCAATATTAGCATTTTTTGCGCATCATGTTCAAATCATCTATACATTACTTTATTTACCTTCATAATCAATTTGAGATACTTCTGGATGATTTGGACATGCACGAAAAATGCTGATATCAGTCCCATGACTTGAATGGGATTTGTGCCACAAATGCTAAAACATTAGCATTTGGAAACGGTGCCAGGGAAACTAAACCAAAGCAAGGATTGCTGTCATAGACTGTTTACAGTGTAATGAAACCAATGTGTTATTCTATACAGTGTCTGTTTACATTTACGTTTTTACAAACATTGGATAAAAAACAAACATATATTTTAGGTTCTGATGGGGAACAAAAGTTGAACTAAGCTCATGAGGCATTTAGAAGTTATATTAAGGCAGTTCCCATACCAAGCGGTGATGCATCAAGTCAAGATGCTCTCAGTGGTGCAGTTGTATAACTTTTTGAGGATCTGAGGGCCCTTGACACATGTTTTCATGGACCACGGTAACCAGGCCCCAAGTATCTGGTCTGGAGCGTGAAACCACTAGCTCTGCTGGTCAACTACTGTGTAGCAACCTAGCGGTGCCAAAAGCCCTGGTCTGCCTTAGAAAGCCTATGTAAATTACAATCGACAGAATGGCGGCTTTGGCCTCTAAAATGTGTGTATTATGGTCAAGTTTGATCCTGATGGTGAATTATTTTACAGTTCGCTACAAATTGAGATATTTAATTAAATAGTGGTCCATTCTGACTACTACATTTGTTGTCACGCCGGACCACGTGCTGACACAGACCAATCACTGGCCGACAGGCTACAAGGAGGCTCCCGGTTGACTCTCTCAGGCAGGATGAAAACCACTACATCGACCGTGATCCTTAGCTTTTATTTATTTATTCAAAACATACAATATAGTTGCAGTGAAGCCGCTCAACAACTACATCATACCAATCATCCAACAGATTCCCATTCAGAGCAACACACAGAAAGAAGCATCCAGGGTCAATGCCCTGCTCAAGGGCATGTTGACCGATCTACCACCAGGCCAAAAAACGTGAAACCGAACCCTCCAAGATCCCCCCACAGTTCCCCAATAGCTGTCCCTCAACCATTCGAGACCCCTCCCACAGTCCCCCCAGGAATAAAAATAAAAAAWACAATTAATTCCATTCCCCATCCCCAAGAACACCCCAATGCACTAAAAACCAAGAAAATGAACTAAAGAGAAAAAAGGAAAAGACCGAAGAAAACAGCAAACAACAATGCAAAAAAAAACAAAAAACAAAGGACATCAAGGAAACTAAAATCATAACAGCAATGCCAACTGTATATGTTTGTGTGCATGTCTGGCACTATTACATGTATATGTGTGTTCTTGTGTTTATTTGAATGAGAGTGTGTGTATATGCATGTGTACAAACACCTGCACGGCATCAGCCTCAGGCAAACCGGTATTAGTTGTAAAAACACTGCCACTTAGTGTCATTCAAATGTACTTTTTATTATGTTTTATTTTGACTTTTATTTGTATTTTTTATTTTATCTTTGACCATAATTCTATCTCCCACACAGCAACTCCACTCCCACTTATCTCCAATTACACATACCAACACTAAGCTTACCTCAGCCAATCCCATCTATCTCTGCTTGCCACCCAATACATATCTTTCAACTATGCTGTGATGTTTAACGTACAATTGCAATCTATCTAATCGAATAGAATCCACAGATTGCGAGTTGAAGATAAATACTTTTACTAAGAGTATTAGTATATTAGTAATTGACTGACCCGGTCTCTACAGATCTCCTAACAGTTCTATTTATAGGGTCAATTTTAGATCAATGCTATGCATTTTCAGCCATTCCTGAACCTGAGACCAGAAACAGTCTACCTGAGGGCAATACCAAAATACATGGTCTATTGATTCTGTATCCTCACAACAAAATCTGCAGAGCTTCGATGATTTTATGCCTCAAATATTCCACATTTTGTTGGTGGCAAGAATTCTGAATCTTGCGTTGTTTTATATATCAACTCATACACCCTGTACCATGGAATCGGTACATCAAAAATCTCCTCCCAACTATTTTGCAATCTGTATTGCACAGTTGTCAACATCCTGGTTCTCAAAAGAAATTGGTATACTTTCCTATTTATGCTATTTTTATTCCTCCGCCAATTTTAAAGTAAAAAGCTGTAATCAATTGGTTGTACTCTTGGATTGAGCAGACCTTTCCGTACAATTCTGATAACTCCATGAATGACATAACTCTACCATTCCAATTTACAATATAATTTAAAAACAAAATACCCTTTTCAAACATATTTCCCATAAATACAGTTATTTTATCAATTAGCACATTTGAGTTTAGCCATAATATTTGTTCTATCTTTTCAGGGGGATGAAATTAAAATTGTAGCCAGCTCTGCAATGCTTGTTTGAAAAAGAGAGATACTTTGAAAAAAGTATAATTTTTAATTAATCAAAAATGAGACATGGCAATCTGCACAAAGGCAATTTTTAAACAACGGATTCGTTTTTCTTAGTAATCTACTTGAGATCCATTTAGGGTTCAAATACAACTTTTGAATGAGTGAAGCTTTTAGAGAGAGATTTAGTGCTTTTATATTTAATAATCTCAACCCACCCAATTCATATTCATTATATAGATAGGCACATTTAATTTTGTCTGGTTTAGCGTCCCAGATAAAGTGAAATATTTTTTGCTCATATGATTTGAAAAACGAATAAATCAGGAGTAGGCAGCGCCATAAGTAAGTGAGTAAACTGAGATATGACTAAGGAGTTAATCAGGGCAATTTTTCCATAAATAGACAGGTATTTACCTCTCCATGGTTGCAGGATCTTGTCTATTTTTACAACTTTCTATTGAAATTCATTGTGGAGAGCTTATTTATATATTTTGTGATATGAATACTGAGTATGTCTACTTCACCATCAGCCCATTTTATAGGTAAACTGCAGGGTAATGTAAAAGTTGTATTTTTTAAGGATCCAATATGTAATATTGTACACTTATCATAATTAGGTTTTAGTCCAGAGAGTACAGAAAAGTTCTTCAATGAGACATTGCAGGGATCTAGCTTGCGGACTTAATATAAAACTTGAGTCATCGGCATACATGGACACCTTTGTTTTTAAGCCTTGGATTTTTAATCCTCTAATGTTGTTATTGGATCTGATTTTAATAGCTAGCATTTCGATGGCAATAACAAATAGATATGACAGCGGACACCCTTGTTTAACTCCTCGACAATTCAAAACTCTCTGAGAAGTAGCCGTTATTTACTATTTTACACCTGGGGTTGCTATACATTATCTTTACCCATTTTATAAGAGAATTACCGAAATTGAAAAAATCCAGGCATTTATAAATAAAATCCAGTCTTACTTTATCAAATGCCTTTTCAATATCCGCTATAAATACCATTCCTGGCTTCTTATATGTTTCATGATGTTCTATTATTTCTAGTAGTTGTCGTATATTATCTCCAATGTATCGTCCATGTAAAAAACCTGTCTGATCAGGATGAACAATACCTGGTAAAACCTTTTAAATTCTGAGTGCTATGCATTTTGCTAGTATTTTTGCATCACAACATTAAAGTGTAAGGGGCCTCCAGTTTTTTAGATAGACTGGGTCTTTATATTTGCCATCTGGGTCTTGTTTTAATAATAGAGAAATCATACCTTCCTGCTGAGTACCTGACAGACTACCATTTCTATAGGAGTAGTTAAAACAATCGAACAATGGAGCTTTAACTATATAAAAAAATACTTGATATACCTCTACAGGTATGCCATCAAGCCCAGGGGTTTTTAGCCTCAATTTCTTCCTCTGTAATTTGGCCTTCGCACTGATCTTTCTGTACATTTGTACAATAAGTTCCTCGAGTTCCTTTTGTTTTTCCTCTAACTTATTTTGTATCTCTGTAGTATCGTTTATTGCTATCTACCTGTACTATTAGTTCATGGATTTCCCTTGTTAGTCTTGTCTCTTTAGCCAGAAATTGCCTTTTTATTATTGATGAACAAAGGTATCCCAAACAATAAGGGGATTTGCTGAACCTATATTATACTGGAAAAATTCAGTTATAAATTATTTTGTCTTAGTTAAAAATAAGTTGTCCTCCAGTAAACTTTGATTAAATTTCCAATATCCCCGTGGAAAATCTATAAGAGTTATGTGAATGCCAATTAGATGATGATCCTGTCAGGACCCGGTTACAAACTCGGGTCTCCGGTGTGAGAAACAGTCACTTAGTAAACTGAGCCACTAATAGTCGGCAGAACCCAGAAGATGAGGCAGACACAGCAGTACTAGAGACGGTGGTTTAATAAAGTAAAAAGGAAAAGATCTTCAGGCAAAAAATATAAATCCACACGTCAAAAGTAATTCCAAGAGAAAAAATGTATATCCTCCAAGACACAAGGAAAAATCCACAAAGTGGTAAGAAAAGCAGGGAAAAAACAAACCTCAAAAGAATAATCAAAAAAATAAACAAGAACAAAACCAGAGTACCTCAAGAAAATCCAACTAGAGAAACAAATGTTCACAGCATGGCTGGGGCTGGGTGCTAACATACAAACACAGAGCAAAGAACTGAGGAACACTAAGGGTTTAAATACTTTCAAGGGAAATGAGGCACAGGTGCAAATAATAACTGGAACAAGGGAAAAAACAAAAGGGTCAAAAAAGCACAATGGGGGCATCTAGTGACCAAAACCTGAACAATCCTGGCCAAATCCTGACAGAATCCCCCCCCTAGGAACGGCTCCTGACGTTCCTACCAGCCTTCTCAGGTTGGAGGGTCCTGAACTGACGAATGAGGTCAGGGTCCAGTATGTCTTTGGCAGGAACCCAGGAGCGCTCCTCGGGACCGTAGCCTTCCCAGTCCACCAGATACTGCCAGGACCGCTGCACCCGGCGGGAATCCAGTATCCGATGGACGGTATAAGCCGACTGGCCTACGATGACACGGGGCGGAGGGGGAGGTCTGCCTGCCCGGGATAAGGGGAGAAAAAACAACAGGTTTTAATAAAGAAATGTGAAACGTGAGATTAATCTTAAGGGTTCTGGATAAGTGCAGGCGATAAGTAACGGGATTCACTCTCCTGGCAACCTTAAAGGGACCGATGTATTTCTGGGACAGCTTGCGAGACTCCACCCGTAGCGGTAAGTTCTTAGTTGAGAGCCAGACTCTCTGGCCGAGGCGCAGGGTAGGCCCYGGACGGCGYCGTCTGTTGGCTTGTCGTTGGTACCGCTGTGAGGAACGCAGAAGATTAAGARGGGTCTTCTTCCACGTAAGCCGACAGCGTCTGATGAACCTCAAGGCTGAAGGCACTCTGACTTCTGCCTCCTGGTCCGGGAACAATGGAGGGGCATAGCCAAACTGACACTCGTGCGGGGACATACCAGTGGAGGAGGAGCGCAAGGTGTTGTGCGCGTACTCGGCCCAGACAATGAAGGACGACCATGTGGACGGGTTGTTGGAGACCATACATCTGAGGGTGGTTTCCAGCTCTTGATTCATCCTCTCGGTTTGGCCGTTGGACTCCGGGTGGTACCCTGAAGATAGACTGGCAGTGGCCCCTATGAGTTGGCAGAAGGCCTTCCAAAACCTTGAGGTGAACTGGGGACCTCTGTCGGAAACCATATCTTGAGGAATGCCGAAGACTCGGAACACATGGTTAATCACCAACTCAGCCGTTTCCTTGGCAGAAGGAAACTTAGTCAAGGGGACGAACCTGGCCGCCTTAGAAAACCTGTCGATGATGACTAGGATAGTAGTATTACCATGGGACGGAGGAAGGCCAGTAATAAAGTCCAACGAGATATGGGACCAGGGTCGGTGGGGAATAGATAAAAGGGAGAAGGAGTCCTTGAAGGCGGAGGTGAGAAGATTTGCCCTGGCAGCACACGGGACAGGCCTTGACGAAAGTGGCAACGTCTTCTTTTATGGTGGGCCACCAGAACTTTCGCTGGATGAACTCCAAGGTGCGACCTACGCCCGGGTGACAGGTGAGGCGAGAGGAGTGCCCCTACAGAAGGACCTGGGTCCTCGCTGCCTTGGGAACAAACAACCGATTGGCAGGACCTCCTTTAGGACCCGGTTCGATGGCTTGAGCTCGTTTCACGGTATCCTCAACTTGCCACGAGATTGGAGCCACGATCTTAGCGGCAGGAAGGACAGGCATGTCAGTATCTTCTCGAATGGCAGGAGCGTAGACTCGTGACAAGGCGTACGGTTTGAGATTCTTCGACCCGGGTCTATAGGTGAGGATAAACTGGAATCGATTGAAGAAAAGAGACCATTGAGCTTGTCTGGAGTTCAACCGCTCAACCGAAGCTTCTTGTCTTCACCCCTCTGAGACAGGACAGCACCAACACCAACCTCTGATGCGTCTACCTCCACCACAAAAGGTTCATCCGCAGTCGGTAGTGTCAGGATTGGAGCTGAGAGGATGCGCTGCATGAGTCCTTGGAAGGCCGTCTCAGCTTCTTTTCCCCACAGAAACCTTCCGTTGCCACCTTTGGTTAAAGCTGAGAGAGGGGCTGCCACCAAGCTGAAGTTCTTGATGAACTTGCGGTAAAAGTTAGTGAAGCCCAGGAAACGCTGAACTTCCTTAACGGACTTGGGGGTGGGCCAATCCGCTACCGCCCCTACCTTCCTGGGGTCCATCTGGACTCGACCGGGTTCCACTACAAATCCCAGGAATTGTACTCGGGAGGAATGGAATTCACATTTTTCCGGCTTAACGTACAAATGGCTGTCTAGGAGGCGTTTGAGTACTAGTCTGACATGCCATGTTCTTGAAGGGAGCTCGAAAAGATGAGGATGTCATCCAAGTAAACGAACATGAAGATGTTAAGCATATCCCTAAGCACATCGTTTATGAGCGCTTGGAACACAGCTGGGGCGTTGGTCAGGCCGAAGGGCATCACTAAGTATTCGTAGTGACCAGTAGGCGTGTTGAAAGCGGTCTTCCACTCGTCACCGGGTRTGATCCGCACAAGATGGTATGCGTTCCGCAGGTCAAGCTTAGTGAAGACAACTGCTTCCTGGAGCAGCTCAAAGGCTGTGGCCATAAGGGGTAGCGGGTAGCAGTTACGAACGGTTATGGCATTGAGTCCCCGGTAGTCGATGCAAGGACGTAATCCACCGTCTTTTTTGGCCACAAAGAAAAACCCTGCTCCCGCCGGCGAGGTGGATGGACGCATGAGGCCTGCTGCCAGAGTGTCCTTGATGTAGGTATAGCAGCTCGTTCGGGAGGAGATAGGGAAAAGATCCGACCCCTGGGGGGGCAGGTGCCCGGAAACAGGTCGATGGGGCAATCGTAAGGTCTATGGGGTGGTAGCATGGTGGCCCTCTGTTTGCTAAATACCAGTTTGAGGTCATGGTAACACTCGGGAACTCGGGACAGGTCGATGGATTCTAGAGACTCGGGAGGAGAACTCGGGGAACTCGGGAAGATACAAGTGGCTTGGCACGTAGGACCCCACTGCTTGATAGTGCCCACAGACCAGTCGATGTGAGGGTTATGGCTGTGAAGCCAGGGGTCTCCAAGGACGAGAGGGAACTCGGAACAGGAGATCAGATGAAAGTTCATCACTTCCTGGTGTTGGGAAACTGAAAGTCGCAAGGGGGTAGTGACACGAGTGACAAGTCCAGATCCCAAAGGGCTTCCATCCAACGTAGTAACCCTCATGGGGTCACTTAGAGGTCCAGAGGGAACGCCATTCTCCTTCGCCCAGACACCATCCATGAAGTTACCTGCGGCTCCAGAGTCTACCAAGACATCAGAGCAACCATGAGGGAATCTCATCTGAGTCAGAATTGGATGTTCATATGATAGGGAAGATATACAAAATTTGCAGAGAGCATATCCAACTGACATGCTCTTAGAAAAAAATATAAACTGTTAGAACCAAGACTTAAAACGAACTGATGTTGGCACAAGATGGAGGGAAAGTTGGAGCATAACTAACCAAATTACAGTTAGCGAAAATGTACACTTAATCCAGTATAAACTAATGTATAGAATAGAATTAATTATACAAGTGACAAAATTCACCAATTCTCCAGAACAAAAGCAGAGTCATGTCTTAAACTAATAATATGACTCAATAATCCATGCTTTCTGTGAATCCTATAAAGTCCGGAAGTTGTGGGCGGAGCTAGAAAGTTGGATGTCAGAAGTATTACAATGTAAACGTACTTTTAATCCATCTGTCTGCATATTGCAAGACATGACATATGGGGGTGTAGTGAGATACCCAAAGGGCTGGACGATTCTCTTCTCATCTTGAAAAAATGTATACTAAAAACTTGGAAATCAATAACACAACGAAAAAAATCTGATGATTTATTATTTAAATATTGAAAGTCTGTGGGCTACAGAGAGAAACAAAATGGTGCAGTTTCAGGCCATGTGGCGGATATTGATGCAGGCGCTGGAGATGGGGGTGTGTGTTAGTGGGTTTGGGCAGGTGTGATGTAGTTGATGTTTGTATGATGTTGCCATTTGTATGTTTTGTATTGTTTATAAAATATAAAATAAAATTGTACAAAAATAAAACGTTTTGTCATAGTGTGGTGCTCAGTACCTGGATGTGCAAACTACAAGCAAGCACAGGCTGCTGGGGTAACATTTAATCAGTTACCTTAATAAGATGTCGGACAGAGGTAACATAGCTAACTTAGCTAGCTAGCTAGCTAGCGAACTACATTTGTTTATCTTCATAATACATTGGCTAGATATTTCAAAGCAAATCAATGTAATTAGCCAGCTGCTATCTGGCAATGTGATTTGTAACTTTGTAAGCTATCTTTAGCTACGTTAGGTTACGTTAGCTACAGCCTACCATACCGTATCTAACCATTAGCCAGCTAACTAGCTAGCTTCGTAGTGGCTAACGTGACTGGCCTATGTGTTTTATTTACAGAGTCCGATCCCATCAACATCTGCAGCGGCATCAACATCAAGCTCAGCATCAGGAACTAATGTAAGTCACCTTTGCTAAATCTTTCCATGACTCCATGATGAGAAAATAAATATAAATATACTGGAGCTAGGCATAAACATGATCCGTGTTTTGTTGTCATAGTTGGTGTGTTTATAAGTAGGCTACAACTTCTACTGTAGTTTTCTCTGTATTATGGAGGCTTAGTTGATTGTTTATGCAAAACTTGAAGCCTAAATTGGAGAAAAACAGAGTTATTAGTAAGGAGGGGATGGTGTGGGTGACTGACTGGTGTCTGTTGGGGGTGAGTATTGTGTGTGTGTGTGAAGGTTAGTCCGCATCGACACAAGGGGGATGGGTGTATATAGTACCTTGTTTGAGTGTGTATTGATGGGTTCAAAGTAGTAAAATGTTTGCTAATCACTTATTAGTGTACTGTATGTCCTACAGACTAATCCTGCTGCTTCTGCTTACAGTGCCTTGCAAAAGTATTCACCCCCCTTGGTGTTTTTCCTATTTTGTTGCATTACAACCTGTAATTTAAATAGATTTTTATTTGGATTTCATGTAATGGACATACACAAAATAGTCCAAATTGGTGAAGTGAAATGAAAAAAAAACGTATTTCAAAAATTCAAAAAAAAAAAGAAAACGGAAAAGTGGTGCGTGCATATGTATTCACCCCCTTTGCTATGAAGCCCCTAAATAAGGTCTGGTGCAACCAATTTCCTTCAAAAGTCACATAATTAGTTAAATAAAGTCCACCTGTGTGCAATCTAAGTGTCACATGATCTGTCACATGATCTCAGTATAAATACACCTGTTCTGAAAGGCCCCAGAGTCTGCAAAACCACTAAGCAAGGGGCACCACCAAGCAAGCGGCACCATGAAGACCAAGGAGCTCTCCAAACAGGTCAGGGACAAAGTTGTGGAGAAATACAGATCAGGGTTGGGTTATAAAAAAATATCAGAAACTTTGAACATCCGACGGAGCACCATTAAATCCATTATTAAAAAATGGAAAGAATATTGCACCACAACAAACCTGTCAAGAGAGGGCCGGCCTCCAAAACTCATGGACCAGGCAAGGAGGGCATTAATCAGAGAGGCAACAAAGAGATCAAAGATAACCCTGAAGGAGCTGAAAAAGCTCCACAGTGGAGARTGGAGTATCTGTCCATAGGATCACTTTAAGCCATACACTCCACAGAGCTGGGCTTTACGGAAGAGTGGCCAGAAAAAAGCAATTTCTTCAAGAAAAAAATTAGCAAACACGTTTGGTGTCTGTCAAAAGGCATGTGGGAGACTCCCCAAACATATGGAATACGGTACTCTGGTCAGATGAGACTAAGATTGAGCCTTTTGACCATCAAGGAAAACGCTATGTCTGGCACAAACCCAACACCTCTCATCACCCTGAGAATACCATCCCCACAGTGAAGCATGGTGGTGGCAGCATCATGCTGTGGGGATGTTTTTCATCGGCAGGGACTGGGAAACTTGTCAGAATTAAAGGAATGATGGATGGCGTTAAATATAGCGAAATTCTTGAGGGAAACCTGTTTCAGTCTTCCAGAGATTTGAGACTGGGACGGAGGTTCACCTTCCAGCAGGACAATGACCCTAAGCATACTGCTAAAGCAACACTTGAGTGATTTAAGGGGAAACATTTAAATGTCTTGGAATGGCCTAGTCAAAGCCCAGACCTCAATCCAATTGAGAATCTGTGGTATGACTTAAAGATTGCTGTACACCAGCGGAACCCATCCAACTTGAAGGAGCTGGAGCAGTTTTGCCTTGAAGAATGGGCAAAAATCCCAGTGATTAGATGTGCCAAGCTTATAGAGACATACCCCAAGAGACTTGCATCTGTAATTGCTGCAAAYGGTGGCTCTACAAAGTATTGACTTTGGGGTGGTGAATAGTTATGCACGCTCAAGTTCTGTTTTTTTGTCTTATTTCTTGTTTATTTCACAATAAAAATATTTTGCATCTTCAAAGTGGTAGGCATGTTGTGTAAATCAAATGATACAAACCCCCCCAAAATATATTTTAATTCCAGGTTGTAAGGCAACAAAATAGGAAAAATGCCAAGGGGGTGAATACTTTCGCAAGCCACTGTATGACTACCTTGACAATAGCTTTAGTAGTGCAGATCCTGTGGACCAGTGGTTCCCAAACTTTTTATAGTCCTGTACCCCTTCAAACATTCAACCTCCAGCTGTGTACCCCCTCTAGCACCAGGGTCAGCGCACTCTCAAATGTTGTTTTTTGCCATCATTGTAAGCCTGCCACACACACACTATATGATACATTTATTAAACATAAGAATGAGTGTGAGTTTTTGTCACAACCTGGCTTGTGGGAAGTGACAAAAAGCTCTTATAGGACCAGGGCACAAATAATAATATAATAATAATCAATCATTTTGCTCTTTATTGATCCATCTTCCATATAAAACCTTATTTGTTCATGAAAAATTGTGAATAACTCACCACAGGTTAATGAGAAGGGTATGCTTGAAAGGATGCACATAACTCTGCAATGTTGGGTTGTATTGGAGAGAGTCTCAGTCTTAAATAATTTTCCACACAGTGTCTGTGCCTGTATTTAGTTTTCATGCTAGTGAGGGTCAAGAATCCACTCTCACATAGGTACGTGGTTGCAAAGGCCATCAGTGTCTTAACAGCGCGATTTGCCAAGGCAAGAAACTCTGAGCGCAGCCCTATCCAGAAATCTGGCAGTGCCTTCTGATTCAATTCAATTTTCACAGAACCTCTTGTTGCAATTTCGATGAGGCTCTCTTGTTAAGATATCAGTAAGTGGACTGGAGGCAGCGCATGAAAGGGATAACGAATCCAGTTGTTTGTGTCGTCCATTTCGGGAAAGTACCTGCGTAATTGCGCACCCAGCTCACTCAGGTGCATCGCTATATCACATTTGACATTGTCCGTAAGCTTGAGTTCATTTGCACGCAAAAAATCATACAATGATGGAAAGACCTGTGTATTGTCCTTGTTAATGCAGACATAAAAGAGCTCCAACTTCTTAATCATAGCCTCAATTTTGTCCGCACATTGAATATAGTTGCGGAGAGTCCCTGTAATCCTAGATTCAGATCATTCAGGTGAGAAAAAACATCACCCAGATAGGCCAGTCGTGTGAGAAACTCATCATCATGCAAGTGAACAGACAAGAAAATGATGGTCAGTAAAGAAAACTTTGAGCTCCTATCTGAATTTTTTTTAAACATGCCAATACTTTGCCCCTTGATAACCAGCGCACTTCTGTATGTTGTAAAAGCGTTACATGGTCGCTGCCCATATCATTGCATAATGCAGAAAATACACGAGAGTTGAGGGTCCTTGCTTTAACAAAGTTAACCATTTTCACTGTAGTGTCCAAAAAGTATTTCAAGTTGTAAGGCATTTCCTTGGCAGCAAGAGCCTCTCGGTAGATGCTGCAGTGTACCTAAGTGGCGTCGAGAACAACAGCTTGCACGCGCGTTACCACTCCACTATGTCTCCCTGTCATGGCTTTTGCGCCATCAGTACAGATACCAACACATCTTGACCATCAAAGTCCATTTGATGTCACAAAGCTATCCAGTACATCAAAAATATCCTCTCCTGTTGTCCTGGTTTCAAGTGGTTTTCAGAAGAGGATGTCTTCCTTAATTGACCCCCCATAAACGTAACAGACATATACCAGGAGCTGTGCCAGGCCCGCCACGTCTGTTGACTCATCCAGCTGTAACGCATAGAATTCACTGGCTTGTATGCGAAGCAGTAACTGTTTCAAAACATCTCCTGCCATGTCACTGATGCGTTGTGAAACAGTGTTGTTTGATGAAGGCATTGACTGTATAGTTTTTTGGGCCTTTTCCCCCAGCATTGTCCCAGCCATATCCGTGGCAGCAGGAAGAATGAAGTCCTCCACAATAGTATGGGGAGTTTATATGTCTTACTACTCGAAAGTCGTCTTAATTCTCGCTCAAAAAACTCCCGTGGCTTATTTTTCAAATTGGCATGTTTAGTTTCTAAATGTCTGCGCAAGAGTGAAGGTTTCATTGAGTTGTGAGATAGTACTTTGGCACATAACACACTGTGGCTGAGGAAAGGCACTACTCCTAGTATAAGTGAACCCCAAAAATCAATGTAGATCTCATTATATTTGGGCCTCTTCGATTATCCAACGTCCCTGTCTGTTGTTCGGTGCTTTCCCGGGTAAGGTGGCAGTAGCTCTTCGGCTACATCAGATTTACAACTGTCAGTGTCCATGCTAGCTGGGCTAGCAACACATGTATAATTACTGATGCTAGCATTGGATGTGCTCGTGGAAGCAGAACAACTTGTGTCGTCGACAGGTGCAGGTGTAATACTGCTGGAAGTAGCAATACTACCAGTAGAGCTGGTATGTATCTCTATGGGCCTTACTTTTTTTTAACCATTTATTCATTTTCGAGCAAACGGAATGAGCAGCCGCTACGTTTGGCTACATACAGACCGTTAGTGGAATTCCCACGAGAGAAATGTATAGCTTTGTTGGAAAATCGAAATGGACTGTTCGAAAATGTGTATAACATTTTTATTTGATGTACCGCCAACGGCATTGTGCGTACCCCTGGGGGTAGCCGCCCTATATAATGCACTACTTTTGAATTGGGGGCCATTTCAGAGCTTTGTCTGGAACTACTCAGAAGGGAAGAAGGGACAGGAGTTTTTCCTCAACTGGTAATCTGACCATGAACTGACCATCAGTCTGTCACCAAACTTGACCCTTTTTCTCTTTCTATGCCCCCCCCCCCCTCTATTCTCTCTCTCTAACAGCTTCTCTCTAAGCCAAAGTTCTGTTCTGTGGAGAAGATTAAGACTATTGGCAGCACCTACATGGCAGCTGCTGGTCTGACCAATCCTGCTATAGGGGACGAGCGAAAGGTTGGTAGTGGCCTATTAAAATAAAGCTCTGTTCTGCCTCACTGGGTCCTGTTCAAATACTTGTAAAAACACAACCTTACTTACTTCCCTCTCTAAGGTAGTCAGGGATCTGTACATGATTGGATAAGCAAAATAAAGGTTACTTATTATCCTATTGCTTTCCACAATCAAATATCGTCACATCAATGAAGTGAAAGCTCTTAACTCTTGGAAGTTAGGAAGGAGGAAATCCATGTCTGAAGTATTTATTCGAACACGGTCTCTAGTCTGTCTGCCTGTATGGATTCTAACTGAGTGTTCTGATTCAGTGTATTCTCATAGCCTGGTTAAACCTAGACTGAAGGCTGCACTCACCATTGATTCTTACTGAGTGTTCTCTTAGCCTGGTTAAACCAGACTGAATTCTGAGCCCACAATTGATTCTGACTGAGTGTTCTCTGTCTCCACCAACAGGACTGTGATGTGTCCTACAGCCATGTACGCAGCATGGTAGAGTTTGCCGTCGCTCTGAAGAACAACTTGGAGTCCATCAACCAACACTCCGTCAACAGCTTTAAGCTACGCATCGGTAGCGTTCTATCGTTCTGACCTCTCCAACCAATCATCATCACGATCATCACGACAAAAAGAGATTGAGACTTTTACAACTAAACTCCCTTGATTTGATAACCATTTTATTTTTGGCAGTGAAACGAGGCTACTCAGGAGAGAGAAAAAACATCGCCCAAATGTTATAGCCCTGTCGGAAAATAGAAATGTACTGTTTGAAAATGTGAAGAAGAAAAAAAAGAAAATGATTTGGCGTACCCCCGACGGCATTGCACGTTTGAGAATAGCTGCTGTAGACCCATTGGATGAAAGCTTTCAGCCGGGAACAAGCTCAACATCACCTGACTCTGAAGAGGAAAAGACTGCGTAGGCCTGGCAAAGCCAAAGTGTATAGTCTATGTCCAAGATCATGACCAGCTGCCGTTGCCCGACACAAGACGACGTTCACCAGCTGAAGAACACTCAGGAGCCCGACCTTTAACATTCAGCCAACACAACATCCATATTCACTTAGACTGATGTGTAGCATAATATAGAATGCCTAGTATGCTCACAACTGCATTGTGCGGAAGACACATTTCAGTTGAATACATTCAGTTGGACAACTGACTAGGTATTCCCCTTTCCCTTTGGTATAGAAAGCTCTTGTACATAAAATAAATGATGCAGGGAGCAGATGTATCATTTCAACTTGAATTTGTTGGCAAGCAAACATGCTTCAATATAACAGTAGATTAGTCTGTCAATATAACAGTAGATTAGTCTGTCAATATAACAGTAGATTAGTCTGTCAATATAACAGTAGATTAGTCTGTCATTGTAGCAAATAAGTAGACGGCTTGTATTCAAGACTATGTTTATTTACTCTGGAGACCGAGGTGAGTTTACACAACAGTATGAAGGAACAGTTCTGGCAATGTACGGCATATACAGTGAATTCGCAAAGTATTCAGACACCTTGAATTTGTACCACAATTTGTTACGTTACAGCATATTCTAAAAATGATTCAATTGTTTTTTCCCCCCCTCGTCAATCTACACACAATGACCCAAATGGCACTAATACATGTTCCATGTCTCAGTTGTCTCCCGGCTTAAAAATCCTTCTTTAATCTGTCTCCTCCCTTTCATCTACAGTGATTGAAGTGGATTTAACCAGTGACATCACTGAGGGATCATAGCTTTCACCTGAAGTCACCTGGTCAGTCAGTCTGTCATAGACAGAGCATGTGGATCATAGCTTTCACCTGAAGTCACCTGGACAGTTAGTTGGTCATGGAAAGAGCAGGTGTTCATAATGTTTTGTACACTCAGTGCATACAGCGGAAGGAAACTATACTACTAACGCCTATAATAAATACTACAAAGGGAATACTTGCATATGGTGTGTTGTTTTGTTGTTGTTACCCTTATTTTACCAGGTAAGTTGACTGAGAACAATGACCTGGGGAATAAATGAGCCAATTGGAAGCTGGGGAGGATTAGGTGACCATGACAGTATGAGGGCCAGATTGGGAATTTAGCCAGGACACCAGGGTTAACACCCCTACTCTTACAATAAGTGCCATGGGATCTTTAGTGACCACAGAGAGTGTAGGACACCTGTTTAAAGTCCCATCCAAAAGACAGCACACTACACAGGGAAATGTCCCCAATCACTGGCCAGGGGTATTGGGATATATTTTTTACCCTAGATAAACTCCTACTGGCCCTCCAATACCAGTTCCAGCAGCATCTGGTCTCCCATCCAGGAACTGACCAGGACCAACCCTGCTTAGTTTCAGAAGAAAGCCAGCAGTGGGATGCAGGGTGGTATGCTGCTGACCCAAGATGCAGTGAGGGTTCTGAGTCACTTTGATACAAGAGGAGATTGTTGTTATGGCCCTTTCACACCCCTTTTTGAATTGCTTAAAGGCCTGAACAACACACGTAGGCAACTTCAAGTTGTAGTGGTACTACCAAGCCCCATTATGGCTGGATCGATCACAAAATGATGCTGTACTTAACAACACTTTCTCGTGTGAAAAGAAAGCGTAGCTATATTGCTAGCTAGCTACCGAAAACAAAACAACTTACTTGTTTGTCATATGTTTGTATGTAAAAAAAACTTCAAAACCTGTTTCGTCATCCAGGTCTTCTTGAAAAGAGGAATCGTCAGAAATAGCCATTGTAATCAATTTGATAGCCATCAGTAACATAGCCTCCCGTGAACCTGTAGATACTAGTACCGCCCCCATTTTGAAAAGCCTGCCTTCGAGGGTCGGAAGAAGGAAGCAGGACTCCCGTCAGCCTGTAGTCTTTACAAAGCCAGGGAATATGAGTCAAGCTACATGTRCTGCAATTTCGTGGCAGACAGGAACAACCATATTTATTCGCTGCTAGCATGATCGTGCAATCAAAAACACAAAGGCCACAATAATTGCTACAAAACATTACTCCATTAATTGTTTTATCAGACAGCAGGCTCAATCAACCAATGACTTGATTGGCTGAACTTTCCTGGCGTGAAAATTAAAAGAAATACCGCTATGGTGCATAATTATGTCTGAAACACCTCTCATCACTAATAATTATGCAGGGAGACTGGAAAAACAGTGTCTAGTGGAGAAGTAACCCTTTCAGTGTTAATTTGTGATTGTATATTCCACTTGATTTGGCGATGTTAACATATGTATCCCATGCAAATGATTAAGAGGGGTTGGGTTAAATGCATTCAGTTGTACAACTGACTAGGTATCCCCCTTTCCCTTTCCTTTCCCAAATAAAGCCCCTTTTAAGAGAGATAGATATAATCACCGTTGAGCATTCCATTTAAAATGGTGTAAAAACTTTGCTAGAGTCATATTGTCTCAGCACAGTAGGGTACAGCAGGGTTAGAGAGATATGCAGACATAGGTTCATTGCGACAGGATTATTGCTTCTCAGCAGGGTGTTGTAGGAGGCGGTAGGACCTTGAGAGCATCATGTCCACTGGATAGGGCTGAGTGGCTGAACTGTGTGAATGGTCCTGTCGGTATTTGTGTGTATATGAGAGAGAGAGAAAGAGAGAGAGAGAGAGAGAGACAGAGAGAGAGAGAGAGAGAGAGACAGAGAGAGAGAGAGAGAGAAGAGAGAGAGAGGAGAGAGAGAGAGGAGAGATAAGAGAAGAAAGGGAGAGAGAGAGAGAAGAAAGGGAGAGAGAGAGAGAGAAGAAAGGGAAAGAGAGAGAGAGAGAAGAAAGGGAAAGAGAGAGAGAGAAGAAAGGGAGAGAAGAGAGAGAGTGTGTGTCGAGGAGGGGGGGACCAAGTAATATTACACTGGTTCCATATCATTGATCATCAACACCCCCACAGTGGGTATGTGCTGATGTAGAATCTTAGTTTGATGATTTTTTCACAGCAGGAAAATAATCCTGCAGCAACAGGAAATGTGAATTATTGTGTGGATTATAATTACTTGATACTTTTGTAAGGGTTGATCAATATTTGGTTAGGGAAAGTCTCACATTTTAAAGTGCTTATCCTGTTGTGTAGGAAATTCCCTGCAACAACAGGGTGATCAAATTAAGATCCTACACCTGTATACATTCAGAGTAGACAATTGTCGCAACAGAAGAGCATAGCCTTTGTCTGCCTTTCAATGAGCGGGAAAGGATGTTGGTGAAATATACCAATGCCAATAAAAATACTTATTTTAACTTACTGTAGGTGGTGTGTACTTCTGAGTAGGAACAAAACAAACAATAAATAATAATACGTTGAATAAATGTTGTTGTTATTTGTTTTCTGTTATTCCATATCTAATTTTGGCACAATAAATAAGAAAACTAGTCTATTTCCGATTTTGTTTAATTTTCAAATTCAGCTGTTTTCTGTTTTTCCACTCTTTTTGTTTTGACTCAAAATATTGAAACGTACACGGGCCAAAGAGGCAAGTGATGATCGGTTCTTTGAGGTCTAGAGATGCCCTGAAAAGTCTATTTTAGCATTTTTGGGAAGTCAATTCAAAATTCAAAATATAGTTTAATATTGAATTCACGTTATCTTGCTTCACCAAACTATCATACGTCTAAATAATTTTTTAAATATGACATATTTCTACATGTCCAGTGCTTCACATGTTCCTGAAACATTATGAGTAAAAGGAAATGCACATATCTTCATGAGCTTACAAAAACATCAATGCAATTTGGTATTTGGTAGCTTACAGAAGCGATTGCGCAACCTTCCACATCTTAGTTTATTTGTGTGCACATTCATATACTGTATGCCCAGGCGTGCTTATAAAGTCGTTCAGAATAGACAAAATATATCAATCTCTTTAAAAACAAAATAAAAAACATTTATCTGAAATTACATTACCAAAAGTTAAATACAGTAAGTTATATTGCATTTTCATGGTATTAAAGTGGTGGCAGATGGATTCAAAAGTGTGAATGCAGCAGTACCTTTGGCAGTGATAGCCTACTGTCAACTACTTCCTCATCCATTTAAATAACATAACAGCCCATACATATTCTTATTATATATAACATCCCTTTTAGGAAACCATTGAAAAGTACACAATCTTGTGTTTCCATGTAGCCTATAATTTCCTAATAAGGAACATTCACTGTCATTGCTTGCCTTGAACCCACTCTGTGTCACTGTCATTAGTAAGAGCATATTCCTAAATGGCTTTGCTTTGTTGTCTGTCATCAAAGATCACACACAGATAGATACAGTAGTTCATGAGTAGTGACAGATTCATTCAAAACACAAGTAATAAATTATCACAAATTGCCTACCAATCAAGTATTTCTTTTTTGACATTCTGTATTTGGTTTAACATATTCATCCAAAGACAACACCTCCTTCCTCCTAATGCAGTGTCCCCGTTCACAGCATTACTGCATGCGAATAAATAAGGACGATTGAGATAGGTCAGAGTTTGATGTGTGGCTAAATGAGTGATGATGATTGGTTGGAGAGGTCAGAACAGAGAAGATGATTGGTCAGTCGGTGTTGATGAAGTAGGTCGTAAGTTCTCCCTTGCCCTTGACGGTGATGACTCCTCTCTTGGTCACACTGAAGCCAAAGGTCTTTACCACCTGCGCTGTTTCCTCGGTCACCTGTAGAGGGAGACAGAACCATTTAACAAGCGCTCTCTCTTTCATTCAAAATGTTTCTCCCCTCTCTCCAACCCTTCACTCTCGCTGTCTCTCCCTCCCCTCTCCATCTCTCTCCATCTCTCTCTCACCTGGATCTTGTCTAGTACTCCGGTGCTGTCCATCCTACTGGCCACGTTCACAGAGTTCCCCCAGATATCATACTGTGGTTTGTGGGCTCCGATCACCCCCGCAATCACTGGACCATGGTTTATCCCTATATAAAGTAAAGGAGATGAAGTGATGAAAAAGTTAGTTGGGAGGGGGAGATGGTTATCAAATCAAGGGAGTTTTGTTGTAAAAGTCTCAATCTCTTTTTGTCGTCCGTTGATTCCGTGCATCCTTTCTCAACCGTATTGAAAGAGAAAGTCCAAGGTCCCTCCTGTCTGACCTTCTTCTCCAATACATTTTGAGAAGCAGGCAAGGAGAGAGGATGCACGTAATTGAGGAAAGATTAATTGAGTCTATATTCTTTCTTGTCCCTCTGGCCATACAGACAGACTCACCGATGCGTAGCTTAAAGCTGTTGAAGGAGTGTTGGTTGATGGACTCCAAGTTGTTCTTCAGAGCGATGGCAAACTCTACCATGCTGCGTACATGGCTGTAGGACACATCACAGTCCTGTTGGTGGAGACAGAGAACACTCAGTCAGAATCAATTGTGAGCTCAGAATTCAGTCTGGTTTAACTAGGCTAAGAGAACACTCAGTAAGAATCAATGGTGAGTGCAGCCTTCAGTCTAGGTTTAACCAGGCTATGAGAACACACTGAATCAGAACACTCAGTTAGAATCCATACAGGCAGACAGACTAGAAACCGTGTTTGAATAAATACTTCAGACATGGATTTCCTCCTTCCTAACTTCCAAGAGTTAAGAGCTTTCACTTCATTGATGTGATGATATTTGATTGTGGAAAGCAATAAGATAATAAGTAACCTTTCTTTTGCTTATCCAATCATGTACAGATCCCTGACTACCTTAGAGAAGGAAGTAAGTAAGGTTGTGTTTTTACCAGTATTTGAACAGGACCCAGTGAGGCAGAACAGAGCTGTATACAATAAGCTACTACCAACCTTTCGCTCGTCCCCTATAGCAGGATTGGTCAGACCAGCAGCTGCCATGTAGGTGCTGCCAATAGTCTTAATCTTCTCCACAGAACAGAACTTTGGCTTAGAGAGAAGCTGTTAGAGAGAGAGAATAGAGGGGGGGCATAGAAAGAGAAAAAGGGTAAGGTTTGGTGACAAGACTAATGGTCAGTTCATTGTTAGATTACCAGTTGAGGAAAAATTCCTGTCCCTTCTTCCCTTCTGAGTAGTTCCAGAACAAGCTCTGAAATGGCCCCCAATTCAAAATTTGTGCATTATATAGGGCGGCTACCCCCAGGGGTACGCACAATGCCGTTGGCGGTTCATCAAATAAAAATATTATTCACATTTTCAAACAGTCCATTTCGATTTTCCAACAAGGCTATACATTTGGGTGATGTTTTTTTCTCGCCTGAGTAGCCTCATTTCACTGCCAAAAATAAAATGAAACCATCTAGTGTTCAGCGAAGTAACAACACAATGTCAAATACAGGCATCCTAGTCAAATAATTAACATCCAATCACATTAATCGTTTCTCTCGCGGGAATTCCACTAACGGTCTGTATGTAGCCAACCGTAGCTGCTGCTCATTCCGTTTGCTCGAAAATGAATAAATGGTTAAAAAGAGTAAGGCCCGCGTCCACAGAGATACATACCAGCAGTATTAGACCTGCACCTGTCGACAACACAAGTTGTTCTGCTTCCACGAGCACATCCAATGCTAGCATCAGTAATTATACATGTGTTGCTAGCCCAGCTAGCATGGACACTGACAGTTGTGAATCTGATGCAGCCGAAGAGCTACTGCCCCTTTACCCGGGAAAGCACCGAACAACAGATAGGGACATTGGACTATCGAAGAGGCCCAAATATGATGATATCTACATTGATTTGGGGTTCACTTATACTGGGAGTGGTGCCTTTCCTCAGCCACGGTGTGTTATYTGTGCCAAAGTACTATCTCACAACTCGATGAAACCTTCACTCTTGCGTAGACTTTTAGAAACTAAACATGCCAATTTGAAAAATTGCCACAGGAGTTTTTGGAGTGAGAATTAAGACGACTTTCGAGTAGTAAGACATATATAAAAGCAACAGATACCATTAATAAGAAGGGGCTAGAAGCGTCTTATATGGTGAGCTACCGAGTGGCTAGGACAGGCAGGCCCCTTACTATTGTGGAGGACTTCATTCTTCCTGCTGCSGCAGATATGGCTGGGACAATGCTGGGGGAAAAGGCCCAAAAAACTATACAGACAATGCCTTCATCAAACAACACTGTTTCACAACGCATCAGTGACATGGCAGGAAATGTTTTGAAACAATTACTGCTTCGCATACAAGCCAGTGAATTCTATGCGTTACAYCTGGATGAGTCAACAGACGTGGCCGGCCTAGCACAGCTCCTGGTATATGTCCGTTACGTTTATGGGAGGTCAATTAAGGAAGACATTCTCTTCTGCAAACCACTGGAAACCAAGACAACAGTAGAGGATATTTTTAAAGTACTGGATAACTTTGTGACATCAAATGGACTTTGGTGGTCAAGATGTGTTGACATCTGTACTGATGGCGCAAAAGCCATGACAGGGAGACATAGTGGAGTGGTAACGCGCATGTAAGCTGTTGCTCCCGACGCCACTTGGGTACACTGCAGCATCTACCGAGAGGCTCTTGCTGCCAAGGTGATGCCTGACAGCATGAAATACTTTTTGTACAATACAGTGAAAATGGTTAACTTTGTTAAAGCAAGGCRCCTGAACTCTCGTGTATTTTCTGCATTATGCAATGATATGGGCAGCGACCATGTAACGCTTTTACAACATACAGAAGTGCGCTGGTTATCAAGGGGCAAAGTATTGACACGTTTWWAAAAAATTGAGAGACGAGCTTGAAGTTTTCTTTACTGACCATCATTTTCACTTGTCTGTTCGCTTGCATGATGACGAGGTTCTCACACGACTGGCCTATCTGGGTGATGTTTTTTCTGGCCTGAATGACCTGAATCTAGGATTACAGGGACTCTCCGCAACTACAATGGTTCCTCCTTTAAAAGTTGCGAGCTTACGCCGCGGGACTTAGCGGTACCCAGCGTCACGCCTTCATTGCTCCAGACTACCGCAGGGGGGAGTTAGAGCACTCATTATGCATTTGGGTCCCAAGGTTTTTATATGACCAATCAAAATCGAGTGGGTCCAATGACAAATTTCACGTAATGCCACCCGTCGCTGATGACTTTCTTCAGCAAAGCTGTCTGACAAAAACATTATGGTGGATGCAAATGTAAGTAATTATAACGTCATAATGAGTCAAGCAAAACATGTACAATTGAGAGGAATATGTTAGTTAATGTAGAAACAAACGATTGTGCATATTTTTTTGTTATTAAGTAAATTCACGAAAATCGCTATTTAGCGTTGTTTTTTCCAGTCATATCCAATACCAGGTGTATCAAACTCCATTCTTTGAATGATGCTGTGTCTGCATCTACGTATTACAAATATACACTTGTGTTTACCACTCCTGCGCCTGGGACATCAATGATTACACATTGTAACTCTGCAGTAGACTAGAAACATGATTTAAGTAAAGGCTGATTTGTAATTCATATATACAGAAAAAAACTGTACACTACACTTCCTATGCATATCTAACTCCCTTCATCGGCATTAATCTGAGGAGGTTCTCCCAGCCATGTGGACGATTGAAAACAGGGCAGCAAAGTTTGTTTGTCACCAGAGCGGTTTAGAGCAGATTACTATTTGCCTGTGAATAACCAGACCATACAAACTTGCTATGCTGAATTCTTGACGCACAACTGAAGGTGCTGCTATATCCTGCCAGCACGCCCACAAGCCACTCAGGCGGAGAATGGCGCATGGAAGAGGGCGAGGAACGGGATGGGAGTAACAATCTAGGCTATTTGCTCTGAGACCAGGCATAATAATGTAACAAAACAAGCAGGGAGCAGGTATCGAACCCTCAACACTCTAGCCCGAAGTCCAGCACGCTAGCGACTGTACCCAAATGTATTAATTGGGGTTGGGGCGGATTATGGCTAAAATCACTTTATCATTTGGAATCTTTAACAATTGGAAATTATTCGTTTTTCACAAGCGTAGCAGGCTGTGAATTCTGCTAACTATGTTTCTAGGATGGGCTATTAGCTGAACAATAGACTATTCATCCTTTAATAAAGAATTGTCTAATAGCCGAGCTAGGTGTGAACCCCCCCCCCCCCCACCCCACCCCAACTTGCAACAAATAATTTGTATCTACCTTTCCACATCTACCTACACACATACAGTATCTACCTACACACGGTTAATGTTCCTGCAAAAAAATATATATACTGTATATATATATTGGTCATGGCTCCCGAGTGGCGCAGTGGTCTAAGGCACTGCATCTCAGTGCAAGAGGCATTACTACAGTCCCTGGTTTGAATACAGACTGTATCACACACGACCATGATTGGGAGTGCCATAGGGAGGTGCACAATTGGCCCAGCGTCATCCGGGGTAGGCCGTCAATGTAATTAAGAATTTGTTCTGACTTGCCTAGTCAAATAAGGGTTACATTTTAAAAACAACTGGCTGCAACCACAGCGCAATCAATAGGAGGTGAACAGTGGCTGGTGCTGAAAATATAGCTAACTTGTTATGCAAGTGTTGCACACCAACAGATGGAGAAAACCTACACCAGTCGAGCAATTAATTTCAACAATAATCTTCTTTACAAACAACAAGAGGGCTTAATTGGAGTCTATTTCTTCGGAGCCTAGACGTATATAAAATAACTTTACTGGCTAAGGTAGGCTATGAGGCTTAACAGCCTAATAAAAGTAGGATTTTTTTATTAGGACTGCTTACAATTGCAACTGGTCAAAAATGTAGCATCCTACATAAAACAATCATTTAAAGAAAAAAGTCTGCACGTTCCAACTAAAACAATATAAATAATAATGAAAAGCGCACATTTGTAAATCCCAAACTCTAAAAGTAGTCGGAAAGGTAGAAATACAAATTATTTATGACATTGTGGTTACAATAAAGAATATAAACAAGATGCTGTGTTTTTATTTACAGTAGTGATGGACAACTGGAGTCATTTTGAAAACAGTTTTTCAAACACTTGTTTTTCACAGGTGTACTGTAGTACTGTAACAGGTGTACTGTAGTACTGTAACAGGTGTACTGTAACAGGTGTAACCCATCATGCAAATGTTTCCTATTAGCAGGACAATAGACTTTTTATAGATTTATTATCCAAATGGAAAAGCATATACTTTACAGTACTGTATTTCTTCATCGGCATCTTTATGCTTTCGTTAATAAAATAATGATAAAAATACTCTTTCAAAATGCTGATGTTTATTTAGTTATGGATCCAGACCGAATTACTATGGGAATAAATATCCCTGAATTACAGAAATATTGGAATAAAGTTGGCCAATGAAGGGAAACAAATTGTTGCCTACTGGAAAATACTCTTTCAAACACAGGGTCACGTTGTACATTGCCATTATGGCCATTAGCAGGGCTATATTTTGGCCTTTATAAATATTATTTTGGCCTTTATTCAGATTACAATCGCTCACTGTCGTTTAAAAAAAAAAAATAGTCTCCAAAATATTGTTATATATAGCCTTCCTGCTATGGACGTCTATTTCAGCACCGTTTTGTGCTGCTCTGACACAGGTAAGGAGAAACGAAATTGTTCAATTATAGTCCAAGATATTCTTAAGATATATGTGTTGACTGCATATAAGCAAGTGATGTCTGCTAAATAATCAAGTTATGTATCTCCAGAAATAAATAATTCTAAATAACAAACTGGCTTTATTTACGAATTAGTGAGAATGTCTCACCCCATGTTCAATAATTGCCTTTTTCTCGCTCACTCTAGGTTAAATGAAAACGAAATCTCCAAAATATCGTTACTTTTAAACAAAGCAATTTTTATTATTATTAATTAATTTAGAATGATATAAAATCCACTTAAGATATTCTCAGATATTCTCACAGATCCTAACAGAAAATGCCCCTTAGATATTAATTTAGAATCCTCCAATCCTCTAAATGTAATTACTGGTGTCACGTCATTGAAAGAAATATTTTTAGATATACTGTAGGCCTACCATAGGCAAATTAGTCTCACTAGTGTTGAGTAATGTACTGCTAAAAGTGATGTAGATCTTATTTATTTAAAGAGCATATTGAAGTTAGAAGCAATAGGATTTGAAGCAAAAGCTTATAACTATTTCAGCATCGTTTCGCGCTGCTCTGAGACAAGCATGGGGACTGGTCTTGATAAATCAATGAGATTTTTATTTTCACTTAATCTCCGTTTGGGTATTGGTTAGACTAGAATTAGAAAATTAGGTTGCAGAAATGTTATGCTCTTAGTGTAACCTTTATTTAACTAGGCAAGTCAGTTAAGAACAAATTCTTATTTACAAGGACAGCCTACTCCTTCCTCCCCATCGGGGAATATACCCACATGCCCTGCCTGCACGACACAGGGATTCTTTAGCTAAATAGCCCAGTACTGTACTCCCGACCGTCACGTTGTACAGCGCCACATTTTCCATTCCATCTTAACGGAAACCCTGAGGGTTTTGTTTTTAGTTTTTCTCGGAATAGAAACACCATAATATTAATCAAATTAATTAAGCCAAATTTCTTAAAATCAATGCCATATACTATGTTATTACAAAAAAGGTTTTACATTCTCTGATAATGCCAATATAGAAGACTATCAAATGCTTCTCAAAGATTTCCTCTGGTGGTCAAACTAGCAGTAACTTGCATTAACAGAAAAAATGGCTGACAATTAAATAATGTGCCACAGAATGCTGCAGCAGCCCGCAAGGTGTGCTGCAGTATGACACAACTTTTAAAGGAGCAACCACTGTATATTCAATGTGCGGGACAAAATTGAGGCTATGATTAAGAAGTTGGAGGTCTTCTCTGTCTGCATTAACAAGGACAACACACAGGTCTTTCCATCATTGTATGATTTTTTGTGTGCAAATGAACTCAAGCTTACGGACAATGTCAAATGTGATATAGCGAAGCACCTGAGTGAGCTGGGTGTGCAATTATGCAGTTACCTTCCCGAATTGGATGACACAAACAACTGGATTTGTTATCCCTTTCATGCCCTGCCTCCAGTCCACTTACAGATATCTGAACAAGAGAGCCTCATCGAAATTGCAACAAGCGATTGAATTGAATCAAAAGCCATTGCCAGATTTCTGCATAAGGCTGCGCTCAGAGTATCCTGCCTTGGAAAATCGTGCTGTTAAGACACCGATGCCCTTTGCAACCACGTACCTATGTGAGAGTGGATTCTCGGCCCTCACTAGCATGAATACTAAATACAGGCACAGACTGTGTGTGGAAAATGATTTAAGACTGAGACTCTCTCCAATACAACCCAACATTGCAGAGTTATGTGCATCCTTTCAAGCACACCCTTCTCATTAACCTGTGGTGAGTTATTCACAATTTTTGCTGAACAAATAAGGTTTTATATGTAAGATGGCTAAATAAAGAGCAAAATTATTGATTATTATTATATTATTATTTGTGCCCTGGTCCTATAAGAGCTCTTTGCCACTTCCCACGAGCCAGGTTGTGACAAAAACTCACACTCATTCTTATGTGTAATAAATGTATTGTATAGTGTGTGTGTGTGTGGCAGGCTTACAATGATGTCAAAAACAACATTTGAGAGTGTGCTGCCCTGGTGCTAGAGGGGGTACGCAGCTGGAGGTTGGATGTTTGAAGGGGTACGGGACTATAAAAAGTTTGGGAACCACTGATATAGGGAATAACGTGGCATTTTTGTACCTCGTCAAAGTCTGAGATGATCTCATTGAGGAAACGTAAACACTCCAGTCCATCTCGGTTCACACTGCTCTCGCTGTAGAACTCCTTAAACTGGGGTACCGAGGCGAACATCACACACACACAGTCACATGACTGGCTGTACAGGTCCTGCAACACACCCGCATGACACACATTATATCACAACACTGACACAAACACGTTATATACACACACACACAAAACACGTTATAACGTCATATCACAACCCACACACATTTCACAAGCACACACGTCATATCCCAACACAAACACGTTATATACACACACACACAAAACACGTTATAACGTCATATCACAACCCACACACATTTCACAAGCACACACGTCATATCCCAACACATACACGTTATATACATACACAAACATATTATATGCATGTACACACACACACACAATAATGACGCCTCACTTCGTCCTACCCAAGGCCTTGGTATTTGCATGGTCATTTACATGTTTTTTTTGGCATGATGTGTCCCTAACACAGTTACAGCATTGTTGCTGGTGGTGGAGCACATTTGCCTCACTGACCACACTACCCACTGTACTCTCCAGACCTAGGTTCAAATACTATTTTATATCGTTCAAATACTTGCTTTAGCTTGCCTGGAGTGCCAGGTAAGTGTCTTTTTCCTATTGGTTCCATTGCAACAAGCAAGCTTAATCAAACACAGCTAAAGTATTTCAAATGATTGCAAATAGTACTTGAACCCAGGTCTGACACTGACACACACAAGTTGACTTACCTGGTTGCGTATGGTCTTGCCCATGAATTTAGATGCTACATGAAGAGGTAGGACATTCTTCAGTAGTAGTTTGTTAACATTCTCCATGGTCTCCATCTCAACCCTCTCAGTTCTGAAACACTGCTGCAGTAGGAACTCCACGCGACAGCCCAACTCGTCCTGACGAAAACACACATCGTTAAACACACATACTCACACTCAAACACACGCACACTTTGAAAACACACACACACGCGCACACAATTTAAACACACACGTATAGAGTAAATATACACAAACACACATACAAGCAGAAAGGCATGGACGCCGAAAGCACGTACGCACGCTGAAAGCAAGCACGCACGTATGAACACAGACGCGTCCCCTTACCTGTCGTGCCAGTATCAGGCATGTAAAATAGAAGACGAACAGCCAAACTCCAGCCATGATCTTAGGCTCCTTTAGGACTCCTGGCCTGTGGGAACACACACACACATGCACACGCACACTTTGAGACACTATGTAATCATCCCTCTCCTCCTTTGTTCTCTCTGTCATGCCACAGTCTTTCTTAAAACGTACTCAAACACACACGCATATACTGGTCTGACTCAGCCCAGGTTATGAGAGTTTCATACAGTACCTTTTTTCTGAGTCCAGAATGTGAATCCCAGACGATAGTAGCATTTTACATTTATTTATTCAAGCAGCTCATACAAAGGTCCAAGGAGATAACACCGCCTCAGGCTTCATTGACTAATGTTTTGAGATACTCTCTGTGTTAGGTTCCATAACACCAAAGTGTATCAGGCCGTTACTAAAAGTGTGTGTGTAAGTGCAAGCGTACAGTTGAAGTCGAAAGTTTACATACACCTTAGCCAAATACATTTAAACTCCGTTTTTCACAATTCCTGACATTTAATAGTTAAAATTCCCTGTCTTAGGTCAGTTAGGATCACCACTTTATTTTAAGAATGTGAAATGTCAGAATAATAGTATAGAGAATGATTTATTTCAGCTTTTATTTCTTTCATCACATTCCCAGTGGGTCAGAAGTTTACATACACTCAATTAGTATTTGGTAGCATTGCCTAAAAATTGTTTAACTTGGGTCTGTCACGTTCCTGACCTGTTTTATGTTATTTTTGTATGTGTTTAGTTGGTCAGGGCGTGAGTTGGGGTGGGCATTCTATGTTTTGTGTTTCTATGTTTAGGTCACTTGTAATTAGCCTTATATGGTTCTCAATCAGAATAGAGACAGGTGTTTGACGTTTTCCTCTGATTGAGAACCATATATAGGTTGGCTGTTCACACTGTTTGTTTGTGGGTGATTGTCTTCCGTGTCTGTGTATGTTGCACCACACGGGACTGTTTCGGTTTGTTCGTTCGTTTGATGTAGTCTGTTCCTGTTCGTGAGTTCTTCGTGTCTTTATGTAAGTTCCATGTTCAGGTTTCGTCTACGTCGTTTTCTTATTTTGTAGTTTGTTGAAGTGTTTTCGGTTTTCGTCTGTACTTTAATAAACTTAATTTGATTCACAACCCGCTGCATTTTGGTCCTCCGATCCTTCTCTCCTCTCCTCGTCCGAGGAGGAGGAGATCTAGACACCCGTTCAGGGTCAAAACATTTCGGGTAGCCTTCCACAAGCTTCCACAAATAAGTTGGGTGAATTTTGGCCCATTCCTTCTGACAGAGCTGGTGTAACTGAGTCAGGTTTGTAGGCATCCTTGCTCGCACACGCTTTTTCAGTTCTGCCACAAATGTTTTATGGGATTAAGGTCAGGTCTTTGTGATGGCCCCTCCAATACCTTGACTTTGTTGTACTTAATCCATTTTGCCACAACTTTGGAAGTATGCTTGAGGTCATTGTCCATTTGGAAGACCCTGATGTCTTGAGATGCTGCTTCAATATATCCACATAATTTTCCTGCCTCATGATGCCATCTATTTTGTGAAGTGCACCAGTCCCTCCTGCAGCAAAGCACCCCCACAACATGATGCTGCCACCCCCATGCTTCACAGTTGGGATGGTGTTCTTCGGCTTGCAAGGCTCCCCCTTTCTCCTCCAAACAAAACGATGGTCATTATGGCCAAACAGTTCTATTTCTGTTTCATCAGACCAGAGGACATTTCTCCAAAAGTACAATCTTTGTCCCCATGTGCAGTTGCAAACCGTAGTCTGGCTTTTTTATGGCGGTTTTGAGCAGTGGCTTCTTCCTTGCTGAGCGGCCTTTCAGGTTATGTCGATATAGGCCTTGTTTTACTGTTTCTCCAGAATCTTCACAAGGTACTTTGCTGTTGTTCTGGGATTCATTTGCACTTTTCGCACCAAAGTACGTTCATCTCTAGGTGACAGAACGTGTCTCCTCCCTGAGCGGTATGACGGCTGCGATGTCCCATGGTGTTTATATTTTGTAACGACTCTCGTCGTTGGTTGAAGGAGAGGAGGACCAAATCGCAGCGTGGTATGTATCCATATTTATTTGAATTTTTTTTTTTAAGCGAACAAAACAATAAACAAAACGAAACCCAACGACGCTACAGTCCTGAACTTGAGAATATATAAAACACAAATAACGCACGAACAGGAACAATCACCCACAAACAAACAGTGAGAACAGCCTACCTTAATATGGTTCCCAATCAGAGACAACGTAAAACACCTGCCTCTGATTGAGAACCATATCAGGCCAATTAGACAACCCTAAACCAATGAAACACATAACATAGAATATACCCACCCAGCTCACGTCCTGACCAACTAAACAAAGACTAAAAAGGAAATAGGGTCAGGAACGTGACAGTACCCCCCCCAAGGTGCGACTCCGGCGCAAAACCTGAACCTATAGGGGAGGGGTGGGCATCTGTCCATGGTGGCGGCTCTGGCGCTGGATGTGGCCCCCACCCCACCATAGTTAATCCCCGCTTCCGTGGCCTCCTCAGAATGGCGACCCTCCAAAATAACCCCCCTGTACTGATGGACGCCTCTGGACTGAGGGGCAGCTCCGGACTGAGGGGCAGCTCCGGACTGAGGGGCAGCTCCGGACTGAGGAGCAATTCCGGCATCGCCGGCGTGACAGGCAGCTCTGGCAGCTCCTGGCTGACTGACGGCTCTGGCAGCTCCTGGCTGACTGACGGCTCTCGCAGGTCCTAGCTGGCTGGCGGCTCTGGCAGCTCCTGGCTGGCTGGCGGCTCTGGGAGCTCCTGGCTGGCTGGCGGCTCTGGCAGCTCCTGGCTGGCTGGCGGCTCTGGCAGGTCCTGACTGGCGGGCGGCTCTGGCGGCTCCTGTCTGGCGGCGGGGCGGCTCCTGACTGACGGACGGCTCTGAAGGCTCAGGACAGACAGGCGGCTCTGAAGGCTCAGGACAGATGGGCGGCTTTGAAGGCTCAGGACAGACGGGCGGCTCAGACGGCGCTGGGCAGACGGGCAGCGCAGGCGGCGCTGGGCAGTCGGACAGCTCAGATGGCGCTGGGCAGACGGGCAGCGCAGGCGGCGCTGGGCAGACGGGCAGCTCAGGCGGCGCTGGGCAGACGGGCAGTGCAGGCGGCGCTGGGCAGACGGGCAGTGCAGGCGGCGCTGGGCAGTCTAGGCATATGTAGGTCTATGGTGGCCTAGATTGGTTCCCAATCAGAGGCAGCTGTTTATCGTTGTCTCTGATTGGGGATCCTATTTAGGTTGCCATTTTCCAGTTTGGTTTGTGGGTTATTGTCGATGTGATGTTGCATGTCTGCACTCGTTTCTTATAGTGTTCATGGTCGTTTTTGTTATTTTGTATAGTTTGTTCAGTATTCGTCTTTATTAAAAAGGAAGATGTATTATAATCACGCTGCGCCTTGGTCTCCTCACTACGACGCTCGTGACACTCAAATGATGTCAATTAGCCTATCAGAAGCTTCTGAAGCCATAACATAATTTTCGGGAATTTTCCAAGCTGTTTAAAGGCACAGTCAATTTAGTGTATGTAAACTTCTGACCCACTGGAATTGTGATACAGTGAATTATAAGTGAAATAATCTGTCTGTAAACAATTGTTGGAAAAATGACTTGTGTCATGCACAAAGTAAACTATAGTTTGTTAACAAGAAATCTGTGGAGTGGTTGAAAAACAACATTTAATGACTCCAACCTAAGTGTATGTAAACGTCCGACTTCAACTGTACATGTTACTATCTATTATCCAGTCTAACTTGGTATCATCGTAGAGCAACGTGTGTGTGTGTGTTAGTCTCACTTTGTATCGTTGTAGAGCAGGGCCATGTAACAGTCTGAGCGAGGTGCGTAGACGTAGAGGAAGAGAGACAGGTAGACTACTACAGCCAGTGTGAGGAGCAACACCTTGATGGACATGCACGTCCTCACAAACACCACCACACTTAGCATAGCCAGCAGGCAGCAGTACAGGTAATACTGTAGGGAGAGGGGAGGGGGAATATGGACGGAACGAATCAAGACAGACAGACAGACAGACAGACAGACAGACAGACAGACAGACAGACAGACAGACAGACAGACAGACAGACAGACAGACAGACACAGATGGGAGAGAGGGAGAGAAGAGAAAGAGAACATTTTATTTATATTACTAATTACCGATAATAGGCCCAAGTGTAGTTTTATGCACTGTGTGACAAGTGTATCCATTACACTACATGCAAATGCAGTTTGATTGATTGGTTGATTGGTACTTACAGGGACGGTGTACAGGTTGAGGTTCTGTAGTTGCGATGTGTTGTACGAGTTGGAGGTACAGTCGTTTCCAGGTAGAAAGAACTGGGGGGTGAAAAACACAAGGGGTCAAAGTGTGTGTGTATCTGTCCCAGTTTGTGCCCGTGTACGTGGATTTCTATATTTGTGTGTATGTGTGTGTGTGCTGACTCACAAAGTTCAGTATGGCCATAAGCAAGGTGATGAGTAGACAAAGGCAGACCAGCAGTAAACGTGCCGCCGGCCTTGTGGCCACTCCTTGCGACAGCGACGTCACCCACTGTAGACTGAGAGGGATTTTAGAGCGCCATACCTAAAAACACCCACACAAAAAAATACCTGGTTAGAACACTCAAACAGTGGAAATGTTCAAGAGAAACATGCAGCTGGGGTTGAGCCGTCGTTAGGGTTAGGTTTAGTGTTACCTTGAGGTATCCAGTGCAGACCACAGAGAGAAGCAACACTAGAACAGGGAAGGTGACACCATACGACACAGCCATGTGAAAGTTTCTGAGAGAGAGAATGAGAGAAAGAGCGAGAGCAATGAAATTAATTTTCAATTTCTCTCCATTTCGATCCTCAGGCCCTCTACACCTCTTCCCCCCTCTCTCCTTTTATCTGGATGTTGTTTGTGGTCGATGCTCAGTAAGTGCAAAACCCAAATTCCTTTTTTCTTCCGTTCTCTGCTCCATTTGCATGAGTTTGCATTGTGACGTTGGCATTTGCATCAAAACAGTAGTATGTGTTTGTGTTTTTGTGTGTGCATGATGTGCGCTGAAAGGTTTTTGTACCTCACGCACACGGGATACTCACTTCTGGGAGACGAGCATTTGGACAGTAAACAGAGACACGAAGATGAGAGCCATGCAGCCTACTGACTGGTGTAGACCTTTGACCTCTGAGAGACGAAACTGCAACACACACACACAACAGACAACGCCATTAGCCTATATCATTACACAGACAACACACAACCCTATAATACCAAACACAACTCAGATATAACCCCCACTAATAAATTAGGCACAACACCAGGTACACCAGCATTACATCAGATACACCGAACTAATACAACAGTCAGTCATAATAGGTTTGGAAATGTCATTAATATAGCTGTCAGTGCTGCCGAAACTGCAATCAAGTTTGACAGAAGCCCTATGTTCTCTCAGCCCTATGTTCCCTCAGCCCTATGTTCCCCCGGGATCCAATGAACCAATTCCAATCAAAATTGGCTCAAATGCTTATTGTGATAATGTAGAAAATGCTGATATTTCATGTAAGGATATGGGACCTACTGAACATGTTCAATCACTATGAACTTGACCTTTTGTCAATATTACAGCTGCGCGCGTTGCATTTCCTGAAGAAGAAAAAAATGGATCTCAGCATCTGCTCAATACATTTATATAATGATTGGATCAAATGTGTCAACTCATATGGCCTAGGACCCACTGAAATATTGAATCACTGGTGACGACATGAAGTTGGAAAATGGCTCTTCCTCTCATTTGGTTTGACAACCCCTGGTTTAGAAGTTAGAACTGAGGGAACATGGGGCTGAGGAAACATAGGGCTGAGGGAACAGACATGGGCTGCGTTTTAAATTCAGAAAAGACACACCCTCGTCCACTTATCCTCGCTTTATGACCTTGGGGGAATCCCCGTGGCCATATTTGTCGTCGGTCCAAATGATTAGCCAAGCAAGGGAAGTTTGCAACATAAGCCCCTCAGCCCTCGTTTTTATTAATGGAGTTTGCGAGTGTACAATTATGTTCACTTCGGGGCTGGAAACGCACCATAATTCAATTRGTGATGATTGTACATCCGCTAAGAAAAGTCTGCCAAAACTTAAAACCTCAACATGGAGTCAACATACAAGTGTAAGTAACAAGTAATGTAAATAAGTTACAAATTGTGCTACTAATGCACAAACACGTCTCATAAAAGTAATGATGTTTTTGTTTGGTTAGCGTTTGGAAATTGTAGAAATCAAACATTTTCCTTCTTCAAAAGTTCTCGCTAAGCAGGCTAACGTTAGGTAGCTAATTAATTAGACCTCTCCTTAACCAGTTTCAACTGAGATTGTTCATTATGAACTGTACTTGCTAGCTTAGTTCGTTGCTAGCTTGGTTAGCTCGTTGCTCGCTAGCTTGATAAAACAGCTCTGGCAATATCATTTTTGTCAGATAGCTAAATTGTACAGTCAGCATTTTGTCTAAATTGATCCTCATACAATAACCAAACGATTGGATAAACAAATCATTTGTGGGTTCTATATAGAACCGCAAAGCAGCCTTATTTTTAGGAGTGTACTGTTATACCAGACCGATCACAACATACAACACAGACATTAACACCACACTTCAAAAGACAAATCGAACACACAGACATGTCACAAAACATAACTATTACAGAGCAAATGAAAAACGGCAGCATAAAAACTCCCACCTGTTTCTCCAGCTTTAGGTCATTGAATAACAGCGTGATGCAGTTCAGCTTCTTTTCTCTCCGCCTGTGATAGATAGAATAGGAGAAGAGAGGAGACAGATAGTAGAGAAAATAACAGAAAACAACAGAAAGATCTTACAGCTATGGAAAAACACTTACCCTGCAGCGTCAATAGTATCTAACGACCCTTTTATGCCATCGTCCAGGACCGGACTGGTACTAAGGGGGGATTATTTTGATTAATTATTTAAAATTACACTTATACAACAATTTTAAAAATAATTCAAAGTAAAATAGAAAAGCTGGTTAACCTGCTGGAATCGGTCTGAGTAGGGGGTCTATCCTACAAACACACACACACACACACACACACACAAATCAAATATTATTTGTCACATGTTATTTGTCATAGAATAGGTGTAGACCTTACCGTGAAATGCTTACTTACTAGCCTTTAACCAACAATGAAGTTTTAAGAAAAATAACTGTTAAGAAATTATTAACTAAAATAAACTGAGGGGGGGGGGGGTCAATGCAAGAAGTCCGGGTAGCCATTTGATTAGCTGTTCAGGAGTCTTATGGCTTGGGGTAGAAGCTGTTAAGAAGCCTTTTGAACCTAGACTTGGCGCTTCGGTACCGCTTGCCGTGCGGTAGCAGAGAGAACAGTCTATAACTTGGGTGGCTGGAGTCTTTCACATTTTTTAGGGCCTTCCTCTGACAGCACCTAGTATAGAGGTCCTGGATGGCAGGAAGCTTGGCCCCAGTGATGTACTGGGCCGTACGCACTACCCTCCCTAGTGCCTTGTGGTCGGAGACCGAGCAGTTCCCATACCAGGTGGTGATGCAACCAGTCAGGATTCTCTCGATGGTGCAGCTGTCAAACTTTTTGAGGATCTGAGGACCTATACCAAATCTTTTCAGTCTCCTGAGGGGGGAAAGGTGTTGTTGTACCCTCTTCAGGACTATCTTTGTGTTTGGACCATGATGGTTTGTTGGTGATGTGGACACCAAGGAACTTGAAGCTCTCAACCTGCTCCACTACAGCCCTGCCGATGAGAATGGGGGCGTGCTTGGTCCTCCTTTACCTGTAGTCTACGATCATCTCCTTTATATTGATCACGTCGAGGGAGAGGTTGTTATCTTGGCACCACACTACCAGGCCTCTGACCTTCTCCCTATAGGCTGTCTCATTGTTGTCGGTGATGAGGCCTACCACTGTTGTGTCGTCGTTAAACTTAATGATAATGTTGGTCATGCTTGGCCATGCAGTCATGGGTGAACAGGGAGCCCCAGGGTCCTTTGCTTAGTGATGAACTTTGAGGGCACTATGGTGTTGAACGCTGAGCTGTAGTCAATGAATAGCATTCTCTCGTAGGTGTTCCTTTTGTCCAGGTGGGAAAGGGCAGTGTGGAGTGCAATAGAGATTGCGTCATCTGTGGATCTGTTGGGGAGCTATGCAAATTGGAGTGGGTCTAGGGTTTCTGGGAATGTTGTTGACGTGAGCCATAACCAGCCTTTCAAAGCACTTCATGGCTACAGACGTGAGTGCTACAAGTCGGTAGTCATTTCAGCAGGTAACTTTGGTGTTCTTGGGCACAGGGACTATGGTGGTCTGCTTGAAAGATGTTGATATTACAGACTCGGTCAGGGACAGGTTGAAAATGTCAGTGAAGACACTTGCCAGTTGGTCAGCGCATGCTCGCAGTACACGTCCTGGTAATCCATCTGGGCCTGCGGCCTTGTGAATGTTGACCTGTTTAAAGGTCTTACTCACATCGGCTATGGAGAGCGTGATCTCACAGTCGTCCGGAACACCTGGTGCTCACATGCATGCTTCAGTGTTATTTGCCTCGAAGCGAGCATAGAAGTTATTTAGCTCGTCTGGTAGGCACGTGTCACTGGGCAGCTCGCGGCTGTGCTTTCCTTTGCAGTCCGTAATAGTTTGCAAGCCCTGCCACAACTGACGAGTGTCGAAGCCGGTGATGTACGATTCAATCTTAGTCCTGTATTGACGCTTTACCTGTTTGATGGTTCGTCGGAGGGCATAGCGGGATTTCTTATAAGCGTCCGGGTTAGAGTCCCGCTCCTTGAAAGTGGCAGCTCTACCCTAGCTCAGTGCGGATGTTGCCTGTAATCCATGGCTTCTGGTTGGGGTATGTCGTACGGTCACTGTGGGGACGACGTCATCAATGCACTTATTGATGAAGCCAGTGACTGATGTGGTATACTCCTCAATGCCATCGGAAGAATCCCGGAACATATTCCAGTGTGTGCTAGCAAACCAGTCCTGTAGCTTAGCATCTGCATCATCTGACCACTTCCGTATTGTGCGAGTAACTGGTACTTTCTGCTTTCGTTTTTTCGTGTAAGCAGGAATCAGGAGGATAGAGTTATGGTCAGATTTGCCAAATGGAGGGCGAGGGAGAGCTTTGTACGCGTCTCTGTGTGTTTCGTAAAGGTGGTCTAGAGTTTTTCTCCCCTCTGATTGTAACACAAATGTAACACACACACACACACACAATGTTCGAGTTCACTCTGAATAAATAAGATTAACTCTGCCAATATTGAAAGATTGACAGAAGAGAAAAAAGAGAGAAAAAATCATTTTGTGAACATTGTTAGGATTGCTAAGGCAATATGTTCATGAAAGGCATAAGAATGAGTGGGAGAAAGATTTAGGGTGTCTGTATTTGTGAAAGTATGTCATGCATGTGTGTGTAATAGGAGAAGGTAGAAGAGACTAACAGGGTCATGTTCAGTAGGGCACACAATGGTAAACGTTTTAAAATTTGTGTTTCTTGTTGGACAAGTCCAGGAAAGTTTACTTCCACTTGGTGCCTTATGACCCTGGTATGTTACTTACTTAGGAATATGAGTGGCTGGGATGGGATATGGGGTGTGTGTTTGTGAAAGTTTGTCATGCATGTTGGCATGATTGTGTGTGAATGGCATGAGTGTGGATCAGCGTTGAGTGTGTGTGTATACGTGTCTGAGTGAACAGAGAAGGTAGGCGGGTTCAACAGGTACATTACTCACTGCGGATGGCTGTGATTGGTTCGTGCTGGCGCAGGTCGGGTTGATTGGCAGCTGGGTGGGTGTGGCCTCAGGGTTGCTGAGGTCAGAGAATGGACAGATGGTCTGCCAGGACTGCAGGTACTGAGACATCCTCACTGAGGCTCGCTGCTTATGACCACTGACCGTCAGGATGTTTGTCTGGAACACATGCAAACATCAGGGATGCAGGCATGCACACTAGGGCTGACCCCATTTGGTTGATTGTTTGGTCGATAGGCTGTTCGTCGACAGAAATTGTTTTTTTTTGGCACATGAGGCACCTGTCTGATTCACGCCTGTCTCAGTGGACTAATCCATTGGAGGCCGCGGGGATGGCACACCAGTATCACCAGTAGTACATTTACCGTTAATTACCATAATTTCTAATCTACAATGTTTGTTTGGTTATGGTAATTTCTGTTAATGCATTCAGTATATTATTATTAGTCTTTTACCGTTCTCATTGTCGGAGTGGACACGTTGTTTGCGGACTGCACAACCTTTAGGCTACACTTGTGAGGAACACGTTTTTGTTTAATTCATCCATTTAGGAATTGACAATTTAATCATTGTCGTTTGTTTTTAGCCCCCCTGTCAATGTCGAGTAAGGACACACACCTGATTATAGGCTAGGCTACCTGGCCTGCGCACAAATGTAGGCCTATAAATGTGCCCATTTGGGGATCTGATAGTATTTCTGATTGTCTTAACTCACCACCACTGTGGAACTTCTCAAAGTAATTTTTCCTTCACCTCAAACAGCAAGTGAACAAAGTCTGTTTTTACATCCATTGAGAATGACAATAGTTCATCAATGTAGCCTATTTGAAAAAATCTTTCCAGCTCTCTTTCAATAGAGTGAAATGGGGAGAAAAAATGTAATGCTCTGATCCGGTGGAAACCTCATAAAATAGGCCTGACTGATTACTTCTCTCTTGCGCAAATACCCTACAGCTATGTCTTTCTGGAGCTCACTGGAGCGGAAACTCTGAGAACCCAGAATATTTAATACAATGTTGCAAGTTTGCTAGCAGAGCTTCAACCCCAGTTGTTGATACAACGTTTCAAGTTCCTTGCAGGCAGGCCAGGCTGAGCCAATGTGATTTATAGGATATTTATTTTTATCAGGATATTTTCTACCTGCAGGTGGCAATGTTTTTATTTGTTGGCTTTATGTAGACTATTTTACATAGTTGGAAATGGCAATAGAAGTTACTTTCAGAATTTAGATTTTGAGATATGAAGACTTTGTTATAAATTAAATTGAACTGTTCAATGAAAATGTGCATATAAAAATCATAACTGGCACACAGATTGGTAGAAATGGTAAGATAAATTGCCACTCCAAATGGAAAAGGTTGCCGACCCCTGGTGTAGCCAATTAGGAACGTAACAGCAGAATCCGCGAAGCCCCGCAGCAACAGGTGGAAGAGAGTCGGGAACAGGTATTTTTTCTTCTGGTTAGGCTTGATCTCTGGCTCCCTCCAGTCATTTGTGTGTCTTAATGATTTAATCACACTGCACACACACACACACAAACGTCAGGTATGCACGCACGCACACACAAACACACACACACACACACAGGCACGCACACACATCAGTGATGCATGCACACACACACATGCTGAAACATGTACACACACATCATTTTTGTACAGGTGCAGGCATCTAAGAGAATTTAAACGCGGACATACACACACACACACACAGAGATACAAGGACAGGCTTTCTAAAACATGCACATTGCACACACCTTTTCCTTCCTCTTAGAGGTGGTGTCTTCCTTATGGGGGTCGATCACCAGATAGGTTTTCCTCCCCTTTAGCAGAGAGTCCCAGCTCCTCCCGTCAGTGTCGTCCACTTGGTATGCCCCAGCTAAGTGACCCAGTGTCTCCTCTGTGATGTGGACACGCCTTGGGTGGGAAACATTGCAAGTAGAAATGTAATGAATAGAACTGGCACAATTCCTTATTCTGCATGGCAAACAATCATATTTGTTTTATGTAAGGTGTTTCTATCTGAATGAACTGTTAAATTGTGCCCTGCCTCCTGAACACACACTTGCAGAAAGCATATTTGCGTAAAGATATCACACACAAACATAATAACACATGTATAACACGTCTATTACACATTTACAATAGTTTATAACACATGTATGTCATCTTATTACACATTTATAACAGTTTATAACACAGATTATAACACAAGCACATGCATTTCCTGGCTCCTTACCCTGGCATTCCCCCAGACTCCATATGGTTGGCCAGGGTCACGTCATGTGACCAGACGTCGTACTGCCACTTCTGTAGACCAATCACGCCACAGAGAACGTTGCCAGAGTGCACACCCACTCTCATACTGATCTCCACACCWGTAGCCTCCCGTAGTTTACTACAGGACATGACATGGTTATTACAATCAGACAGGACCTCAAACCAATGTCATACAGATTATGTTCAACTATTTTTGTATTAAATCATATTTATGGCAGCATCATAAGGTGATATGTCAGAAATATGTCTAAATTTAATAAAGTAGATAAGCACATGTGATTGAGATTAATAATTTAAATATTTACATGTTATCATAAAATGATATACCTTTCTATAACAATCTGTATAAGCAATTCACTAAAGGGATTCTCAGAGGTGATACACATGGAGTTGATTGACACATATTGGATGACAGTTAGATACAGATAAAGGAGAGAACTATATATGAGTGGTGATGGAGAGCAGTGATTGACTTATCGATTGATTGATTGGCAGACTGACTTGATAGCCGTGCACATGTCGAGTCCCATCTGAACACAGTTCCTGGCGTGGGCTGGGATGGGGTCTGGCAGACCCGACACACAATAGTAACAATCACCCAGGATCTTTATGCGCAAACACTCGTTCTTCTGGAGAGAGAGAGAGGGGGAGAAGGGTGGATGGGTATAGGGAGAGAGGAGGGAGGAGAGAGAGAGAGAGACAATAATAGTCAAGTTGCCTCAGTAAATGTGCACTACATCATAAGGATCCATTGACCTGTAGTTGAGATATTGTGTTGAGAGAATCTCTAGCTAGCCAAAACATTTCTATACCTATACATCCAGCCCAGGGCAAGGTGAGGGGAAAGGTGACTGACTGATCGGTTAAGGGAAGCTCTCACCTTGGCAATGTCATCGAACCTGCCGAAGAGCTTATTGAGGACTCCCACCAGCTCCTCAGGAGAACAGGTACTGGCCAGCTTAGTAAACCCCACAATGTCAGCATACAGAATACTAGAGAGTGAAGGACACAACAGGGATGGTAGTGACCAGGTATAGACCCTGGACTAGGTCTGCTTTAGCCCTATCAGATAAAACCTGGAAGTTAACAAAAGTCCTCAGGCTCTAGGATCAGGCCCCCTCTTTCCGTGTAATCTTATTTATTATGATTATATAAGACAAAACTGTTCCCAGAGCAGCATTCTGACTCTGAGACACCCAGGTCTCAGACGAGGTTATATTCATCACATCAAATCAAATTTGATTGGCCACAAACACATATTTAGCAGATGTTATTGCAGATGTAGCYAAATGCTTGRGTTCCCAGCTCCAACAATGCAGTAATATCTAACAATTCACAACGATACACACACATCTAAAAGTAAAAGAATGGAATTAAGAAATATATAAATATTACATTGAGCAATGTCGGAGTGGCATTGACTAAAATACAGTAGAATAGAACACAGTATATACATATGAGATGAGTAAAGCAATATGTAAACGTTATTTAAACATTACTAAAGTGACGAGTGTTCAATTCTTAAAGTGGCCATTTATTCCAAGTCTATATTTAGGGCAGCAGCCGCTAAGGTGCAGGGTTGCGTAACTGGGTGGAAGCCAGCTAGTGATGGCTATTTAACAGTCATGTTATCCATTGTGTCGTGTGTATAAGCGCACGTTTCCTCACCTGACATCTTTGTGTTGCCGGATGTACAGACTGTGAAAGTTCTGTCCTTTCTCTTTATTCTCCGACAGTCGTTTGATGATCTCCGTCTTCAGCTCCATGGCGATATACCGTGGCAACACAGACAGGAGGAGGTGCTCCTGTTGTCAAGGGGAGGGGCACGAGGAGGGTTTGTGTGTTCATTGATTAAATGATCAAACTATTGACTTACAGTAGCCGACTGTTTGCATGCAGGTCATAAAGGTGGGCATCTATGACTGAAAGCTCGCTTGGAAGAGGATGCCTTTTGATGGGCTCTGAGGGGATTGATTAATAGGACTATTTTATTGAGTCGAGTTGAACTGAACCGAATTGAACTGAACAAGTCTAATTGATTCAGCTACCTGCTGGTGTTTCTGCATGTCCCTCTGGGAGCGCATGGCGCTGAACCTCTCTTTCTTCTTACTGGACTTCCTGTGGGCATGCTCAGTCAGCCACCGGTGAAACACTCCCACACAGTTCACACACAAAAACAACACGGCATTGGCCACCAGCTGTCAGGGAGGGAGAGCGGGGAGGAGGGGGAGAGAGAGACGTTTTTATATGAAAAAAAAAACATTTAACCAAGGCAAGTCAATTAAGATCAAATTCTTATTTGCAATGAGGGAGTGGCGAGAGGGAGGAAAAGAGGGGGGGGGGGGGGGTTAGAGGGGGAGGGGTTGGGGGAGTAGATGAGAGAGTAGGAAATGGAGGGAGGGAGAGTGAGAAAGATAGAGCGGGCAGGTCGACAGGGAGAGAGGATAAGGAGAGAGAGATAGAGGGATGGGGGAAACAAAGGGAGAACGGGCACAGAAGCATAGCAGGTGGGGTTCTTACTTATCATTGTTCAGTAAAACGACAGAACCGCCATGTCGTACCAAGCTGAACTTAGACACACAAACAATATAGGAAACAGTGTGTTGTGGACTGTGCTAGCGTACACAGTGTCCTGGTCAATTTGAATAGGGATGCTATCAGACGATGCAAATGTGTGTGAGTGTGTCTGTGTGCTTACTGTAACTCATTCTTTCGTTCTCTGCAACTCATTTGCAAGAGTTTGCCTGTGACCTTTCCATTTGCAGCACATTAAGTGTGGGTGTTTTTTTCATACCACGGCACGAGCTGAGACAAACCAAGTTCTACTGTGCTGGACTTCATGGGTACACAACCCTTAAAGTTGCCGAAAAACCACAATGACAACATAATAAAGAAAATATCTGATTTGCGTCGGCACAATAGTGTGAATGCACTTGTGCACTGCACTTGTGAAGGTGGTAAATGACCTTTTAATGGCGTCAGACCGAGGCTCTGCATCTGTCCTCGTGCTACTAGACCTTAGTGCTGCCTTTGACACCATCGATCACCACATTCTTTTGGAGAGACTGGAAACCCAAATTGGTCTACACGGACAAGTTCTGGCCTGGTTTAGATCTTACCTGTCGGAAAGATATCAGTTTGCTCTGTGAATGGTTTGTCCTCTGACAAATCAACTGTACATTTCGGTGTTCCTCAAGGTTCCGTTTTAGGACCACTATTGTTTTCACTATATATTTTACCTCTTGGGGATGTTATTCGTAAACATAATGTTAACTTTCACTGCTATGCGGATGACACACAGCTGTACATTTCAATGAAACATGGTGAAGCCTCAAAATTGCCCTCGCTAGAAGCCTGTGTTTCAGACATAAGGAAGTGGATGGCTGCAAACTTTCTACTTTTAAACTCGGTCAAAACAGAGATGCTTGTTCTAGGTCCCAAGAAACAAAGAGATCTTCTGTTAAATCTGACAATTAATCTTGATGGTTGCAAAGTCGTCTCAAATAAACTGTGAAGGACCTCGGCGTTACTCTTGACCCTGATCTCTCTTTTGACGAACATATCAAGACTGTTTCAAGGACAGCTTTTTTCCATCTACGTAACATTGCAAAAATCAGAAATTTTCTGTCCAAAAATGATGCAGAAAAATTAATCATGCATTTGTTACTTCTAGGTTAGACTACTGCAATGCTCTACTTTCCGGCTACCCGGATAAAGCACTAAATAAACTTCAGTTAGTGCTAAATACGGCTGCTAGAATCCTGACTAAACCAAGAAATTTGATCATATTACTCCAGTGCTAGCCTCCCTAACTGGCTTCCTGTTAAGGCAAGGGCTGATTTCAAGGTTTTACTGTTACCTATAAGCGTTACATGGGCTTGCTCCTACCTATCTTTCCGAGTTGGTCCTGCCGTACATACCTACACGTACGCTACGGTCACAAGACGCAGGCCTCCTAATTGTCCCTAGAATTTCTAAGCAAACAGCGGGAGGCAGGGCTTTCTCCTATAGATCTCCATTTTTATGGAACAGTCTGCCTACCATGTGAGAGACGCAGACTCGGTCTCAACCTTTAAGTCTTTACTGAAGACTTATCTTCTTCAGTAGGTCATATGATTGAGTGTAGTCTGGCCCAGGAGTGTGAAGGTGAACGGAAAGGCTCTGGAGCAACGAACGCCCTTGCTGTCTCTGCCTGGCCGGTTCCCCTCTCTCCACTGGGATTCTCTGCCCCTAACCTATTACAGGGGCTGAGTCACTGGCTTACTGGTGCTCTTTCATGCCGTCCCTAGGAGGGGTGGTCACTTGAGTGGGTTGAGTTACTGACGTGATCTTCCTGTTGGGTTGGCGCCCCCCTTGGTTTGTGCTGTGGTGGAGATTTTTGTGGCTATATGCCTTGTCTCAGGATTGTTAGTTGGTGTTGAAGATATCCCTCTAGTGGTGTGGGGGCTGTGCTTTGGCAGAGTGGGTGGGGTTATATCCTTCCTGTTTGGCCTGTCCGGGGGTATCATCGGATGGGCCACAGTGTCTCCTGACCCTCCTGTCTCAGCCTCCAGTATTTATGCTGCAGTAGTTTATGTGTCGGGGGCTAGGTCAGTTGTTTATACCTGGAGTACTTCTCCTATCTTATCCAGTGTCCTGTGTGAATTTAAGTATGCTCTCTCTAATTCTCTCGTTCTCTCTTTCTTTCTCTCTCTCGGAGAACCTGAGCTCTAGGACCATACGTCACGGCAAACCGGGCATGATGACTCCTTGCTGTCCCCAGTCCACCTGGCCTTGCTGCTGTTCCAGTTTCAACTGTTCTGCCTGCAGTTATGGAACCCTACCTGTTCAACTCTTAATGATCGGCTATGAAAAGCCAACTGACTTTTATTCCTGATTATTATTTGACCATGCTTGTCATTTATGAACATTTTGAAAATCTTGGCTCTCTCTAATTCTCTTCTTCTCTCTTTCTTTTCTCTCTCTCTCGGAGGACGGAGCCCTAGGACCATACGTCAGGACTACCGGGCATGATGACTCCTTGCTGTCCCCAGTCCGCCTGGCCCTGCTGCTATTCCAGTTTCAACTGTTCTGCCTGCGGTTATGGAACCCCTACCTGTCCCAGACCTGCTGTTTTCAATTCTTAATGATCGGCTATGAAAAGCCAACTGACATTTATTCCTGATTATTATTTGACCATGCTTGTCATTTATGAACATTTTGAAAATCTTGGCTCTCTCTAATTCTCTCCTTCTCTCTCTCTTTCTCTCTCTCGGAGGACCTGAGCCCTGGGACCGTGCGTCGGGGCTGCCGGGCGTGATGGCTCCTTGCTGTCCCCAGTCCACCTGGCCTTGCTGCTATTCCAGTTTCAGCTGTTCTGCCTGCGGTTATGGAACCGCCACCTGTCCCGGACCTGCTATTTTCAACTCTTGATGTCGGCTATGAAAAGCCAACTGAAAATTATTCATGATTATTTTTTGACCATGCTTGTCACTTATGAACATTTTGAAATCTTGGCATAGTTCTGTTATAATCTCCACCCAGCACAGCCAGAAGAGGACTGGCCACCCCTCATAGCCTGGTTCCTCTCTAGGTTTCTTCCTAGGTTTTGGCCTTTCTAGGGAGTTTTTCCTAGCCACCGTGCTTCTACACCTGCATTGCTTGCTGTTTGGGGTTTTAGGCTGGGTGTCTGTACAGCACTTCGAGATATTAGCTGATGTACGAAGGGCTATATAAAATAAACTTGATTTGATTTGATTTGATTTGTGAATAGGGTGCTGTGTGTCTGTGTCTATCTATGTGTGTGTGCGTGTCTATCTATGTGTGTGTTTGTGTGTCTATCTATGTCTATGTGTGTGTCTATCTATGTTTATGTGTGTGTCTATCTACACTACCGTTCAAAGGTTTGGGGTCACTAAGGAAATGTCCTTGTTTTTGAAAGGAAAGCACATTTTTTGTCCATTGGCAATTTCTCGCATGGAATAGCCTTCACTTCTCAGAACAAGAATAGACTGACGAGTTTCAGAAGAAAGTTATTTGTTTCTGGCCATTTTGAGCCTGTAATTGAACCACAAATGCTGATGCTCCAGATACTCAACTAGTCTAAAGAAGGCCAGTTCTATTGCTTCTTTAATCAGATCAACAGTTTCAGCTGTGCTAACATAATTGCAAAAGGGTTTTCTAATGATCGTTTAACCTTTTAAAATGATAAACTTGGATTAGCTAACACAACGTGCCATTGGAACACAGGAGTGATGGTTGTGATAATGGGCTCTGTACTCCTATGTAGATATTCCATAAAAATCTGCCGTTTCCAGCTACAATAGTCATTTACAACATTAACAATGTCTACAACTGTATTTCTGATCAATTTGATGTTATATTAATGGTCAAAAAATGTTATTTTCTTTCATAAACAAGGACATTTCTAAGTGATCCCAAACTTTTGAACGGTAGTGTATGTCTACATGTGTCTATCTATGTCTATGTGGGTGTTTCTATCTATCTATCTATGTCTATGTGGGTGTTTCTATCTTCTATCTATCTATCTATCTATCTATCTATCTATCTGTCTGTCTGTCTGTCTGTCTGTCTGTCTGTCTGTCTGTCTGCTGTCTGTCTGTGTGTGTGTGTGTGTGTGTGTGTGTGTGTGTGTGTGTGTGTGTGTGTGCGTGCTACTTCTTTTCCCTGCCATGCCAGGTCTGGTGTGTTAGGCCTGGTGACGGGAACGTAGACACTGATGATGATGATGTGTGACACACTGGTCCCTATGCCCACCATCAGAGCCCAGGCTAGGGACAGGGGCAGCACCGTGTACACACACAGAGACAGGAAGAGGAAGAACGCTACCTGTAAAGGGAGGAAGGGAGGGAAAGAGAGAGAGACAGTGAAAGAAAGTTCTCGCTAACAGCTAGCCACGTCTCAGAATAAGTGCTGATCTAGGATCAGTTTTCCCTTTTAGATCATAATCAATAAGATTACATGGACAGGGAGGACCTGATCAGAGATCAGCACACGCACACTAAGACGCTTTGTGAATACAGGCCTTGACCTGCTCCTCCCCCCTCATTAATTCGCCACCCCCCCATCCCTATCTTTGACCTGCTCCTCACCCCACCCCCTACCCTTCCAACCCTTCCCTCAACCCGGCCCCTTCTCCTGTCTGACCTGTTCCCATGCGGTGACGGGCCCTCCGGTGAAGGTGAAGACTATAGCTGTGACATACAGGGCCCCCCAGAGGCAAAGTGACAGCGCTCCCCCACACCGCCTCACCACGGCCAGCCAGGGCAGGGCCACCAGCAGGGCTGTGCTCAAACACAGCACCACACAGACCACGGACAGGGCCCCTACATGGACACTGATGTTCTGGAGAGTGGGAGAGAGAGAGCGAGAGCGAGAGGGAGTTAAACACCGCAACATACACCACACTGATACTCTGGAGAGGGAGTGTGAAAGGGAGAGAGATAGAAGGGGGGGGGGGAAGAGGAGAGGGAAGAGAAGGGAGAAGGGAAAATTGAGAAGGTTGAAAATGGTTAATAGTTTGTTAATTCAATTATAAATATATCTAGAATCCAAAACAGCACCTCAACCCTTAATTTACCTCCCCATCCTCCTAGCTCTTACCCCTGGCTACAGTACACCATCCACACATCCTCCTTCCCCCCAGCTCTCTCACCCTGCTTGTGGCTGGGATGGGATTGATTATAGCCCCAGTCCATACTCCATACTCCTTCCCCTCTACCTCCCCCCTACCCTTCCATCTCCCCCTCCATTTCCCCCTCTATCCCCTACATCCCCCCCCACCTCTTTCAGCCTTCCGGTAGTTGGTATAAGGATGATGATAGCCACACAGAAGCCCATGGCCAGCAACAGTCCAGGGAGCATGGCTGGTGTCTCCTCTAGGCACCTTATGAGAGAAGGGTTTATTTCAATAAAGGCAACATAACATTGGTATCAATAGCATTGAAGGCTAAATGATTTGATACAATTGACGGTTTCCACAAATGTGAAGAATAAGCACACGCTGGAATTATGCAACAAACAATACACATTTAAAATGCATGTTTAGTACAGAGCCGTGGTGTCGTGGTAACATTCCACGGCTTAAGTCACATGTACTACTCTCCACCGGAGACAGGGGTTCAATCCCCGTGTCCACTGTTTCTCCCACTTGTCCGTCTCCCTCCTTGATTTTTTACTGTTTGAATAAAATAAAGTGTAAAAAATACCTACAAAATAAATTAAAATAATTAAAATACAGTTTTAAAAGGTAAAAATCATACAGACCTTATGAAGGCCTTGTGTACTGCTCTGTAGCAGCAGCACACCCCCTCTGCTACACTCCTCTGTGAGGGCGGTCTACCGTCGCCTTCACCCCCCTCCCTGACGTTCGGGGTGTCGTCCCATGTGATGTCGGGCGCAGGGGCCGATTGGTTGAGAGGGACTGAAGTTTCCGATCTGGAGGTGGAAGTGTCGTCGGACGGGATGTCGGGGGTTGTGTAGTTGTCGTGGTTACGTCTGCAGAGGGTTGTTGTGGAGTCCATCATGGCCAGATCAGAGTTGTGATTGTGTGGGTTTGTTTTTAATTTAAAGGCATCAGTACTCTTTTTGTCCGAAGAATCTTCACCGTTGACTTTGCCGCTATCATCTAAGTTATCATAAGTGTCAGTGGTCGTTTTAGCGCTATCATTATCAGAGTCATTGCTGGATTTTGTGCTGTCATTCATCAAAYTGTCTGTTTTAATGTCAGTGCCATGGTTACCAGTGCTCGCAGTGGACGGGAACTCCGGAGATTCTTGGAAAGACGATTGGGCCTTGAGTGGTTCCGAGGCTAGCTCCACCTTAGCCACGCCCACCTCTATGTAGACCCGAGGCTCACTGTTCGCTGATTGGCTCTCGGAATCACCGTTGACCTCATCTCCGAAGTCATCACATTGAGTCCTGATGTCATTCATTTTTGCTGTGARGTCCTTCCTTTGRGTTATGATGTCACCGCCCTCATCTTCTTCTGCAATCGGATGTTCATTGTCTGTTGTGCTGCTGGTCAAATCCTTCAGCTCCATGCTTGTGTCTTGCCCATCTCCCCTGTCTCCCCCATCTCCCCCACCAGKAAACCCACTACCAGTCCTGTGGATGTCTCCCGTTCTGTTTCCCCCAATCACCAAGTATCCCTCAGGGTCGTCCTGCATGGTACTTTAGTGCTTATCTCTATGTCCTTGTTGTCAGGGAAAGGCGACTGAAGGACAAACAAAAGACAAAGTCACTGTATAGTCCCTTCAGGTCCTCTGGATAGTTRTAAGACATGCTAGAAGCACAATGTCGTTTCCTTGGAAGACTGTAAGTCCATATGGAAATGGAGGAATGTTTCACTGTCAAAACAGATAAAGATGAAAAGTAACTCCAAAACCCACACATAATCCTCAGTGTTAAGTCATGCTAACCACTACTGCTAACCAGACCATAATTCTATTACCACTTATGCTACCCACATATGCTAAAGCTAACCACCTGTTATTTATGCTAACCAAGCCATAATGCTAACCACCACTTTCCTAAATACAATCCTTTCTCTTCTCCAATAAAGAATTGTACTGGAAAGCTTACATTTTCTAAAATGTTAGACTAACCCCTTATGCTAAACCAGGACATAACAACTACTGTCCTAAACACAGCCTTTCTCTTCTTCAATCAAGTAATAAATGAGGCTGTTTGGTTGACTGCTGTCAGTCAGGTTTTTAATGCCAGTTAGATTACACGTTTCCCAGTCAGTCATTTCCCTATTGTGTTAAACAAGTTCTGCTAGATGAAGGTGTTTCCTCATTCACTCTGATGACAGGGGTGAAGTTTTCATAAGGTACAGAAATGCAAAACTGACACAAGATCAGTGTTTATGGGCAACTCCACCCTGCTACACCCACTGATGACTCCACTAATGCAGACCTGGGTTCAAGTAGCATTTTAAATCATGCTTGATTGACCTTTCCAGCCGTATTGGACCAATAGACTAGTCCCAAATCTGTAAACCCCACCCATCTTGCACTCTAGGCAGGCTAGAGCAAATGCTTGAAGTATGTGAAAGATTTAAAATAGCATTTGAATCCATGTCTGTTCTGACGCTCCCTGTCCTCCTCCCTGTTGGTCTYTGACATGATAGTGACGCACCCCTAGCAATTATCATGACACTCATTCATGTCTTCCTTCTCTCTCTCTATCTCAAAGAGCAATATGTGAATGAGGAGAATTCTAAACAAATGAACAAAAACTATATTCAACTGCATTTCAAATGATATGTAACACAAATGAATAAAACTGCATTTCCACATTTCAAATAATATTTAGGTCTACATAACTGTTTACAAATGGGTACAGATGAAGGATCTTAATTTGATCACCCTGAATTTACGAAAGATACATCAACCCCTACAAAAAATGCTCATTAATTATAATCCACATAAATATTCACATTTCCTGTTTCTGCAGGATTATTTTTCCTGCTGTTGCAAACTGGCTCAAATTAAGATCGTTTATCTGAATCTCCCAGTCTCAGTTATTAGTGTTGTGACACTAGGCTACACTACATTCTTAGAAAAAAAGGTGCTATCTAGAACCTAAAATGGTTCTTTGGCTGTCCCCATACGAGATCCCTTTGAATAACCCCTTTTTGTTCCAGGTAGAACCCTTTAAGGTTCCATGAAGAACCCTTTTCACAGAGGAAACAATTTCCAAGGTTCTCCTATGGGGACAGCTGAAGAACCCTTTCGGAACCCTTTTTTCTAAGAMTGTAGGAAGATAGCACACACGGTTGAATTACTTTGATACAAAAATCACAGCTATCAGTAACAAAACAAAAAGTTAAAGTCGAAACCAGTAACCTACCTTGTTTTTCAAGTTGTTTTATGTTAGTCTGGCTGACTGTTGCTTGCTCTCCCCCCTCTCTTTTTCTCTCTCTCCCTCCTTCTTCCTCTCTGTTGCTCTCTGTATCGCTCACAGGTCCATCTCTCATTTCCCCAGCCTCCTTTTTTTATGACCTTTTTCTGTTTTCCTCCTCCACCTCCTCTACCCTTTCGCTCTTTCCTTCTCTTTCTATCTGTTRGAGTGATTTGAAACCCAACATACATCAACACATCTGAACTGAAACCATGATCATTTTAACATCAATTGAATTCACAGCTGTATAATATCACATCCATGATTTAAAGCCACAATATGTCATTTGAACAAGAACAAAACAGCAGCCTTCTCTTGGTTTGCTATAAAACTGAGGTATGACACTAGGGAAATGTAATCACTCTCAAATTCAATTGAGCTATAACGCATGAGGAATTTATAAATGATATTCAATGAGATATACTGCTCAAAAAATTGCAGAGTGGGGCTTTAGGAAAATAAGTGTGTGTGTGTGTGTGTGTGTGTGTATGGTTGCATCCCAAATAGGCCCTGGTCAAAAGTAGTGTACTATAAAGGGAATAGGTTACCATTTAGGACGCAACTTATGTGTGCACAGACAAGTGCGCATGTGTGTTACAATGAAAAGTCCCTGCGCCAGCTATGCAAATACACTGAGGTAAACATAGATGAACGAAAGAGACGGAAGGGAGAGAGGGAGGGCAAGGGGAGAGACGTGAGAGAGGAAGGAGAGAACGCGGGGATAAGAGGGCATGGGGAGAGGGAGTGCAAAGGGAGAGGAGAGAGAGGAGGGAGAAAGGAAGGGAAGAGAAGGAGGGAGAAAGAGGAGAGAGTGATGGCAAAGGAAGAGAGGAGTTTCGGCTTTCCATTGTGACATCATTAAGCAGTAAATTGGTTAACAGACCAATAACAAAGAGAGTTCCAAACCTATCTGCCAATAAAAGCTCGTTTTCAGTTTTCACCTCCCAGACAGTCCAAGCAAATTATTGCTTTAGAAATAGCTAAAGAGCTATTTTTGGCCATTTGAATGGAAATCTGTTACAGTACGGTACCCAAAAGTGATATGATATTAAAAAAAACAGCTGCGTGTATAAAGTCATACACATGACAGTTATAATAAAGTGTTACCTCTATATCTTGATGGAGAGGATCCTTATCTGGTCTCTTGTCTAGCTTATGCAATCACAAAGAGATGAAATGAGGTTATTCTCCAATCAGATTGAACCCATAAATAATAGTAAGTATAGCTAAAGTTATAAAGTAAGTATATCTCTTGAAATAATCCACTGTTATAAATATGCCAGCAGTTTCTCAACATCGGTACATTATTAAAGCCAGAAACCATGATACCCTCACCTCGCTCTCTTTCTCTCCCTCTGTCTGTCGAGAGTCTCTGCGTGTGTGCGTGTGTGTGTGTGTGTGTGTCTGTGTGTCTGTGGTGTGTGTGTGTGTGTGTGTAGTGTGTCGGTGTTGTTGTGTGTGATGTGTGTGTGTGTGTGTGTGTGTGTGTGTGTGTTGCCTATTCTTTAGGAATGTTCCAAAAATAGTTGGCGGGTTCTCTTTTTCCTCACCTGAACTTGACAAACCAGTCCTAGATCACCACAAGCTTCAGTATATAATGAAATGTACAGAATAGACTAGAATAGACTAGAATAGACTAGAATAGACTAGAGTAGAATAGACTAGAATAGAGTAGAATAGACTAGAATAGACTAGAATAGAGTAGAGTAGAATAGACTAGAATAGAGTAGAATAGACTAGAATAGAGTAGAGTAGAATAGACTAGATTAGAGTAGAATAGACTAGAATAGAGTAGAGTAGAATAGACTAGATTAGAGAGAATAGACTAGAATCTAATGCTTAAAGAGACTTGTTTGTCCTAGACTTGAAATTACGGTTGAAAAAACAGAGTGGGGCTTTCAATCATGGATGCAATATCATACAGCTACGGATTCCATTGATGTTTCGATTGTTTGATATCAGGAACTACGTAATAAAATGTCTAGAATAGAATTTATGCCCAAGAGACTTGTTTTCTTGCATGTCAGAAACAAATGTATTGTCAGGTGAATTCTCCTTAAATGTACATTTAATTGTTTCACACTGTGATTTTATGGGGCGGCAGGTGGTGAGAGCGTTGGACTTGTAACCGAAAGGTTGCAAGATCAAATCCCAGAGCTGACAATGTAAAAATCTGTCGTTCTATCCCTGAAAAAGGCAGGTTAAAATGACTTTAACCTGCCTGGTTAAAAAAATGATCTTTCACCTGTCTTGTGATTGTCTCCAACCCCCACCAGGTGTCTCCCATTACCTTGTGTATTTATACCTGCATTTTCTGTTTGTCTGTTGCCAGTTCGTCTTGTACCATCGAGTCCTACCAGTGTGTTCCCTGTGCTCTAGTTTTTGTCTTCCCAGTTCTGATCTTTCTTTCTGTCCTGATCCTGATCATTACACTTGTGCTGGGAACAATAGTATTTCTGTCTGTAATAAAGCCCTTTTGTGGGGAAAAACTAATTCTGATTGGCTGGGCCTGGCTGCCAAGTGGCTGGGTATGCCCTCTCAGGTCCACCCATGGCTGCACCCCTGCCCAGTCATGTGAAATCCATAGATTAGGGCCTAATGAATTGATTTAAATTGACTGATTTCCTCATATGAACTAACATTCTTGAAATTATTGCATGTTGCGTTTATATTTTTGTTCAGTATAGTATTTACAGTTCTTCCTTTATACTCTGATCAGTTTCTTCTCTCTTTTTCTCCTTTTCTTCCTTGTGCAAGATCTTTCTATCGAGCTGCTCCTTCCATCTCAGTTTGACGTCATCAGACATCCCCTTGTCCCTCAGCTCTTTCTTCATCTGAGGAACTTAAACAGCATTTTGCTTACTGACTATTGACTATGCAGCCAGCACTGGCTAACACTTTACTGTTCGCCCCCTTATGCATGCATTCATACAGCCTTTATAACAGCTACATAAGACATAACATCAGTAAAGGTACTTGTAATGCTATTATAGATGACAGGCACATCTGTACTAGATGGCCAGAGCAGGTACCCTTGATTACACTAACGTGGCTCTAATTTCTCAAAGAGGTAGAGATTCACCTGCTGTACGATGGCCTCCTGCACGGCAGGATCAGTCAGGTCCATGTTCTAGTCCTCTCTCGCCGTCTGCTGTATCTTGGTTGTGTAGTTGTTGGTAGCCCAGTAGTTGCTTGTGTAGTTGTTGTCACAGTAGGATCTGCAGTTTTAACATATGCCATTTGGCAGACACTTTTATCCAAAGCAACATACAGTCATACAGTTTATGTATGGGTAGTCCTGGGAATCAAACCCACTACCCTGGCGTTACAATTGCCCTGCTCTACCAACTGAGCTACAAAGGACCACCGAGGAGTAGTTGTGATTGTCATAGTAGGAGCTACAGTTGTGGTTGTCGTAGCAAGAGCTGTGGTTGTTGTAGTAGGAGCTGTGGTTGTTGTAGTAGTTGTTATTGTCGTAGTAGAAGCTGCATTTGTGGTTGTAGGAACTGCAGTTGTGGTTGTCGTAGTAAGAGCTGCAGTTGTGGTTGTCGTACTAGCCGCTGAAGCTGTTTTGGTTGTTGTGTATGTCTGAATCATGAGTTAACCTTTACTTAACACCCATCCCGGATCCGGGAGCATCCTCCAGTAAAAGCTGACTAGCATGGCCTAGCATAGCGCCACAAGTAAATAATAGCATATAAATATCATGAAATCACAAGTCCAATACAGCAAATGAAAGATAAACATCTTGTGAATCCAGCCATCATTTCCGATTTTTAAATGTTTTACAGCGAAAACACAATATGTATTTCTATTCGCTAACCACAATAGCCAAAGACTCAACCGCATATTTTCACCATGTTTCTACCGCATAGGTAGCTATCACAAAACCGACCAAATAGAGATATAATTAGTCACTAACCAAGAAACAACTTCATCAGATGACAGTCTTATAACATGTTATACAATACATTTATGTTTTGTTCAAAAATGTGCATATTTGAGGTATAAATCATAGTTTTACATTGCAGCTACCATCAAAAATATCACCAAAGCAGCCAGAATAATTACAGAGAGCAACGTGAAATACCTAAATACTCATCATAAAACATTTATGAAAAATACATGGTGTAACAGCAAATGAAGATAAACATCTTGTGAATCCAGCCATATTTCAGATTTTTTAAGTGTTTTACAGCGAAAACACAATATAGCATTATATTAGCTTACCACAATAGCCAACACACAATCGCATTTATTCACCGCTTAGATAGCATTCGCAAAAACCAGCAAAATATAATAAAATTAATCACTAACCTTGACACCTTCATCAGATGACAGTCTTATAACATCAGGTTATACAATACACTTATGTTTTGTTCGAAATGTGCATATTTAGAGCTGCAAACCGTGGTTATACATTGTGAATATGTAGCATAGATTCACCAGAATGTCCGGAGCTATTTTGGACACTCACCTAATCTGACCAAAGACCTCATCATAAACTTTACATAAAATACTTGTTGTAGGCAAATGAAAATACACTGGTTCTTACTGCAACCGCCGTGTTAGATTTTTAAAAATAACTTTACCATAACAAACAGCTTGCGTTATTGCGAGACAGCGCCCGCCAAAACGGCAGAGAAATAGGAATCAACATTTCCACAGAAATACGAAATAACATCATAAATTGTTCTTACTTTTGCTGAGCTTCCATCAGAATCTTGTACAAGGGTCCTAGTTCCAGAATAAAATCGTTGTTTTGATTTTAGAATGTCCTTTTCTCTGTCGAATTAGCAACCTTAGCTAGCCATGTGGCGCGAACATGCCCATCTCTCTTGACGCAAAGAACGGATAATTCCAAAAGTCCCAATAAACGTTGAATAAACTGATACAACTCGTTGAAAAAAACTACTTTATGATGTTATTATCACATGTATCAAATAAAATCAGAGCCGATATACCGCCGTGTATACCGAACGCTTTTCAGAAGCCATGTCGACATACTTCGCGCGCCAGAGAGACAAAGACATTTCCAGACCTGTCACTCCAAAAGCCTCTTGTTCGGCCTCAGATCAAGCTAGACACCCCATTCCACCTTCCACTGGCTGTTGACATCTAGTGGAAGGCGTATGAAGTGTATGCATATCGATAAATATAAGGCAATTGAATAGGCAGGCCCTGYAACAGAGCKTRGTTTTCAGATMTTTCACTTCCTGTATGGAAGTTTMCTGCAAAATGAGTTCTGTTTTACTCACAGATATAATTCAAACAGTTTTAGAAACTTGAGAGTGTTTTCTATCCAATAGTAATAATAATATGCATATTGTACGATCTAGAATAGAGTACGAGGCAGTTTAATTTGGGCACGATTTTTTCCAAAGTGAAAACAGCGCCCCCCTATTGACAAGAAGTTTTAATAAGCAGGAAGTCTGGAATCCTCCAGACAGAATTTCTGGAAAACCTGGGAATTTTGGGAACTTTCCGGAACTTTGCAACCCTACACTGAGCGAGACATTCAGTCTGGTTAAACCAGGCAGCAGTTCTCGTCGGACCATCTCCCCTGAGTCCTTTTATGAAGCAGAAACACACAGGTAACCTGGAGACGAGAATAGAATATACAGTCAGGTCCATAATTATTGGCACCCTTGATAAAGATTAGCAAAAAAAGACTGTATAAAATAAATAATACAAATACTGAGCTACTTTTATGAAAAATGTATCCTTTTATACTAATACAACTGCTCTAAGAAAGAGATTTTCAAACCACAGATGTTGAACTTTACCCAGTAACAGGACATTTTAGTCAAAAATCTGGTTGCCTCTGCCAGGAGGCTGAAACTTGGCCGCAAGTGGATCTTCCAGCAAGACAATAACCCCAAGCACACATCAAAGTCCCCCCCAAAATTGTTAATTGACCACAAAATCTAAGTTTTGCAATGTCCATCTCAGTTTCCTGGACTAGAACCCCATTAAAAACCTGTGGTTTGAATTGAAGAGGGCAGTCCATAAGCGCAGTTGACGAAAAATATCAAGGATCTGGAAAGATCTGGAAAGACTATGTATGAAGGAATGGTTTAAGATCCCTCCAAATGTGTTCTCCAATCTCATAAAACATTTTAGAGAAAGTTTCATTGTCATTATCCTTGCAATGTGAGGTATTGAAAGGTACTGAAAACAGTGGTGCCAATAATTTTGACCCATATCTTTTTGAGGGGAAAAATATTACTTGTTAAAGGTCCCGCAGAGTCATCCTATTTCCCAAGTAAAAATAGTCTCTGAATCACCCATAATATTTCCCTAGTTCCCTTTCTCTCATCTCTAACTACCAAGAAGCCTGAAAGAACAGGCTGAGTGGGCGGGGAGCTGATATTCATGAGCTTGCCTTGACGGACAGCTCTTGACTGACAGCCACCCTAAAGTGTTCAGGCTACCATTAATTCATACAATTTGTAACCTTCATCTCATGTCCGAATGCTTTCAAAAAAAAAAAAATACAAAGTAACAAAATGTGATATCATATCACGTAAAAGTGAATTACTTAGGTTCAATGGTGGAAAAAGTACCCAATTGTCATACTTGAGTAAAAGTAAAGATACCTTAATAGAAAATGACTCAAGTAAAAGTGAAAGTCACCCAGTAAAATCCTACTTAAGTAAAAGTCTAAAAGTATTTGGTTTTAAATATATTTAAGTATCAAAGTAAATGTTATTGCTAAAATATACTTGAGTATCAAAGTAAAAAGTAAAAGTAAAAATATAAATAATTTCAAATTCCTTATATTAAGCAAACCAGACAGCACCATTTTCTTGTTTTTTATTTACGGATAGCCAGGGGCATCATTTACAAATGAAGCATGTGTTTAGTGAGTCCACCAGATCAGAAGCAGTAGGGATGACCAGATATGTTTTCTCGATAAGTGTGAATTAGACCATTTTTTGTCCTGCTAAGCATTCAAAATGTAACAACTACTTTGGGTGTCAGGGAAAATGTACGGAGTAAAAAGTACATCATTTTCTTTAGGAATGTAGTGAAGTAAAAGTAAAAGTAGTCAAAAATATAAATAATACAGTAAAGTACAGGATGGATCGCACGCACAGCACGCATAGCCTCCCCACATGCATTGCTGGATCAAGGGTGACTTTTGACATTTAAAAAATTTGGAAATTTGGCTTTTTTATTTTGGCCATTTGTTGACCATGGCTGCCATCTTTTACATAGACCTACTGCAGACAACTACTACTGCAGGTTTTTATGATTGTAATCATAGATATACAAGAAGATCAAGGCAACGTTCCACGTTAGCGGAGACTGCATTCATGGTAAACCCTGCATATGTTGGCTCAATCGGAAATGACCTTTAGATTTCCTTTACATTTCTAGTGTGCAAACTGGAATGATTCAGCCACACAGACTGAATAGAGCCCTAACAGTCGCTATTCATTTGACTGGCTCTGTTGTTGACTAAGGAAGGACCAGTCATTTGTTGACCATGGTTGCCATGTTTTACTCTATTCTACTCGACACTATTTATTCTACTCCATTGTAAACTAGTGGTAGAGAGAACGTGACATGTTTTACTCTATTCTACTCTACACTATTTATTCTACTCCATTGTAAACTAGTGGTAGAGAGAATGTGACATGTTTTCAGAATATATACAATAATAAACACAGAGATTAATAGGTGTATTGTAAACCCCATTATTCCCGAACAGGGACTATAGGAAGTTCTTCCCTACAGAGATCGGTTCAGATTAACAGAAAGACTCTACAGTAGTATATCAGGTAAGAACATTTCACCATTACTGAGTATAGCTGGTTTTCCTGACAAAAGTGATCAAATATTAGACATTTGATTAATTATGTTGCAAAGGATGATGATGATCATGAGGACGATGATGCTACCGCTGATTATCATGTTGATTATGACAATAAAGACAATTCCAGTGTCATGTCTAAGGGTGCGTTCGTAAATTCACTGTGGCTATCTACTCCGATTTCAGAGCACTCTCATCTGAGTGTGCCAGAGCGCAGAATAACTGACAAATTGACAACGCTCAACACCCGTTGAAAATGGCCTGTGTCAGTAAACGTTGGCAAAAAAAGCATGATTATATTGTTGCCAGCAGCAGTTACAGTCACCAATGCTCTGGATAACATTAAACCAGCCAAACCAGTTCCGTTAGGGCGAGTAAAATGGTTAGCGTGAGGTTTGTGTCTGGAAGTAGCTAGTAAGCTAGCTAACATTAGCCAGTTAGCTTGGGTGCTTGACTGCAGTTGGGAGAGCAGAACGCTTGGATCAACCATACTCCTAGGCCAGAGTGTCCAGTGTCTGCTCTGAACGCTTCGAGAGCGAAACGCTTGCCCAGAGGGCACTCTGAGCYCACTCTGGCACTCCAGATTGAATTTACGCACGCACCCTAAGTATAATAAACTTTGTTCAAGAGGGCTGTCTGTGTTGTTATGCGTTAATAACATTTAGACTATGTTACCCAGCGGCTATGGGGGGGGGGGGGGGGTGGGGGCAGGGTTTGAAGAATGCCTTGAATGTCTAAACAAGGAGTTTTCTAGCTGAAGTATGTGTTCATTAAAAGTAGTTAAACCTACGCCCCGGTTTGTCATTATATAAGGAACAAACATAACACTGTCTTATCAAGTCATGGGAAAAAAAGTGGTGGGGCCGGGTTCACAAAACAAAACATTTATAAGTTCATAACATAGTTTGTAAGTGCAATTCCTCAACAATATCTTAAGATTGAATGATTTTCTTATGAACTTCACAAATATCTTGTTGGGTGGTCCTTTGCACGGGGTGATGTAAGTTTCCTTCATCAATCAGTCTTCCAGATAGATGACACAGGAACCTTGATATAAAACTCTTTAGTAATAAAATGCAATTGCAGACAGAGAATCACACATAGAATACCTCTGTAGTCTATAGTAAAGATCTGTGTGGCGAAACAGGAGACAACACTCTTTAAACTAAACTCAGCAAAAAAAAAGAAACGTCCTCTCACTGTCACCTCACTGTCACTGTCAGCAAACTTAACATGTGTAAATATTTGTATGAACATAACAAGATTCAACAACTGAGACATAAACTGAACAAGTTCCACAGATATGTGACTAACAGAAATGTAATAATGTGTCCCTGAACAAAGGGGGGGGGTCAAAATCAAAAGTAACAGTCAGTATATGGTGTGGCCACCAACTGCATTAAGTACTGCAATGCATCTCCTCCTCATGGACTGCACCAGATTTGCCAGTTCTTGCTGTGAGATGTTACCCCACTCTTCCACCAAGGCACCTGCAAGTTCTCGGACATTTCTGGGGGGGAATGGCCCTATGCCTCACCCTCTGATCCAACAGGTCCCAGACGTGCTCAATGGGATTGAGATCCGAGCTCTTCGCTGGCCATGGCAGAACACTGACAGTCCTGTCTTGCAGGAAATCACGCACAGAACGAGCAGTATGGCTGGTGGCATTGTCATGCTGGAGGGTCATATCAGGATGAGCTGCAGGAAGTGTACCACATGAGGGAGGAGGATGCCTTCCCTGTAACGTACAGCATTGAGATTGCCTGCAATGACAACAAGCTCAGTTCGATGATGCTGTGACACACCGCCCCAGACCATGACGAACCCTCCACCTCCAAATCGATCCCGCTCCAGCAGTGCAGGCCTCGGTGTAACGCTCATTCTTCGACGATAAACGTGAATCCGACCATCACCCCTGGTGAGACAAAACTGCGACTCGTCAGTGGAGAGCACTTTTTGCCAGTCCTGCCTGGTCCAGCGACGATGGGTTTGTGCCCATAGGTGCCGTTGTTGCCGGTGATGTCTGGTGAGGACCTGCCTTACAACAGCCCTACAACCCTCAGTCCAGCCCTCTCAGCCTATTGCAGACAGTCTGAGCACTGATGGAGGGATTGGTGCATTCCTGGTGTAATTCAGGCAGTTGTTGTTGCCATCCTGTACCTGTCCGCAGGTGTTGATGTTCAGATGTACCGATTCTGTACAGGTGTTGTTACACGTGGTCTGCCACTGCGAGGACGAGTGTGTCTAAGGCACGTTCACACAGATGAGCAGGGACCCTGGGCATCTTTCTTTTGGTGTTTTTCAGAGTCAGTAGAAAGGTCTCTTTAGTGTCCTAAGTTTTCATAACTGTGACCTTAATTGCTACCATCTGTAAGCTGTTAGTGTCTTAACTACCGTTCCACAGGTGCATGTTCATTAATTGTTTATGGTTCATTGAACAAATCAAATCAAATGTATTTATATAGCCCTCTTTCATCAGATGATATCTCAAAGTGCTGTACAGAAACCCAGCCTAAAACCCCAAACAGCAAGCAATGCAGGTGTAGAAGCACGGTGGCTAGGAAAAACTCCCTAGAAAGGCCAAAACCTAGGAAGAAACCTAGAGAGGAACCAGGCTATGAGGGGTGGCCAGTCCTCTTCTGGCTGTGCCGGGTGGAGATTATAACAGAACATGGCCAAGATGTTCAAATGTTCATATTTGACCAGCATGGTCAAATAATAATTATCACAGTAGTTGTCGAGGGTGCAGCAAGTCAGCACCTCAGGAGTAAATGTCAGTTGGCTTTTCATAGCCGATCATTAAGAGTATCTCTACCACTCCTGCTGTCTCTAGAGAGTTGAAAACAGCAGGTCTGGGACAGGTAGCACGTCCGGTGAACAGTCAGGGTTCCATAGCCGCAGGCAGAACAGTTGAAACTGGAGCAGCAGCATGGCCAGGTGGACTGGGACAGCAAGAGTCATCATGCCAGGTAGTCCTGAGGCATGGTCCTAGGGCTCAGGTCCTCCGAGAGAGAGAAAGAAAGAGAGAAAGAGAGAATTAGAGAGAGCATACTTAAATTCACACAGGACACCGGATAAGACAGGAGAAGTACTCCAGATATAACAAACTGACCCTAGCCCCCCGACACATAAACTACTGCAGCATAAATACTGGAGGCTGAGACACGAGGCAAGCATGGGAAACAGTGTTTAAACCCTTTACAATGAAGATCTGTGAAGTTATTTGGATTTTTACGAACCATCTTTGAAAGACAGGGTCCTGAAAAAGGGACGTTTCTTTTTTTGCTGAGCTTAGTTGGTGTGGACAAACGACCGTCATTCATACCTTAACATTGTTGCATTGGATTAGATACAAAGTGTCTAAGATGTGAAAAACATGTCTAGACAGTGGTTTCTCACTCTACTGTAAGCCATCAACCACACCTGTGTAGTYTCAGGCGCTTTGCTACTTTCGGAACATCTCGGCCTTGAGGCTGCATGACTATCAGCAGGTGCAGGCAGTTCTCAGCCCGAGAACTAAAGCAGTACATCTCCATTACCCAGTACTTTTCCATCATTGCGCATTGCAAGCATACAAAGGTTATCACATATATACAGTAATCATGGCATTGGTGTAGACCCACATCTGACCCCCAGTGTAACCCCCAACAATCTTCTTGCGAATCTTCTTAAGATGTTTGTTGCTAGGCAACCAATATAGCTAGATATCTAGCTAGCAATGGCAATCATGTTAGCATACTTCYTACTGAGATTACTGTTCTAAAACATGTTCTTGGGTTTAAAATAAGCAATTCTGAAACTTTCATGTGAAGTTTGTGAGTAAATTAAACATGTTCAATTGCTTTCATGAGCTTTTCTCTCTCACTGCTCTGAGTTTAAGACAGGGGTTTAGCTATGTTGGAATTAAGAACATTTCCAATAACTTCATTTTCAAGAATCTAATTTATTCTTAACTTTTTGCTTAAGGAGAAACATAACAAATAGCACAAGAACATTTCCAATAACCTTTTTGAGGAATATCAACTTTGCTTAACTTTCTTCTTAAGTCCATAGTTAAGGAAAAAATTGCAGTTAAGAAGACATTTCTTCTTAAAAAGGTTTTGTGAATCCAGCCCCCGGTCCTGTTTCTCTCTGATCTGGTTTTGTTTTTCATCTGTATTTTAGATTTTAAGGTAAGAAAATGTATCTGGCAGAATTGTCCATTTACAAGTATTTTCACATTTGTTTGCTAATAACATTTATATGTTCAGGTACGCTGGTTGAAAGTTACCCATAAAATGTTTTTTTTTGCTTACATCACTGCATTGAGAGCACCATAGCAGCAAGCACAATTGAAAGGTTGAAAAATATTTCTCTATCTGATACAATGTTGAGAACATGTTAGTCCTTGGTGTATTTACAGCTCTGTGTTTGTACTATCAGAACATTTAGACCAGGATTGCTGACAAACGCATTGGTCTTGTTGAGATGGTGTCAGAGGTGGAACTAGGTTAGACCTGTCAAAARGGTGAGCGGCTCAATGTCACAAAACCATACACTTCCTTGTATACTGTATCCCACCCGTGTTAGACGACTACAACATCACACATTCTAGTGTTTGAACTTGTAATGCTGCTGCATGGAATATCTTCCAATGCGACTCGGCACATCCAGTGGCAATGTCTACAATACTGTAGGTAAACCAGTACTGGTTACCTTCAGACGAGTCCTAGGACACTTGTGGGGATTGTAGAGCATAAAAGAGACCCCCATCTTGTTCGGGAGAATCTCAAACACTGCTATTGCTCGGCCACCTTCCACCGCAGATGCGAAGGCCGATATATAGGTGGATGCAGTGGGTTTAGACGTAGCCCATGTTACTTAGATTGATGCACGGGTGCGGGAAATAGACTCTCTTTTTAAGAGCCCAGTGCAGGTAAAACGTGATTTTCCTGTGRTTTATATAGTCACCGGCCAATTTATTAGGTACACCCATCTCGTACCCCCCATTTACATCCAGAACGGACTGAATTCTCCGGGGCATTCTACAAGGTGTCGAAACGTTCAACAGGGATGTTGGTCAAGGCTGACGCGATGGCATCATCCAGTTGCTGCAGATTGGACGGCGGTACATTCATGCTGCGAACAGCCCGTTACAACTCATCCAAGAGATGCTCTATTGGGTTTAGGTCTGAGGACTGTGCAGGCCACTCAAGTAAACTGAACTCGCTGTCATGTTCCAGGCAATGTTTTTCTATTCTTCAATTGTCTAGTGTTGGTGATCGAGTGCCCACTGGAGCCACTTCTTCTTGTTTTTAGCTGATAAGAGTGGAACCGGGTGTGGTCGTCTGCTGCAATAGRCCATCCGTGACAAGGATGGTTGTACTGCACCATTATTTGTCTGTTTATGGCCAGCGTGTTAGCTTGCAGGATTCTTGCCATTCTCCTTCGGCCTCTATCATGAACAAGCTGTTTTTGCCCACAGGACTTCTGCTGACTGGATGTTTTTTGTTTGTCACACCATTCTAGACACTGTTGTGTGTGAAAAGCCCAGGAGAGCTGTTTGAAAAGACCACCTGAAATTTCAGCCTGTTTTGCTGGGATGGAGTTTTGGCCTTCCARGGTGACATCACCATGCGGTAAATTAGTTATTAGACCAATAAGAAAGAGTGTTCCAAACCTCTCTGCCAATAACAGGTAATTTTCAGTTTGCCCTTTGCTAAGAAGCATTTTCTTTTTCTTTTGACCATTTTCATTGAAAGGTACTTAATTGTTATCCAGAAATGATTTGATATTGAGATACAAAATGGCTGCATTGGACCTTTAACGCGTCATGTTTGCAAACACATACTTTAACATGCATATGCACTGAAAGTGACACACTATATCAAGTTATTAAGACACAAACATCAATTAAAACAAGTAAAGATTTTGGGGAAATATTACTGGGATTTCAAGAAGCATTCGATATTTGCAAGAGAGACAACAACATTTCTGAGAGATTCATCTTGTCAAATGAAACTCTGACCTGGGATGTGGCACAGAGCTACAGCAAAGAGCACTACACAGACCTGGCCAGTGTGAGGAACCTGAATGAGAGCAAGAAGATAGGGAAGATGGTACCAAAAGGCTACCTGTGTGCATGGATCGGCCTGTTCAGAGACAAGGGCTGGTCGGACCAGAGTAACTGTTTCCTTTCAGATACTGGTGGTCAGGAAAACCCAATAATCTCTACGGGAGCTGTGTGTTGGTGTCTGGTAAGGCAAATGGGAAGACTACACCTGTGAGATGAAACTTCCCTTCTGTTGCTACTGTGGTGAGTTATATGTTATAGTGTGTGTATGTGTGTGGTGTCGACAGGGTCCATCTGATGAGCAAAAAATGGATAACGCTTGACAACCAGCGTCATAACACGTTATGACACGGTCATAACCATGTCATGATATGTCATAACAGCTGACATGACCTGTCATTACCTGTTACAATATGGTCATAACACTGTCTTGACACATACACCCTTGACTTTTTCCAAATTTTGTTACGTTACATCRTTATTCTAAAATTGATTAAATAATTTTTTCCTTCATCAATCTACACACAATACCCCATAATGACAAAGCAAAAACAGGTTTTTGGAAAATTTTGTAAATGTATATAAAAACACCCGGAAATATCACATTTACATAAGTATTCAGACCCTTTACTCAGTACCTTGTTGAAGCACCTTTGGCAGAGATTACAGCCTTGAGTCTTRTTGGGTATGACGCTACAAGCTTGGCACACCTGTATTTGGGGAGTTTCTCCCATTCTTCTCTGCAGATCTTCTCAAGCTCTGTCAAATTGGATGCGAGTGTCACTATACAGCTATTTTCAGGTCTCTCCAGAGATGTTCGATCGGGTTCAAGTCCGGGCTCTGGCTGGGCCACTCAATGACATTCTTGACTGTGTGCTTAGGGTCGTTGTCCTGTTGGAAGGTGAACCTTCACCCCGGTCTTTGGTCCTAAGTAGTCTGGAGCAGGTTTTCATCAAGGATCTCTCGGTACTTTGCTCCGTTCATCTTTCCCTCGATCCTGACTAGTCTCCCAGTCCCTGCCACCGAAAACATCCCCATAGCATGATGCTGCCACCACCATTCTTCTCCAAAGGGATGGTGCCAGGTTTCCTCCAGATGTGACGCTTGGCATTCAGGCCATAGAGTCCAATCTTGGTTTCATCAGACCAGAGAATCTTGTTTCTCATGGTCTGAGAGTCCATTTTGGCAAACTCCAAGTGGGCCTTTTACTGGGGAGTGGCTTCCATCTGGCCACTCTACTATAAAGGCCTGATTAGTGGAGTGCTGCAGATACGGTTGTCTTCTGGAAGGTTCTCCCACCTCCACAGAGGAACTCTGGAGCTCTGTCAGAGTGACTGTCGGGTTCTTGGTCACCTCCCTGACCAAGGCCCTTCTCCCCCAGTTGCTCAGTTTGGCTGTGCGGCCAGCTCTAGGAAGAGTCTTTGTGGTTCCAAACTGCTTCCATTTAAGAATGATGGAGGCCACTGTGTTCTTGGGGACCTTCAATGCTGCAGAAATGTTTTGGTACACTTCCACAGATCTGTAAAATATGGTGGTGGATTTTTTATGTTATGGGGCTATTTTGCTTCCACTGGTCTTGGGGCCCTTGGTAAGGTCAATTGCATCACAAACTTTACCCGTACCAGGATATTTGAAACCCATTGAAAACCTGTGGTTTTGATTGAAGAGGGCAGTCTGATGGCTATCAAGGATCTGGAAGGATTCTGTATGAAGGAATGGTTTAAGATCCCTCCTAATGTGTTCTCCAACTCATAAAATATTTTTGAAAAAGGCTCAGTGTCGTTATCCTCACAAGGTGAGGTATTGAACGGTATTGAAAACGGGGGTGTCAATTTTGACCCCTACCTTTTTGAGAAAAAAAAGATGACTTGTTAAACAAAACAAAACTGTATTTGTATAAAATATTATTTCCATACAATATAGCTCTGTATTTTAATTATTTATTTTATACAATCATTGTTGCTCATCTTTATCGAGGGTGTCAATGATTTCGAACCCAACAGTATGTCGGATGACCGTATCGGTATCTGTTAGTCCCAGTGAAGAGTGAGACTAGAACACGGACCTGACTGATCCTGCCGTTCAGGAGGCCATCTTACTTGAGTCTCACCTGCTCTTCCTCTCAGCTATCATTTACTACAGATTTMCCTGTCTTCTGCAGCAACCATTAAAAGTACCTTTCAAAGCATCTTAGGCCCTTGGTCATGTTTATGACTGCCTATCGCTGATGCTATAATGTGTTATGTAGCTTTATGAATGCATACATAAGGGGGCGAACAGTAAAGGGTTAGTAAAGGCTGCATAGTCGGTAGTCAGTACACAAAATGCTGTTTTATTCCTCAGATGAAGAAAGAGCTGAGGAAGAAGTGGATGTCTGATGTCACACTGAGATGGAAGGAGCAGCCCGATGGAAAGATCTTCGACAAGGAAGAATAGAGCAAGAAGAAAGGAGGAAAAAATGAACCGAGTATGAAGTTGGAACTGTAAATATTGTTACAGGAGGCTATTTGGGACATTTCTGACAAACATCCCAATTAGCCAAAACCTAAAACTGGCCTTACCATAACCATAACCAACCCCTTAACCCTAACCTAATTTAAAACAATTTGAAAATGAAATATTGGCTCGCAAGTCAGTCAGGTCCACTTAGTTTCCCCAACTATTATTAAAAAAAAATCTGATTCTTTATAATCTCTAGCCAACAATAGTTAAATATTATTACTACTGCTACATTATGTCAAATTGCATTTGGATTTTGTTGGTTATGAATTGTTCAAACAATAATTCCAAGAAATGTCAATGTTTCACCATTAATTAATTAATTAATTAACCTTTATTTTATCCAGGGGTCCAAGGTCTCTTTTACAGATGAGCCCTGAATTACATAAATTACAGAAAATACACACATCAATATAAATACAAAATGCAAGCAGAAAGAAAGAAAATACACGGCCATAAAAAAATAACACATTCATCAGTAATAAGGTCCTAAAATCAGCTTTCTGAATTGCCACAGAGGCACCAAAACAACAAATTTAAGAACATTTTGAAGATCGTTCCACAAATAAGGTGCATGAAAACTAAAAGCTGATTTACCTAACTCAGTAGAGACCAAGGCATTTCCAGAGTTAACCATCCCTAAGACCAGGTGTGGTAACTCAAATGTCTAAAGTTTAGTAATGACGTTAGGTAAAGTGGGACTTTTTGTAAAAGTGCTTTTATAAATGAAAKCATAGCAATGTATCAACCTACGTGACATCAAAACGGGCCAACCAACTTTCTGGTAGAGAATGCAGAGTGATGAGCATTAAAATTGTCACACGTAAACAAAGCGCAATGAGCTATGATAAACTGCATCTAACGGCTTTAATGAAGTAGCAGCTGCTTTCATATAGATGATGTCGCCGTCGTCTAGGACCTATAGGAATGTTGACTGAATAATCTGCTTTCTACTATTTATCGAGAGACGGGACCTATTTCTATAGAAGAAGCCCATTTTTATTCTCAGCTTCTTAACTAACTCATGAATATGCTTTTTAAAAGACAGCTTTTCATCTATACAGATATTTGTAAGCAGGGACACGATCAATATTGACACCATCCAAAGTACATAGCTTTTCATCTATACAGATATTTGTAAGCAGGGACACGATCAATATTGACACCATCCAAAGTACGTATGCTTAACACAGAGTTATGTTTATGCGCTCTAGAGAACTACATATACTTTTACCTGTATTCAATACTAATTTCAGGTCAATAAAGTGTTTCTGTAATACAATGTAGTTCAGACAGAGCTTGGTCAACCGTGCTTGGTCAACGATAGCATAAACAACAGTACTTTAGGCATAAAAGTGCAGGTTACAATTTTTTACAGACAAGTCGATTTTGTTAATGTAAACAGTAAAAAGTACAGGACCCAGAATCAAACCCTGCAGGACACCTTCCATGTTTTTGATTCGATGTATTTACTTTTCTTGTTATTTCTAAGTGTAAACAACTGTCTTAACATGACAAACGTGTGTTTGAATTTACATTCTGTGGGTTACATTCAATGTAACAGTCCCCACAAGGAGAACATGTGTAATTGGTTAATTCATTGATTGATTAATGAGATTTGATTGATTATGATATTTTTTTCAATATTACCAATTAATGATTGTTCAATTTGTTCATTCTTACTATGGTTTATWTGCATTTTCTAACTCTTCTTACAATAATATTATTCCTATTTCAAACTGCATTTATAGTATGAATATACAGTATAAAAATAAACAAATCATTGTCTTACTCTTTAAACTACAGTTCATGCAATAACATTAACAAAGTTATACTATTGAAGTACGACACCTCTGAGTTTAAAATTATTAATTGGAAGTTGAGCATCATCAACTTATTAATTTCATGCTGTAATGTCATGTTAAATAGATAACATTGTACACTGAATTCAGCAACACTACTCATCCCTAACACTAAATCCAACAGTGGCCAGAAGCGTTACAATAAATAAAATAAAAATGTAAGGGTAAGAAATATGTTTTAAAAATTGTGTTGCAGTATTTAAATCCTGTTTCCAACATTAATTGGATAAAAATCTATTAAGAAACATAATTTGAAGATCTGTCTGTCTTTTAACTAAACCTATCATTCAAACACTTAAATAATATACATTAATACATCAATATACACACGATGGACTCGACTGAATAGAAAGGAAGAAAGGAAGAAAGAAAGTGAAAGTTATTGGTATTCGAATAGTAGTCTTATTTTTCTGGAATAACACCTCAAACACACACACACACACACACACACACACACAAACAAGCATCCTCCCCCCATTACTCAGTCTACACCCCCCTGCTCACTCCATCTATTGCTGCAGCATAAAGTCTGACAGTGAATTGATGTCAGTCACTGTAGGGTTACACTGCAGCACCAGAGTAACAATGCTGTCTTGTCCTGGGAACACCTGGGATAAGCTCTCCCTAAGTCTGGAGGTCTCTGCTGCACTCCTCTCCATATCCAGGCCAAGGCCCATCCCCGGAACAAGGTCCATTCCAGGGCTACCGTGTCCAGCCTTAGCCTGCCCCTTCCTTTTCCCTCTGCCACGGGCCTGGCTGGACTTCAGGACCTCTGTCTGGGCCCTGGGAGCTTGGGGGAAGGGGGTGGAGGCAATGCCCGCAAATGAGTGACTGCCTGGGACAGGAGTCCTGAGAGAGAGAGAGAGACAGAGAGAGAGACAGAGAGAGAGAGACAGAGAGAGAGAGAGACAGAGAGAGACAGAGAAAGAAAGGGAAGTAGGGAGAGAAAGAGTATGAGCAATGTGTACATGTTTATGTGGGAGAAATCTAGTCAAAGAGTAAGAGGAAATGTGTATGTGTTACCTGTGCAGTGAGCGTAGGAAGTCATCCAGATGGGGTCCTTCTCGGCCCAGCGGGTCATCAGGCACCATGAAGTGATCACCTACAAACGTGTACTGGAGGAGTCTGGGTAATACAAAATCAATATGATACTGAGACCTAATTTACAGCTTGTATTATTCCTTTCTGAACAGCTGTGATTAGGATGACATGCCGAACATGGGCCTCGTATTTACTTGCAATTACCTTGTACATAAAATGCGTGCACTCTGGCCGCATTGTGTTCGGATCTAACTTTCCCTCTCATTTATGCAGATAATTTGTGCTCACAATTCAATTATATACAGTGTATAGCCTATGGGCCTACATAAGCGGTCACCAACTTTTAATGAGTGAGATCTACCACTCAGATTTTTTTTTACATTAATAAAAAAACGTAAGCCTACGCAACATTAACCTATTAAAAACAGTACTGTAGCAATGAGGTTTGTGCAGTAGGCTATAAGCCCAAAACATAAAAACATTTGAGGTAGGTCATATGATCACACCGGTAATATTGTTGTATTACTTGTGAAGCACAGCTGAGGGAGCATACATTTAAATAATAAGCTTTTTATTATACTGGGCTATTTTACTGGGCCAGCATCTGATGGTCAGTCTCAGTGGAGGGAGAGAGCAGCAGACAAAGGGTCTGCCTCTCAACATCCCTCCACTAACACTGACCAAAAAGCGGCACAGTCATCCAGATAATACCGAAACTCAAGTCGCACCGCATTATTTCTGCATAATGCACAAATTAATGTTGTTACTCCTATGAACAGAGAAAGTTAAATATTTCTCGATATTAAAAGACCCAAGCCGCTAATAATAACAACACAAGCCTATAGATACACTTCCCTTTTACTCATTCACACTTCTGCAGTGCTGGTTGTAGCGCGAGTAGGACACACATTTTATGYCTTATAAAAGTTGAGTAAAAAGCTCATAGCGTGGAACTGAGAAAAATAGCTTTTATTCATACAATGTGACAGAATAACCAACCCTAAATGGAGACAGCGGGAATGGCCCGTCCGACACCGCCGCAACTTCGGCAGCCGCAACTGGCCCGCACGCCGCCGCAACTGGGCCGTCTGCCACAACTATGGCAGCTGCAACTGGCCCGTCTGCCGCCGCAACTTCGGGCAGCTGCAACTGGGGCGGCAGGGTAGCCTAGTGGTTAGAGCGTTGGACTAGTAACCGAAAGGTTGCAAGATCGAATCTCCGAGCTGACAAGGTAAAAATCTGTCGTTCTGCCCCTGAACAAGGTCGTTAACCCACTCTTCCTAGGCCGTAATAGAAAATAAGAATTTGTTCTTAACTGACTTGCCTAGTTAAATAAAGGTAAAACAAAATTTAAAACTGGCCTGTCCGCCACCGCAACTTTGGGCAGCTGCAACTGACCCGTCCGACAACTTCGGGCAGCTGCAACCAACCTGTCCAGCTCCGCTGTAACTGGCCTGTCCACCGCCGCAATTGGCCTGTCCGCTGCAGCTTCGGGTAGCTGCAACTGGCGCGTCCCACGCCGCAACTTCGACTGCTGCAACTGGCCCTGACCGACACAACTTTGGCAGCTATAGGCCTGTCGTTGGCCAGCTGCCAACGTTGCGCAGGAATACCTAATAGGGAGTTTTAATACTCCACCCAAAAATACAACATGCCATGAAAAGGCACGAGGACGAAGCCCAAAACATACACATATACAAAAACACAGGGATGTAACCCAAACAAAAGAGTGAGGTTAAACCTCTAATAAATACCCGTAAACAAGACCCGTAATAACAAGTGTACAACAATACACGGGACCCATAATAACAAGTCCACAACAATACACGGGACGAGACCCGTAATAACGAGTACACAATACACGCAGCACGAAAGTCGAAACAACTATGCACAGGTACTCACAAGACCAACGGACATGGGAACAATAACCGACAAGACAATGGTGAACAGAGGGCACATATAGTATATATATAATTACTAATCAAGGGAATTGATAATGACAGTTCAGTGACACCTAGAGGCCGGGGACGTAGACCTCCGGAGCTGGTGCACGGAATGAGCAGCAGTACCGGGGGAATCCGTGACAGCTACATTACGTCATTATGTCAATGGAGTGCTATTCAACTTTTTCACGTTAACTGTTTTCCATCGTTCCCTTTGAGCGTCATCTTAGGCTATTCCGGAATGAACATGCCAATATTTGCTGACATCTTCACTGCAATAACTATTTACCTATTCCGGACTAAACTATTTACATATTCCGGACTATTCTGCACAGGTTTTATTGCATATTATGATGAGTGAGAATGTGATCGTTGGAACAGGTTATAGAGCAAACAATGCAATTATTACAACATAAGTGGACGATAAATGACATCAAATCACGTTATCTACCATAGCTTTGATTGGACTGATCATGTCAACATCATACTTTCAGAATCTTAGCTAGCAAGCAGTCATCATCATGAATCAAGTTGACAATCTACTGGCAAATCCTTTTCAATCCTTGCCATTTGAAGAGAAATTGTAGATAAAARGTATCGATGCTCATCGGCCATTGAACATAAACACTACACAGTTAGAAATCGCAAATTCAACAATGAGTGGTTTGGAAGGAATCAGTGGCTAACTGCACGAGTTGCAAAGCAATCACTAGCCTGCTATTCAGTGGAGAGGGTGTTTGGGTTTAAGGGTCTCTTTTACAAGCTTAAAAGGATAAACATTCACATGCAACACCATGGGCCAGAAAAGGTTGAATATATTGGTCATGCTGTCAATCCAGCATGACTTCTGCCGCATTCAAAACAACTGGAAAATTGGAACTAGGAAATCTTAGACTTCAGTGAGTTCAAGACAACTGGGAACTCGGATTATACCCTTTGAGTGGTCATCCAACTCGGAATTCCTAGTCGGGAACTCTGGCCTCTAGAAAGAGCTCCAACCTGAAGATCACTTACATCATGATTCAACCGTGTTTTTTTCAGAGTTCCCAGTTGTCTTGAAAGCACCATAAATCCAGAGAATGCCAGACTGAAGACAAAGTTTTATGACAAAATTTGCCCACAAGAAGGACTGCCGCGCCACCTTCCTGTTCAAGTGAGCACAGCAAAACAAAGTCCAAAAATGTATTGTATGCTGCTGCATAAAGGATGTAATATGCCAGGGAGATACATATACTGTAGCTAAGAAAGTAATACTAAGTGTATGTTGTGTAGTAATCTGTTAGTAGCCCATGTGCCTCACCCTAATAATTTGGTCCCTTTACCCCTCATAACGTAGCCTACTGTTCTGACTTGGTGGTACACATGTAGCCTATAGCCTGTTTTAGATAAATGTCATCATCGAATATTGTTAGAGCTTTCATTGTCTGCTTATATGCCCGCTTTATTTATCCTATGGTTCTGACTTGGTGTACAGGGAGAATACTGTAAGAGTGGCCCATGTTCTGAATTATGTCACTGTATATTTGAGAACAAATAGTTATATTCACTAAGTCCGTCTTAGCTCGGTCATTAATGTCTTAATAGAAATGACGGATTGCCTCTTATCCGCTCATCGTTCCCTTATGCCATAGTTTGTACATCTGAATTGTCAGTAGAAACCACATTTGTTTAAGCAAGTCAGCCATATCAGCTATGTTTTTTTTTTAAAGGCAGTAAATGAGGCTGAATGAACTGTTTCGCTGCCAGACAAGGCTCCGCTGATAGCCAGGTGTAGCGGTGGTAAGGATTCACTCCATGGTGCTGAAAAGAAAGCTCTGCTGTTGGGACAGATTTATGTAGGCCCTAACAGTTTGTGGACACCTTTTGTCACCGTTTATAGCGCAATTAATGTATTGTTTAGTGTTGTGTGGATGCTTTGCTGGTATGCAGCAAAACCTTTTGGGAGGAGTTTGCCCCACCAAGATCTACATGCTAAAATCGCCACTGACTAGGCCTAGTCTATTTGTAGGCCTACGCCTACTGTTTCAAAAAGACCTACCTAAAGCAAAATATCAGAAATAAATTAGCCTATAGCTTACCGGATAATGCAAAGACATAATGTATGAAACTCGATGGGGAAAGTCTGAAGGGGAGAGAGAGACGGTTATAGTGCGATAGTGATGACGAAGACGAAATTGAAAACTCCAAACAAAAATGATACGCACCTGTCCTAAATAACGGTCCGCCGTTGGCACGTTTTAGTAAAACAGGCGGTTAAATGCCGACACCACATTTTGAATTTTGTGTGCAGTAGTCCGCTCTCCCCTTGCTCTTTTTACATTCAATAGGTGGAACACTTTAGAATAAGGCTTTATTTTAGACGGAGCACTGGATGATGTTGCCCACTGAATGTGGTCCCGGCTGGCCTAATTGCATTTGCACAGAGAAAATCTGCATTTAGACCTGGCATGAAGATGCGTTTCTTGATATGCGAATACAAATGTGCACACAGTCAGCATTTTTAAAACAAGATGTAAATAGGGTCTGGTGTTATGGAGATATGAGCCCAAAATATCCCTTTCAAATKAAAAGGGTGTTGGTTTATACAAAAGGCTGACTTTAGTTGTCAAATCCACTAAGGGAGAATGAAAATGATATTGTTGCTGTCCGGTGCAAGGCACACATCTATCCAAAATCTATTTCTGAAAATGTTTCTGATTGCATTGGACAGTTGCTAATATACAGTCAACTTATTGACCAAAAATATTTCATGCCCATCGTCTCAACTGTTCCCTCTCCTCCATTCCTTTCTTTCTCTTTCTCTACCTTTTCTTGATGATGTCTCTCCATTTATGGGACTCATCCAGCAGGTCTCTAAGGTTGTCATTTGTCACGATCACTCCATCCGTCTCCTGGGCCAGCTGCAGCATGAACCTGCAGAGAAGAGAGGGTTGAAGGTCGAGGGAAGAGTGCAATGGGGACGTCAATTCATCCATTTAGAGAATATTCCCTATTAAGCACGAACAAGCCTTATAATGTGCATATATGAACTTAAACTGTAACAAAGCTGTTTATAAGCAGTTTTAAGGGAGTTTATAAAATATATTCATGCAAAGTTTAGAAGCCGTTAATAAGCAGCTGTTAATATAAAGATTGTAAGCTGTTTATAAGCCATGTATATAGTTTAAAAGCTGTTTCCAACAGATCTATAGTATGACAGAAGCGAGGATCCAACCTGTCATCGTATGAGTTTATCCTCTTCCCCTCGATCTCTCTGGAGGGGGTGTAGGAGAGCAGACCCAGGTTCTGGAGGTCAGTAAGGTAGTGCTGCTCTGAAAACAACACAGACCAAAAACTGCTCATTTACAACACAGTATACACAGTCAAACACATTTGCCACCATGAATCAATTCCTTAGGGATAATACTATACAGGCTTGGTGTCAATTCAGGAAGGGAATTAATTCGTGGACAAATACATTAATGCCAAATCCATACAAAAAAAACTTCACTTCCTGAAGTGACTTGACAAAACTGGTGAAATGAAAGAGCTGGATGGATGTGAAGTCTGGCCTTCCAGACGGACAGGAAGTGTTACCTTTGATCCGGGAGTCTCTCTTCTGCCTCCACTGGGGCAGGAAGGTGCTGACTCTGCGATGGCCGCGGTTCCAGAAGTGTTGCACGGCCAGGGCGATTCCTCGACACGAGAAGAAATGACCCAGACCGTGACTACAGAGGAGTGAGATAAAGACATTAAACACGGCTGTGTAGTATACTTGTTATTTGAATCATGAAAACAATAGCTGTTAGTTGGAGCATAGCATTACAACTAAACAGTTGTGGATTCATGTAATCCAAGGGCCACACAAGTATGTCACTTTGTTGTTTCTACACTGCTTTCAGTGAAAGCGTTTACTAAATAACTTAATGATTGAATGAATAATCTCAACATTTTGCCTGCTCTTTTACATTTTCCATCTTATTTTTAATATTTTCGTCCTCTCACTTCTCTCATTCCCTCGTTCTCACCTCATGGCAACATTGCTCCCGTCGATGACCACCATCCTGAGCCCTGGGTCTCCTGGTTGGTCAGTCAGCTTGAGGTCAAAGGGCGTCTGTAGTCCTTCCAGGAAGCGCTGCTGCCCCGTCACTAAAGACCCTGCTGCCATGGGCGGGAGACCCCATCTTTCAACAGCCGGGGCAGGGAGACCCTTTCTTTCTGGAACCTCTGTTGCTAGGGTAAGGAAACCCCATTTCTCCTTCACTCTGGTTGCTGAGGAGTTATTCACGGTGAGGGCGGAGTCTAAGGTGGTCTGGTGTGGCTGGGTGAGAGGGTAAACGAGTTGATGGGGAAATAAGGGAAGGTTGGTGGGTTGTGGAGGTAGTATGATGGGGTAGGTGGGCTGGGGAGGCCCTCTGACTAAAGGGGGGCTGGCTCGACGGGGGGTGTGTGTCTGGGCGGGCAGCTGTCGTGTCTGTGTGGGGTTCTTCTGGAGACCATGGGTCGGGAACGGAACCTGGTTCATCACAGCATTCCACTGAGCCAGATCCGGTTCAACCCTAACTGGGCCATCAACGGTTTGGTTTGGCACTTTCACTCCTCCTACCTCATCCGTCTTCCTTTCACCTTTGGCATTCTTCCTTTCTACTCCTCGGTTTTCAGTAGTTGTGAATGTTTGTGCCGGTGCCTTCCTCTCTTCACCCCTCTCCTTCTCCGTTTCCTCTTTTCTGCACTTCTTTTTCCGTACCTCTGAGTCAACCTCATTCACCTCTCTTGGTTCGTCACGTACCCTGTCCTGGGATTTGGCTTCTGTCTCTCTGGTGCCTTCTCTCTGTAGCTCCAGGAGTAGCTGACGTATGGACAGTTCAGGTAACGTACTGTATACTTCTGTTACCTTCTCCTCTGTGTACCCACAGTTGGCCGCAGCCCTCTTCAGCACCCCCAGTACAAAATCCTCCTCGTTCCCCACCTCTCCTCCCTTACTGTTCCCTTCATCGCTCTCCCTGCCCCCCTCACCTCTCCCTCTGTCTACCTCTTCAGACAATCCTGCACTCTCCCCCCCTCTTCCCTTCTCCTCTCTTTGCTCTTCTCTAGCCCTCACCCCTTCTCCCACGCCTCCCTCCATCTCCACTCTTTTATCTATACCGCTTCTCTTTCCTCTCACTTCTTCACCTCCGCACTCCTCCCCCTCTCTTCCCCTCTCCTCCACCTCTCTATGCGCTAGCTCCACAAGGCCGTTCATGGCCAGTCTGGTCCGGTTCTGCTCTTGTTGCACCAGGTCCAGGATCTGGGAAGCTTCTCTGGGTCTGGTCTGGGCTAGGACCCTCAGTACCACGTCTTCCGCATAGCCCATAGCCGTGAAGAACTTCAGAAGCAGGCCAAACTCCTCCTTGCTCCCTACTGACATCATGTTCCCTTCTCCCTCCTCTGTCTCCATCTCCTCCTCCTCTTCCAGGTGTCCCTCCTCCTTTACCTCCTGTGGGGAATGCCCTTGTACCTCTTTTGCCCCCTCCGACCCCTCGGCTCGACCACGAATGTCTTCTTTTTGGGGGAAAGAGTGGAAGATGGGATCTCGGGGGGCTGCTTCGTTCCCAATCCCTATCCCTCCGTGTGTACCATATCTGCTTCCCTCTCTACCTTTTACAGGTGCGGTAGTGAACGTCTGGTGAGAAAACTGTTCAATATTCCGTAGACCAGGGTCTTGGTTGTGGTAGGAATGTTCGGAAGGTTTGGTCGTTGATTTGGTCATTGAAATCCCCTGCACTTCCTGTATGTCCCTTGCCTCTCCAGCTCTGGTCCCTATTCTGGTATCCATAAGTGTTAGTGCCTCTAATTCGTATTGGCTGTCCCATAGTCTCTGTGTATCAGTGTCCATTAGACCCACTCCGTCTCTAGACCCCCCAAGACCAAGGTTCAAGCCCAGCTCTGGACCGGGATTTAAATACCCATGACCTGGGTTTGAACCCCCATGACCCGGGTTCAAGCCCCCGGGACCAGTGTTAGATCCCAGCCCAGATTCCCTCACCAGATCCAGTAAAGTCTCCTTCACTGCTCCCGGTAGCACTAGCAGGTCCAGAGTGTGCCTGTCATCCCATCTCTCCACCAGGGACTTGAAGGCCCGACGAGAATCCAGGGTCTCGCCTGCTGTCCTGTCACTAGGCTCGCTGAGTTGTCCCTGGGTGCCCTTGGACCGCTCCACAAGGTCTGTGATCAGGGAGTAGGCCCTGACCACTGGTTCTGCCAGACCTGAGATGAGCAGGAAACCTGGGGAAACCACCTGGAGGAAGGAACATTTGAAAAAAGGGAGAAGATCAACTTTAGTCTCTCAAGGACTAAAGAGACTCAAACCCACAACCTTCTTCCTCTCCTCTAATGTGCATTTCCTTCTTTCATTATCCATCTATCCATGTGAGTGAGTGAGTGAGTGAGTGAATGAGTGAGTGAGTGAGTGAGTGAGTGAGTGAGTGAGTGAGTGAGTGAGTGAGTGAGTGAGTGAGTGTGTGAGAATACACTTGTCTGTGTGCCTGCATTTGAGTATGCGCCTGGGAGCGAGCATGTGTATGCTTACCACTATGCGAGCAGAGGTGTTTCTGATCAGGCAGTCCATGAACAGCCCCCGTGCTCCACAGAAGACACAGTGAAGGACCCCTGGATACGGAACCTCCTGCGGGGCCTCCTGGTTCACAACTCCCTTAACAAACAACTGGAGGAGAGAGGGAACGTAAGCAACTTCCACACAGACCATCCGCTGGCATGGCGCAGTGCTATATTAACACACTAACCCTCTGTCAAGTGGGGGGGTGTTAGCGATGGGTGGAAACTCAGGACACTAGACAACAAGGACTCTGAGTAAGCCAATGTTAAGTCTGGAACAGTATTGGTACAGGGCAACCCCAAACAGTTCAGCTGGACCTACACCGAATCAAAGAGGGAGCGCAGCAGGAGAAGCTCTCTCTTGAGAAAGACTCCCCCACCCCGAGCGAGTCAGACCTCTTCATTATACAACCCCATAGACGAGCACCCCAAGCAGAAAGTCAACCTCCCAGCACAGAGCACTACACCCTCACTAAAATGAAGGATAAATTCACCCAGCTGGAGGTGAGGCAGGTGGAGCTGGGAACAGGCAAATGAACATCCGAGTCAACAAGACCAGACACAGTCCAGCAAACAACAACCCCCCCCCCCAACCAGACCGAAGAGCTGGAGGGGGAGAGAGACATATCAAACCCTGGATTGTGCTGTGACAACTTCAACAGGAGAAAGAGCAGGAGCGGAAGAAGAAGGCCAGCGGCAGGAGAAGAACAGAACACGAGAGGGAAGGTGGGGAGGTGAGAGGCAACAACCCATTAGAGAGCTAGCCTCCCCCGAAGAGAAGCGAGCAGAACAGCCCACCTCAGATCCTAACCATAGCCTCGACATCACAGCAGGACAGATAAATGAAGAACCCCAAGCCCAGGGGATCCCACCCCGTCTGAGCACCCCCCCATAGCCCTACTGAAACCCCCCCTACACCCACTGAGGACATACGTAAGCCACAGATTGTACTTCTTATGGACTCAAACAGGAAATATATAGAAGAAAATCTACTTTTTCCCAAACACAGTCTCTAAACCCTGTTATCCAAACCCCCCCCCCCCCCCCCCTCCCCCATGCCCACATCCCATATAGGCCTCTTTAAGATCAGACCTATGCCCCTCCTGCCTACCCATGGCCCCCACTCTCGCAAAGAGGGCCTCAACATGAAGTCACACATATCCCAGGCCGTGAGCAGGTAAACAGGCCCAACCCCCACTCTTACACAAGCTCAAGCCAATGGCATGTACCAGATAATAAGCAGGCTCTGCTCACACTTACTGGTTTGGCCAAACCACACGACTAGCAACACTGGACACGTTATGGAACACAAAGCCTTCACTATCTAATCATGGACTATCCAAGGCCTGAGGACATCTGCCTTTAGCCTAAAGACCAGGAACCTGGACTTCACCAAAGAAATCAGAAATACAGACATTGTCATCCTGGTTGCCGTCTAGGTTACAGAGAGCTGGTAGTCCCATCCACCAAACAACCAGGAGTAAAACAGGGAAGGGACTCAGGGGGTATTCTTATTTGGTATAGAGCAAACCTAAGTCACTATTAAATTCATTAAAACAGCAACATTTTGCTCGAAATTTAAAAAGGAAATGATCTCATCAGAGAAAAATGTCCTCCTGTGTGCTACCTATATCCCCCCCACTAGAATCCCCATACTTGAATGAAAACAGCTTCTCCATCCTGGAGGGGGAAATCAATCATTTCCAGGCCCAGAGACATGTACTAGTCTGTGGCGACCTAAATGCCAGAACTGGACAGGAACCGGACACCCTCAGTACACAGGGGAACTAACACCTACCTGGAGGTGACAGCATTCCCTCCCCCATATACCCCCCTAGGCACAACTACGACAACATAACCAACAAAAACGGGTCACAACTCCTACAGCTCTGTTGAACTCTGGGTCTGCACATAGTCAATGGTAGGGTTCAAGGGGACTCCTACGGTAGGTACACCTATAGCTCATCGCTTGGCAGTAGTACTGTAGACTACTTTATCACTCACCTCAACCCAGAGTCTCTCAGAGCATACACTGTCAACCCACTAGCACCCCTATCAGATCACAGCAAAATCACAAGTCTACTTGAACAGAGCAATACTCAATCATGAGGCATCAACGCCAAAGGAACTGAATAATATTAAGAAATGATATAGATGGAAGGAGTGTGGAAACCTATCAAAAAACAATTAGGCATCAACAAATTCAATCCCTTTTAAACTACTTCCTGGACAAAACCTTTCACTGTAATAGTGAAGGTGTAAACTTGGCAGTAGAAAACCTAAACAGTTTATTTGACCACTCAGCTTCCCCATAAAATCAAAAAAATGTCAAGCAGAAAACCTAAGAAAATTAACAATAATGACAAATGGTTTGATGAAGAATGTAAAAACATAAGAAAGAAATTGAAACTGTCAACTAAAAACAAAGACCCAGAAAACCTGAGCCTATGCCTTCACTATGGTGAATCACAAAAAAAATACAGAAATATACTACGGAAAAAGAAGGAACAGCACATCAGAAATCAGCTCATGGTAATTGAAGAATCCATAGACCCTAACCACTTCTGGGAAAATTGGAAAACACTAAACAAACAACAACACGAAGAGTTATCTATCCAAAATGGAGATGTATGGATGAACCACTTCTCCAATCTTTTTGGCCCAATATCAAAGAACAAACATGATCAAATACAAGTCTTAGAATCAACTATTAAAGACTACCAGAACACACTGGATTCTCCATTTACACTGAATGAACTACAGGACAAAATACAAACCCTCCAACCCAAAAAGGCCTGTAGTGGTGATGGTACCCTAAATGAAATGATAAAATATACAGACCACAAATTCCAATTGGCTATACTTAAACTCTTTAAGATCATCCTTAGCTCTGGCATCTTCCCTAATATTTGGAACCAAGGACTGATCACCCCAATCCACAAAAGTGGAGACCAATTTGACCCCAGTAACTACAGCGGGATATGCGTCAACAGCAACCTTGGGAAAATCCTCTGCATTATCATTAACAGCAGACTCGTACATTTTCTCAGTGAAAACAAAGTACTGAGAAAATGTCAAATTGTCTTTTTACCAAATGACCGTACGACAGACCACATATTCACCCAGCCCACCCTAATTYACAAACAAACAAACCAAAACAAAGGCAAAGGCTTCTCATGCTTTGTTGATTTCAAAAAAGCTTTCTACTCAATTTGGCATGAGGGTCTGCTATACAAATTGATGGAAAGTGGTGTTGGGGGAAAAACATGACATTATAAAATCCATGTACACAAACAACATGCGTGTGGTTGAAGTTGGTAAAAAACAAATTTCTTTCCACAGGGCCGTGGGGTGAGACAGGGATGCAGCTTAAGCCCCACCCTCTTCAACATATATGTCAACYAATTGGCAAGGTCACTAGATAAGTCTACAGTACCCAGCCTCACCCTACTAGAATCTGAAGTCAAATGTCTAATGTTTGCTGATGATCTGGTGCTTCTGTCCCCAACCAAGGAGGGTCTACAGCAGCACCTAGATCTTCTGCACAGATTGTCAGACCTGGGCCCTGACCGTAAATCTCAGTAAGACAAAAATAATGGTGTTCCAAAAAAGGTCCAGATGCCAGGACCACAAATACAAATTCCATCTAGACACCGTTGCCCTAGAGGACATAAAAAACTAGATGATATACCTTGGCCTAAACATCACTGCCACAGGTAACTTCCAAAAAGCTGTGAACGATCTGAGAGACAAGGCAAGAAAGGCATTCTATGCCATCAAAAGGAACATAAAATTTGACATACCAATTAGGATCTGGCTAAAAATACAAATACTGGTTTCAAGCACAGGACGCAGGAGGTGTTTATTGTAAAGGACCACAGGAGGAGGCAGGTAGCTGGGTCCAGGGGCAGGCAGAAGGTCATACCCAGGGGGTCCAAATAGGCAATAGTACAGGCAGGGAAAAAGCTAGTAACGTCGTCCGGGAGATCAGGTAATAGGTTGATAACAGGAAATCCGATAAGCTACGGTACAGGCAGGGAATAGGCAAAACGTGTCGTTAGTGAGGCAGGCAAAAACTATTATACACGGGAGGATTAAATTACGGGAAACCCGAGCTCTAAATAGAAGTGTGTCACAAAACAAACAATACCTCACAATGATGGGGTGCATAGAACTGAACTAAATAGTGTGTGACAATGACATACAGGTGTGTTGGAAGCAGACATTACAAGTGTACAACATAAAACACCAAATAATGCATGCAGAGCAGAATTAGCTCGATACCCGCAAAAAATAAAATCTAATCTAAATTCTACAACCACCTAAAAGGAAGCGATTCCCAAACCTTCCATAACAAAGCCATCACCTACAGAGAGATTAACCAGGAGAAGAGTCCCCTAAGCAAGCTGGTCCTGGGGCTCTGGTCAAACACAAACAGACCCCACAGAGCCCCAGGACAGCAACAAAATTAGACCGAACCAAATCATGAGAAAACAAAAATATAATTACTTGACACATTAGAAAGAATTACCAAAAAACAGAGCAAACTAGAATGCTATTTGGCCCTAAACAGAGAGTACGCAGTGGCAGAATACCTGACCACTGTGACTGACCCAAACTTAAGGAAAGCTTTGACTATGTATTAGCTTTGACTAATAGCATAGCCTTGCTATTGAGAAAGGCTGCCGTAGGCAGACCTGGCTCTCAAGAGAAGACAGGCTATGTGCACACTGCCCAAAAAATGAGGTGGAAACTGAGCTGCACTTCCTAACCTCATGCCAAATGTATGACTATATTAGAGACACATTTCCCTCAGATTACACAGACCCACAAAGAATTCGAAAACAAACCCAATTTTGATAAACTCCCATTTTTATTGGGTGAAATASCAGTGTGCCATCACAGCAGCAAGATTTGTGACCTGTTGCCACAAGAAAAGGGCAACCAGTGAAGAACAAACACCATTGTAAATAAAACCCATATGTATGTTTATCTATTTTCCCTTTTGTACTTTAACTATTTGAACATAATATGACATTTGTAATGTCTTTATTCTTTTGGAACTTTTGTGAGTGTAATGTTTTCTGTAAAAATATATATAGTATATTTCACTTTTGTTTAATATCTATTTCACTTGCTTTGGCAATGAAAACGTATGTTTCCCATGCCAATAAAGCCCCTTAAATTGTATTGAAATTGAAAGCGAGAGAGATAGAGCGAGAGAGATGGATAATGGTGGGGGGGAGATTGAGAGAGAGAGAAAGAGTGAGAGACACAGAGAGAGAGAGAGAGCGAGAGAGAGAGAGAGAGAGAGAGCGAGAGAGAGCGAGAGAAAGACAGAGCGTGAGAGACAGAGAGAGAGAAGGGTGAGAGACAGAGAGAGACAGAGAGAGATGTTAAATACAGATGACAGGTACTTGGGTCCTATATAATGTTTGAAGTTTTCCCCAGTCAGATCACGTGATCAGAAAAACCCCAGGGCCCTTATGACACATATAGTGAAATTACCACCTAGTGTTAATGCAAAAGACTAAAAGGTTCATCTCAACTGTAAAACATGTTAACATAAGGGCATTTCCATCTAAAAGGACCCATGASCACCAACATCTGAAGTTCATAGGAGCATGTCAAATTGGGTGTCAAATGAAAGCTAAGAGTCTATATATTATTTAAAAACTTTTTTCAAGCATTTTCCATCCTGAAAATGTGGAATAAGCAAAGGCTTTGATTTCTGGTCAAACGTGGAAAAGAGGTCTTAGACAACAAATGTCTTAAGAGGTATTAGAAATACTTCAAAACACAATATTGTTTAAGTAATGACCCCTGCCAACTAATATCTACACTTATATTTGGTTTTGGAGAAATMATTTGCCTTCTGTAAGTTTAAGAAACATTTCCTTGTAATTCCGTTACCAAAAACCCACATWWCTTGAAGATATTTTCTCATTTCTCTCCCTCATGTGGAGGGAGGAAAATGTATGTTCACAGAAGTAACAAGTAAAGGTTGAACTACAAAATAGTTATAGTGTTTTTACTGACAATACGTTTGTTTATGAATTATTAAGTGAATAAAACTCAGAATTATGTTAGGACTTACCAAAAAAATCAGTAACAGAATTACTGCAATTGAATTGGCTACAATAGTAGTCAAAAACCACAGTTGGGTCACTTGCTACTGTCCTCCCTTCCACTGGCATACTGTTATGTTCAGCTCATAACAGTTTTATTCTCTTTCTGTCGTTTGGTGGTCAAAGCAAGACTGTGACTGTTTTGACAACCTCTCCCTCTCACTCACTCTCTRRRRTCTCTCTCRKMRTKKWGTCACCTCTACCGGCTCTTACTGACACCTACCATGACACCTACCACCTACKCTATTTCGATTTACTGTAACAAACATCCTCACCCACTGAGCACCGACCAACACTGGACYTCAATGTATGTTAAAAAGTAGTTGAAATTTGGTCCTGGCCGGAACAAATCTGAACCACTCATAGACGACTATGTTGCACAAGTTTGGACAGCACAGTACAGTAGATCTCAATAGAGAACAGTACAGTAAAGACAAGTATAGTAGAGTGAAGTACAGTACTGTAAAGTAGAGTTCAGTACAGTACAGTAGGGCACACTAAAGTAGAGCACAGTATAATATACTCTACTGAACATATCTACTTTACTGTGCTTTACTGTACCGTGCTCTACTGTATTGTACTGTACTGTGCTCTACTGTATTGTACTGTACTCTACTGTGCTGTGCTGTCCAAAGTTGTGAAACATAGACGTGAAACATTACCGTAATTCCGTTACCAGATGTAAATCCACTTCACCTACTGTAGTTCAATAACAAAAATTTTTTTTGGGGGGGGGGGGGACGTGGTCGCATAAAAAACTGAGGGAGATTTGACCGTAACTCTGTTACCAAACTTTGGTATCAGCACGGTTCTTGCAGTAAATGTTTGTTTTTTAAATATCTGTGTAAATTGGTCGAAGTAGTCCTTGTGAATAGAGTTGTATGGTTTGTTAAGCTTTCAAATCAATTGTTTTTGTTTAGCATACATTTTAAAGTGAAAATCCGAGTCAAAGCGTAATTCTGTTACCATGAAATTGCACATAACATTAAAACTAAAGAGTTCAGAATAATAATAATAATAATAATACGAGTAATTTCTTACTTTGGCAGCCACAACGTCGTTCCTTCCTCCTGTTAGTTTAAGCCAGATCTGTCCATCATGTGGCAACACAGCATCCTCCTCTCTCCCGATCATAAAGGACACCCCAAATATCCTCTCCAGGGAGGGGTGGAAGGACAGTAGGGCTCCGCGTAGCGCGCCGGAACATGCAAACTCATCCTCCACCTGGTCCTCTCCTCCTCCATCACTCCATCCTTCTCTCTCTCTTCCAGACATTGGAGAGAGATGGCTCAGGGCAGAGGCCATGGGAATGGGGGGTTGTGTCAGAACTCACTGAGAGGGTGGGAGAGAGAGATAGAGACAAAGAGAGACAGACAGAGGGATATGGAAAGAGAGAGAGAGCGAGACACACAGAGAAATAAATGGTCTGTCAATTTATTCTATTTCCATAATCTATTTCCAATAAAATATTAATAACTTAATGTGCCCATGTCAGGCAATGATCTGCCATAGATCTATAGAGATAAATAGTAATGTTTTTTTGTAGGCACTAACTCCGCCATGGCTCGTTGGACAAAGTCTATGGGGAAAATGAATGGCGTTTTTGGATAAACGCTGAAAATAAGGTCTGTGGTAAACACAGGCTTTGGAGATCTTATACGTTTTGTTCTAGGAGATCATCTTCATCAGCTAACGTCCCTTTTTGTGAATTCTGAAGAATGTATGTAATAAAAATAAGCACATAAAGGCTTAATAATTCAAAGGTCATGTTAGCTGACTTATTTCATAGAACAAAACGTATAAGATCTCCTACGCCTGTGTTAACCTTCTTTTCGGCGTTTATTCCAAAACTCTGTCCCCGTTCATTTCTATCATAGAGATGGTTGAACGAACGAGGTAACCAATTTCCGGGTTTTAGGACAACAAGCTGGCGAACTCTATGGGTCGAGCGAGATTTGGAAGGTTTGCCTCGCGAGACTTCTTGGTAGGAATAAAAACAGGAATTGACAAACATTCTCTAAACCCAATCTCGTCCACAGCTAACAATAGTTTTATTTAATTTACAAAGTTAAATGTAGACTTTACATTTAAATAATATTATGAACAAACGCAACAATTATCTAAACGCATTCCTCCTTCTCCCAAAGTCGCTCTCTTTCACTGTGGCTCAAAATGTAGATGTCTAATAGGCTATTGGAATAATTTGATGCTGCCTTCTGCGAACTTAAAATAATACAGTACAAAATTCATAAATACCGTAAGATCAAAAAACGATGTGCCAGACCGACAGTAGCCGTTGGTAAAATAAAACGAGATAAAGTGTCAATTGAGCAACATTTGAGTTTCTGTCTGAACTTGTGTGGTCTTCAAAAACGAAACAATAGACACAACAACGTAATTCCTAGAGTATCTGCGACATTCATAAAGTCAACTCAACTCCTATCTCTTGCCAGTCACATGCACGACTTCAATTGGTTATTATCGGTAATACCGTAAACCGACAGCTAAGTTAAGTTGCGTATTCATTATTTATTAAATATCGTTGGTGCTTTAGAATTAGGACTAACAGTTTTACAGAAATATGACATTCAAAGTTACTGAATACTTGTAAAACAAGCACATTAAACCCGACCTCTCGGTGAATGGTGACACCAGGAAACAAATATGCGCAGATACACCAGGGTGTACGATCAAAACACAGAGAGTAAATCAAGAGATAAGGGGAATTCCATTTACGTCATGCCCGACATAGAACACTTCCCTTTCCATAGATAAGTAGGTGGTTCCGCTGTAAACTAGAATTAACTTCACCCTGTAATTCTTTGCAACAAATAATCGAATCTAGCATTTCGTGACAGTAATTGTCAGTTGAAGAATCCAAGCCATCATATTAACCATAACCCCTCTGTTGCATTACTTATATAAATTATAATGGGATTGGGGTAGGGGTAGGTGAGAGAAAAAAAACATTGGATATTTATATATGGGGACCATTCTGCGTGGAGAGCTACCAGCGCTGCTTTGTAAGCGGTTCCCTCATGATATGCTCTTATTTATTTAGTTGTGGGGGTTTGAAGTCAGACACACGCTCTGCTGTACAACATACAGTATCGTTTGAGTTAAGTCGGGGTTCTCTCCCTCTCTGTTCCTCTCTACCAGTCGTGGTGGATATCAAGTGATCTGGAGCAGTGCTCGCAATTAATTGTTCAGTTCTGTTTTCTATTAGTTTACAATTCTAACCTTGGCTAAAAGGGAATGGCAAAAATATCAAATAAGGAACATGGCATTATCTCGCCCTAGGCTCGCAGGCCTGCTCCTGCCCATGTCAAAGGCCTGCTCATGACCACAGCAAGCTACACAGTGCTGGGTGTGGCCCAGAGAGTGGATCTTGCCACCTGGTCTCAGAGCATTTTATTATTTTGTACGTAAATCCGAGACACTCCATTTAGTATGATATGTTACGTTTGTATGGTATGTATTCATTTGTGGATGTCCATCCACCATTGCGTATGATATGCTACGATTTACAATTTATATTATATGTTACAAATTTGTAAAACGTACAATATGTATAATTTCTGGCTAGGTGACTAACGTTAGAAAGGTTTACAATATTATGCGTTATTGTTTTAGCAGTGACACAGGCATTATACTTTATGAATCTTGCAGGAAGATTAACCAACCCAGTTGCTTTGTTTGTGCTCATTAAGCATAGCAGATTGGAAACTTTGTTCTCTGTTACCATACCCAGCTAAAACAAGTCATTTGCTATGGTAAAAGTTTTCAATCAAAGTGCTTGACTTGGGCATGAGCTCACCAGAGCTGAGTGCCGGCACATTCAATTTTCTACTGCTTGAGATCCTGTTCCTCTTACAGAATATTAGCTCAAACCTATTGTGGAGCTCCTTCACATAAATATGAACAGTACCAGCACCCAAAATTAGTACAGGCACCTATTTCAGTTCAAGTCAAGCACTGGATATGTCCTTTACTTGTTTGCGGAGTTCACAACCTGCTACATTTCTGGGAAACAAGTTTTGGTTTATTTCTTACCATCATTTACTAATGTTGACAATTTTTTCATTGTATTTTGTAAGGAGCGCTCCATGTGATCAATGAGCATGTGTGTCACGATCGTCGTATTGTGGAAGAGAGGAGGACCAAGGCGCAGCGTGATAACAATACATCTTATTTTATTGAAGATGAAAAATGAAGAACACTATACAAACTATACAAACTATACAAAACGACGACCGTGAAGCTATAGAACAAATAGTGCTGACACTAAACACTACACATAGACAATCACCCACGAACTACCTAATGAATATGGCTGCCTAAATATGGTTCCCAATCAGAGACAACGATAGACKGCTGTCTCTAATTGAGAACCAATCTAGGCAACCATAGACATACATACACCTAGACCAGACACTGCCCCATAAACATACAAAACCCCCTAGACAATACAAAACACATACATCCCCCATGTCACACCCTGACCTAACTAAAATAATAAAGAAAACAAAGATAACTAAGGCCAGGGCGTGACAATGTGTCTGGTTTCTCTGTCCTCGTAATGTTGATGGAATGCGCGATCCTGAGCACAAATATGCTAACTGGATGTCTGATTTATTATTGTCTTAAATCACCACCACTAATAAGCTGAGTTTCTCAGTCATTTTTTCTTCACCTCACACAGTAAGTCAACAAAGTCCGTTTAAAAAAAACTGATGATATTACCTCACASTATTTGAAAAATCTCTCCAACACTCTCCCCCCACCAGTGGCAGCCTGCTCTCATAGACTAGATGTAACATAGTAAACGTAAACGACACACCCAAATTAGTATAATATGTTAAGTTTTGTATGGTTAAAATGAAAGTATTGTAGTTGGTCGGAATGGGTGAGTAGGCATATAACGCAAATGTCTATGAACCCAAAGCTTGCGAGTTCGAATCTCATCACAGACAATTTTAGCTAATTAGCGGCTTTTCAACTACTTACTACTTTGCAACTACTTAGCATGTTAGCTAACCCTTCCTCTAACCCTGACCTTAACCCTTTTAGCTAACCCTTCCCCTAACCCTAACCTTAAACCAACTCCTAAACTTAAGCCTAACCTTAACCCTAACCCCTAACCTAGGTATTAGTAGTGGTAAATTCCCCCAATGATCTCAAAACAGCCAGGGTGGATCCGGTGCACAAGAAAAGCAGTAAAACAGATGTAGGAAACTAAAGGCCTGTATCAATCCTCAGCACAAACTTAAAAAAAAAAAAACTCCAATATGGTTTTAGAACAGCTCATTCCACTGATACTGGCCTTATCCACCTTTTTAACCACATCAAGCAGGAAAGTGAGAATGGGAAGTACAGTATACAAGTAGGGCCATGTTAGACTTGCAAAAAGATTTTGACACTGGACAATGATATTCTCCTGATGAAACGGAAATGCATGGGTCTAAATTTACATTTACATTTTTACATTTAAGTCATTTAGCAGACGTCTTATCCAGAGCGACTTACAAATTGGTGCATTCACCTTATGATATCCAGTGGAACAACCACTTTACAATAGTGCATCTAACTCTTTTAAGGGGGGGGGGTTAGAAGGATTACTTTATCTCTATCCTAGGTATTCCTTAAAGAGGTGGGGTTTCAGGTGTCTCCGGAAGGTGGTGATTGACTCCGCTGACCTGGCGTGTGAGGGAGTTTGTTCCACCATTGGGGTGCCAGAGCAGCGAACAGTTTTGACTGGGCTGAGCGGGAACTGTACTTCCTCAGTGGTAGGGAGGCGAGCAGGCCAGAGGTGGATGAACGCAGTGCCCTTTGTTTGGTGTAGGGCCTGATCAGAGCCTGAAGGTACGGAGGTGCCGTTCCCCTCACAGCTCCGTAGGCAAGCACCATGGTCTTGTAGCGGATGCGAGCTTCAACTGGAGCCAGTGGAGAGAGGAGGAGTGTTTAAATGATGTACTGTAGCAGTGAATTGGTTTAGGTCTTATCTGACCAACAGAAATGTAACGAAATGCTTTTGTTCCTAGCTCCAACAGTGCAGTAGTGTCTATAATTCACAACAATACACACATCTAAAAGTAAAATAATGGAATTAAGAAATATATAATATTAGGATGTGCAATGTCGGAGTGGCATTGACTAAAAAACTGTAGAATAAATACAGTATATGTCAGGTTTTGGCCAGGACTGTTCAGGTTTTGTTCACTAGATGTCCCCCTTGCACCTTTTTTGTACCTTTTGTTTTTCTTGCCCTAATTATTGTTTGCACCTGTAAGTCATTCCCTTGTTAGTATTTAAACCCTGTGTGTTCCTCAGTTCCTTGCTCAGTGTTTGTATGTTAGCACCCAGCCCCAGCCTTTGTGATCATTTTTCTCTTGTTGGATTTTCCAGAGGTTCTCTGGTTTTGTTCTCGTGTATTTTTGGATTGGTCTTTTGAGGTTTGTTTTTTTCCCTTGCTGTTTTTACCACTTTGTGGATTTTCTTTGTATTTTGGAAGATATCTATTTTTTTATTAAACCACCATCTCTAGTACTGCTGTGTCTGCCTCATCTTCTGGGTTCTGCCCATTATTAGTGACTGTTTCTCGCACCGGGTCCTGACAGTATATACATATGAAATGAGTAAAGCAGTATGTAACATTATTAAAGTAGCTAGTGATCAATTATTAAAGTGACCAGTGATTCCATGTCTATGTATATAGGCAGCATTCTCTAAGGTGCTGGGTTGAGTAACCGGGTGGTAGCCGGCTAGTGATGGCTATTTAACAGTCTGATGGCCTTGAGATAGAAGCTGTTTTTCAGTCTCTCGGTCCCAGCTTTGATGCGCCTGTGCTGAGCTCGCCTTCTGGATGGTAGCAGGGTGAACCGGCCTTGGCTCGGGTGATTGATGTCCTTGATGATCTTTTTGGCCTTCTTGTGCTGTAGGTGTCCTGGAGGGCAGGCAGTGTGCCCCCGGTGATGTGTTGGCAGACCACACCAACCTCTGGAGAGCCCTGTGGTTGCGGGTGGAGCTGTTGCCGTACCAGGCAGTGATACAGCCCGACAAGATGCTCTCAATTGTGCATCTGTAAAAGTTTGTGAGGGTCTTAGGGGCCAAGGTTAATTTCTTCAACATCCTGAAGTGAATAGGCACTGTTGCGCCTTCTTCACCATGCTGTCTGTGTGGGTAGACCATTTCAGATGGTCAGTAATGTGTACGCCGAGGAACTTGAAGCTTTTCACCTTCTCCACTGCGGTCCCGTCGATGTGGACAGGGGTGTGGTCCCTCTGCTGTTTCTTGAAGTTCCTTGATTAGCCCAGTCAGTCGTTGGGGGAGAGGTTATTTTCCTGGAACCACTCCGCCAAGGTCCCTCACCTCCTCCCTGTATGCTGTCTCGTCATTGCTGGTAATCAGGCCTATTACAAGTTTGTAATGTTGGTGATGTTCTGTCAGAGCCCAAAGAAATATCCTGTAGAATAGTGCAGGGATCAATTTTAGGGTCTCTATTATTTCTTATATATGTCAATGATATGCTAGACTCCTGCTTTACGCTGATGACTCAGCGATACTGGTATCAGGGAAGGATGCGGCTTAGAGGAGACCTTGAGTAAGGAATTGCCTTATGTAAGAGATTGGTTGACTGAACACATTGTCGCTACATGTGGGAATAACTTAATCAATTTTGTTTGTAACAAAACTTAGATTGTTTAGGGCTAACAAGATGAAGGTAAACTGTGTAGGATTTTTAACATTTTTTATTTAACCTTTATATGACTAGGTTGTTTTTTAAGATCAGGGAAATTTGTAATGAATGGGGGTGGCAGGTAGCCTAGTGGTGGTTAGAGTGTTGGGCCAGTAACTGAAAGGTTGCTGGATTGATTCCCTGAGCTGACAAGGTAAAAATCTGTCATTCTGCCCCTGAACAAAGCAGGTGACCTGCTGTTTCCTGGTTGGCCATCATTGTAAAATAAAAAAGATTTCTTAACGGACTTGCCTAGTTAAATAAAGGTCACACACAAGTCAYTTAAGAACAAATTCTTATTTACAATGACAGCCTACCCCAGCCAAACCCAGAGGACGCTGGGCCAATTGTGGGACTCCCAATCACGGCCAGATGTGATGCAGTCTGGTTTTGAACCAGGGACTACAGTGCCTTCGACCAATGCGCCACTCGCGAGCCAAAAAAGTGTAACTTATCTTAGTGTGTCCATAGATCAATCCCTTTCTGGAAACAAGATTGCTAACTGACATTTCTATATCATAACACTAGATACCTTAACATCAAAGTCAAGAAACTGCTTGTCTCAACCTTCAGTGTCATTATGATTATGCCTGATCTGCTTGGTGATTATGCCTGCTCTGCTATAGTGGGCTATCAAAAAAGCTGAACAAGAGAATGCAGGTCACACAAAATAATGTTATCAGTTACAGTACATGCTAAATGTCCCCCCTAGGACCCACAGGGGAACAGGAGTTCCGGGAGGTGGTCTTGTTGCCTTTGGAGTCCAGAGTGGACCAACTTAAGCTCGATCAAATGTTTGACATCTTAAATGATCGTGCCCCAGGTTATATGAAATACCACATTGATATGGTATAACCAGCACAGTTACAATACCAAAGATAGTGTTATGTCTTGTAAAATCCCAAGAGTAAACAGTACTGCRAGGTGCATGTTTTTCTTTACAGGCATTTGTCTCCCCTTGGAGATAAAGGAAAGAAATAGTAGAAATAGCTTTAATAGCAGGCAAAGGTTTTCATTTGGAGGTTGCCCCCTTGTGGCCCCTACTGCTGGTCAGGTGTATTTATTTTTTATTTTTTATTTTATTTCACCTTTATTTAACCAGGTAGGCCAGTTGAGAACAAGTTCTCATTTACAACTGCGACCTGGCCAAGATAAAGCAAAGCAGTGCGACACAAACAACAACACACAATTACACATGGAATAAACAAACGTACAGTCAATAACACAATATAAAAAAATCTATATACAGAGTGTGCAAATGAGGTAAGATTAGGAAGGTAAGGCAATAAATAGGCCGTAGTGGCGAAGTAATTACAATTTAGCAATTAAACACTGGAGTGATAGATGTGCAGAAGATGAATGTGCAGGTAGAGAGGTGCAAAGGAGCAAAAAAAACAAAAACAATATGGGGATGAGGTAGTTGGACGGGCTATTTACAGATGGGCTATGTACAGGTGCAATGATCTGTTAGCTGCACCGACAGCTGATGCTTAAAGTTAGTGAGGGAGATGAGTCTCCAGCTTCAGTGATTTTTGCAATTCATTCTAGTGGCAGCAGAGAACTGGAAGGAAAGGCGGCCCGATTAGGAATTGGCTTTGGGGGTGACTAGTGAAATATACCTGCTGGAGCGTGTGCTAACGGGTGGGTGCTGCTATGGTGACCAGTGAGCTGAGATAAGGCGGGGCTTTACCTAGCAAAGACTTATAGATGACCTGGAGCCAGTGAGTTTGGCGACGAATATGAAGTGAGGGCCAGCCAACGAGAGCATACAGGTCGCAGTGGTGGGTTGTATATGGGGCTTTGGTGACAAAACGGATGGCACTGTGATAGACTGCATCCAATTTGCTGAGTAGAGTGTTGGAGGCTATTTTTGTAAATGACATCGCCGAAGTCGAGGATCGGTAGGATAGTCAGTTTTACGAGGGTATGTTTGGCAGCATGAGTGAAGGATGCTTTGTTGCGAAATAGGAAGCCGATTCTAGATTTCATTTTGTATTGGAGATGCTTAATGTGAAGGAAGGAGAGTTTACAGTCTAACCAGACACCTAGGTATTTGTAGTTGTCCACATATTCTAAGTCAGAACCGTCCAGAGTAGTGATGCTGGACGGGCGGGCAGGTGCGGGCAGCGATCGGTTGAAGAGCATGCATTTAGCATTTATTTGAAAGACAGGGATGATGTTCAATAAATAYATTGTTTCCTAGTTTAGGGATGATGTGCAATGAATAGGTTGTTTTTTAAGGTTAGGGAAAAGTGCAATGAATAGTGCCAGTTTCAAGGATTTCAATATAAATTAATGTATTTATGGCTGTTTGTAATTTCGTTTTGCCTTTTAATCATTATATGGGGTATTACTTTTGCCATCGAGGACCACTTTGGAAACAATTAATCAATACTTTGTTAATACCTTTAAGTGCTATCCTCTGGGTCCACARTGTACATTTTGTTGTTTATGTCTATTACCCAAATAGATTAAATTCAATTCAACAACGTTTCCACTCCGGCTTCACAGTAAACGTCACAGTAAATTACTGTAGGCCTAATTAATCCATGTATTAACAGAAACTAATGTTACCAAATGACAGGGATTAAAGGTAAATTTACTATATACTATATACTAGATACTGGGAATTGCTAAAAAATAAACAATCAAATGGCAAACTAGCACAATAAAACAATGAATGCGCAACAATGTCGGGAGACAGCTCAGTGCATTCTGGAGAGCAGCATCTCAATCAGCTACATGCGATGCCCAAATTGCGGGCTTCCTAACAAGACATATAAGCCTACACATTTGTGATTTGAAACAATCCACAGCTTTAAAAGAAGCAAATGATTCTCTGTGGCTAAGTCATGCTCTTCCCGCAGCTATGAATAAGGGGGCAGTTGAAATTGATGAGGGGGCACAGTTTTGGGGGGCTCTTGCATCATATTTATATAGAATTCTGCTTACAGTGCATTCGGAAGTATTCAGAACCCTTTACTTTTTCCACATTTTGTTACGTTACAGCCAAATCAAAATCAAATCAAATGTATTTATATAGCCCTTCTTACATCAGATGATATATCAAAGTGCTGTACAGAAACCCAGCCTAAAATCCCAAACAGCAAGCAATTTACGTGTAGAAGCACGGTGGCTAGGAAAAACTCCCAAGAAAGGCCAAAACCTAGGAAGAAACCTAGAGAGGAACCAGGCTATGAGGGGTGGCCAGTCCTCTTCTGGCTGTGCCGGGTGGAGATTATAACAGAACATGGCCAAGATGTTCAAATGTTCATAAATGACCAGCATGGTCAAATAATAGTAATCACAGTGA
>NC_036840.1:21478514-21589248 GCF_002910315.2 Salvelinus sp. IW2-2015 | reverse complement strand
ATACAGGTCGCAGTGGTGGGTTGTATATGGGGCTTTGGTGACAAAACGGATGGCACTGTGAATGACTGCATCCAATTTGCTGAGTAGAGTGTTGGAGGCTATTTTGTAAATGACATCGCCGAAGTCGAGGATCGGTAGGATAGTCAGTTTTACGAGGGTATGTTTGGCAGCAGTAGTGAAGGATGCTTTGTTGCGAAATAGGAAGCCGATTCTAGATTTCATTTTGTATTGGAGATGCTTAATGTGAAGGAAGGAGAGTTTACAGTCTAACCAGACACCTAGGTATTTGTAGTTGTCCAATATTCTAAGTCAGAACCGTCCAGAGTAGTGATGCTGGACGGCGGGCAGGTGCGGGCAGCGATCGGTTGAAGAGCATGCATTTAGCATTTATTTGAAAGACAGGGATGATGTTCAATAAATAGATTGTTTCCTAGTTTAGGGATGATGTGCAATGAATAGGTTGTTTTTTAAGGTTAGGGAAAAGTGCAATGAATAGTGCCAGTTTCAAGGATTTCAATATAAATTAATGTATTTATGGCTGTTTGTAATTTCGTTTTGCCTTTTAATCATTATATGGGGTATTACTTTTGCCATCGAGGACCACTTTGGAAACAATTAATCAATACTTTGTTAATACCTTTAAGTGCTATCCTCTGGGTCCACACTGTACATTTTGTTGTTTATGTCTATTACCAAATAGATTAAATTCAATTCAACAACGTTTCCACTCCGGCTTCACAGTAAACGTCACAGTAAATTACTGTAGGCCTAATTAATCCATGTATTAACAGAAACTAATGTTACCAAATGACAGGGATTAAAGGTAAATTTACTATATACTATATACTAGATACTGGGAATTGCTAAAAAATAAACAATCAAATGGCAAACTAGCACAATAAAACAATGAATGCGCAACATTGTCGGGAGACAGCTCAGTGCATTCTGGAGAGCAGCATCTCAATCAGCTACATGCGATGCCCAAATTGCGGGCTTCCTAACAAGACATATAAGCCTACACATTTGTGATTTGAAACAATCCACAGCTTTAAAAGAAGCAAATGATTTCTGTGGCTAAGTCATGCTCTTCCCGCAGCTATGAATAAGGGGGCAGTTGAAATTGATGAGGGGGCACAGTTTTGGGGGCTCTTGCATCATATTTATATAGAATTCTGCTTACAGTGCATTCGGAAGTATTCAGAACCCTTTACTTTTTCCACATTTTGTTACGTTACAGCCAAATCAAAATCAAATCAAATGTATTTATATAGCCCTTCTTACATCAGATGATATATCAAAGTGCTGTACAGAAACCCAGCCTAAAATCCCAAACAGCAAGCATTTACGTGTAGAAGCACGGTGGCTAGGAAAAATCTCAAGAAAGGCCAAAACCTAGGAAGAAACCTAGAGAGGCACAGGCTATGAGGGGTGGCCAGTCCTCTTCTGGCTGTGCCGGGTGGAGATTAATAACAGAACATGGCAAGATGTTCAAATGTTCATAAATGACCAGCATGGTCAATAATAGTAATCACAGTGAAAGGTCAGGGTTCCATAGCCGCAGGCAGAATAGTTGAAACTGGAGCAGCAGCACGGCCAGGTGGACTGGGGACAACAAGGAGTCATCATGCCAGGTAGTCCTGAGGCATGGTCCTAGGGCTCAGGTCCTCCGAGAGAGAGAAAGAGAGAATTAGAGAGAATATACTTAATTCACACTGGACACCAGATAAGACAGGAGAAATACTCCAGATATAACAGACTGACCCTAGCCCCCCGACACATAAACTACTGCAGCATAAATACTGGAGGCTGAAGCAGGAGGGGTCAGGAGACACTGTGGCCCCATCCGATGATACCCCCGGATAGGGCAAACAGGCAGGATATAACCACCCACTTTGCCAAAGCACAGGCCCCACACCACTAGAGGGATATCTTCAACCACCAACTTACCATCCTGAGACAAGGCCGAGTATAGCCCACAAAGATCTCTGCACGGCACAACCCATGGGGGCGCCAACCCAGACAGGAAGACCACCAGTAAGCCAGTGGCTTACTGGCTTACTGGAAGACCACCAGTAAGCCAGTGACTCAGGCCCTGTAATAGGGTTAGAGCAGAGAATCCAGTGGAGAGAGGGGAACCGGCCAGGCAGAGACAGCAAGGGCGGTTCGTTGCTCCAGTGTTTTTCCATTCACCTTCACACTCCTGGGCCAGACTACACTCAATCATAGGACCTACTGAAGAGATGAGTCTTCAATAAAGACTTAAAGGTTGAGACCGAGTCTGCATCTCTCACATGGGTAGGCAGACCATTCCATAAAAATGGAGCTCTAAAGGAGAAAGCCCTGCCTCCAGCTGTTTGCTTAGAAATTCTAGGGACAATTAGGAGGCCTGCGTCTTGTGACCGTAGAGTACGTGTAGGTATGTATGGCAGGACCAAATCGGAAAGATAGGTAGGAGCAAGCCCATGTAATGCTTTGTAGGTTAGCAGTAAAACCTTGAAATCAGCCCTTGCCTTAACAGGAAGCCAGTGTAGGGAGGCTAGCACTGGAGTAATATGATCAAATTTTTGGGTTCTAGTCAGGATTCTAGCAGCCGTATTTAGCACTAACTGAAGTTTTTAAACCGGAAAGTAGAGCATTGCAGTAGTCTAACCTAGAAGTAACAAAAGCATGGATTAATTTTTCTGCATCATTTATGGACAGAAAATTTCAGATTTTTGCAATGTTACATAAATGGAAAACAGCTGTCCTTGAAACAGTCTTGATATGTTCGTCAAAAGAGAGATCAGGGTCCAGAGTAACGCCGAGGTCCTTCACAGTTTTATTTGAGACGACTTTACAACCATCAAGATTAATTGTCAGATTCAACAGAAGATCTCTTTGTTTCTTGGGACCTAGAACAAGCATCTCTGTTTTGTCCGAGTTTAAAAGTAGAACATTTGCAGCCATCCACTTCCTTATGGCTGAAACACAGGCTTCCAGCGAGGGCAATTTTGGGGCTTCACCATGTTTCATTGAAATGTACAGCTGTGTGTCATCCGCATAGCAGTGAAAGTTAACATTATGTTTTCGAATGACATCCCCAAGAGGTAAAATATATAGTGAAAACAATAGTGGTCCTAAAACGGAACCTTGAGGTACACCGAAATTTACAGTTGATTTGTGAGAGGACAAACCATTCACAGAGACAAACTGYTATCTTTCCGACAGATAAGATCTAAACCAGGCCAGAACTTGTCCGTGTAGACCAATTTGGGTTTCCAATCTCTCCAAAAGAATGTGGTGATCGATGGTATCAAAAGCAGCACTAAGGTCTAGGAGCACGAGGACAGATGCAGAGGTCTGACGCCATTAAAAGGTAATTTACCACCTTCACAAGTGCAGTCTCAGTGCTATGATGGGGTCTAAAACCAGACTGAAGCATTTCGTATACATTGTTAATCTTCAGGAAGGCAGTGAGTTGCTACGCAACAGCTTTTTCTAAAATTTTTGAGAGGAATGGGAGATTTGATATAGGCCGATAGTTTTTTATATTTTCTGGGTCAAGGTTTGGCTTTTTCAAGAGAGGCTTTATTACTGCCACTTTAATGAGTTTGGTACACATCCGGTGGATAGAGAGCCYTTTATTATGTTCAACATAGGAGGGCCAAGCACAGGAAGCAGCTCTTTCAGTAGTTAAGTTGGAATAGGGTCCAGTATGCGGCTTGAAGGTTTAGAGGCCATGATTATTTTCATCATTGTGTCAAGAGAAATAGTACTAAAACACTTGAATGTCTCCCTTGATCCTAGGTCCTGGCAGAGTTGTGCAGACTCAGGACAACTGAGCTTTGGAGTTTCGCACAACTGAGCTTCGCAGATTTAAAGAGGAGTCCGTAATTTGCTTTCTTTTTTTCTTTTCTTTTTTTTTTCTAAATTTTATCCCCTTTTCTCCCCAATTTTCGTGGTATCCAATCGCTAGTAATTACTATCTTGTCTCATCGCTACAACTCCCGTACGGGCTCGGGAGAGACGAAGGTCGAAAGCCATGCGTCCTCTGAAGCACAACCCAACCAAGCCGCACTGCTTCTTAACACAGCGCGCCTCCAACCCGGAAGCCAGCCGCACCAATGTGTCGGAGGAAACACCGTGCAACCTGGCCCCCCGGTTAGCGCGCACTGCGCCGGCCCGCCACAGGAGTCGCTGGAGCGCGATGAGACAAGGATATCCCTACGGGCCAAACCCTCCCTAACCCGGACGACGCTATGCCAATTGTGCGTCGCCCCACGGACCTCCCGGTCGCGGCCGGCTGCGACAGAGCCTGGGCGCGAACCCAGAGACTCTGGTGGCGCAGCTAGCACTGCGATGCAGTGCCCTAGACCACTGCGCCACCCGGGAGGCCCCGTAATTTGCTCTCTAATGATCATGATCTTTTCCTCAAGAAAGTTCATGAATTTATTCTGCTGAAGTGAAAGCCATCCTCTCTTCGGGAATACTGCTTTTTTGTTAGCTTTGCGACAGTATCAAAAAAAAATTCGGATGTTCTTATTTTCCTCAATTAAGTTGGAAAAATAGGATGATCGAGCAGCAGGGAGGGCTCTTTGATACTGCACGGTACTGTCTTTCCAAGCTAGTCGGAAGACTTCCAGTGTGGTATGGCGCCATTTCCGTTCCAATTTTCTGGAAGCCTGCTTAGGAGCTTGGGTATTTTCTGTATACCAGGGAGCTAGTTTCTTATGACAAATGTTTTTAGTTTTTAGGGGTGCAACTGCATCTATGGTATTGCGCAAGGTTAAATTGAGTTCCTCAGTTAGGTGGTTACCTGATTTTTGTCCTCTGACGTTCCTTTGGTAGGCAGAGGGAGTCTGGAAGGGGATCAAGGAATCTTTGGGTTGTCTTAGAATTTATAGCACGACTTTTGATGCTCCTTGGTTGGGGTCTGAGCAGATTATTTGTTGCGATTGCAAACGTAATAAAATGGTGGTCCGATAGTCCAGGATTATGAAAAAAAACATTAAGATCGACAACATTTATTCCATGGGACAAAACTAGGTCCAGAGTATGACTGTGGCAGTGAGTAGGTCGAGAGACATGTTGGACAAAACTGTGGACTTTTCCATGTGAATATTAAAATCACCAAAGATTAGAATATTATCTGCTATGACTACAAGGTCTGATAGGAATTCAGGGAACTCAGTGAGGAACGCTGTATATGGCCCAGGAGGCCTGTAAACAGTAGCTATAAAACGTGATTGAGTAGGCTGCATAGATTTCATGACTAGAAGCTCAAAAGAAGAAAACGTCGTTGTTTTTTTTGTAAATTGAAATTTGCTATCGTAAATGTTAGTAACACCTTCGCCTTTGCGGGATGCGGGGGGGATATGGTCACTAGTGTAACCAGGAGGTGAGGCCTCATTTAACACAGTAAATTCATCAGGCTTAAGCCATGTTTCAGTCAGGCCAAWCACATCAAGATTATGATCAGTGATTAGTTCATTGACTATAACTGCCTTGGAAGTGAGGGATCTAACATTAAGTAGCCCTATTTTGAGATGTGAGGTATCACGATCTCTTTCAATAATGGCAGGAATAGAGGAGGTCTTTATTCTAGTGAGATTGCTAAAGCGAACACCGCCATGTTTAGTTTTGCCAAACCTAGGTCGAGGCACAGACACGGTCTCAATGGGGATAGCTGAGCTGACTACACTGACTGAGCTAGTGGCAGACTCCACTAAGCTGGCAGGCTGCTAACAGCCTGCTGCCTGGCCTGCACCCTATTTCATTGTGGAGCTAGGGGAGTTAGAGCTCTGTCTATGTTCATAGATAAGATGAGAGCACCCCTCCAGCTAGGATGGAGTCTGTCACTCCTCAACAGGCCAATTATCTACAAATTCTATCTTTTGGGAGAGGCAGAAAACTGTTTTCAACCAGCGATTGAGTTGTGAGACTCTGCTGTAGAGCTCATTACTCCCCCTAACTGGGAGGGTGCCAGAGACAATTACTCGATGCCGACACATCTTTCTAGCTGATTTACTAGAAAGATTTTGATTTTGAAGCTATGTTGCGCTTGGTGACCTCTGACTGTTTCATCCTAACATCGTTGGTGCCGACGTGGATAGCAATATCCCTATACTCTCTACACTTGCCAGTTTTAGCTTTAGCCAGCACCATCTTCAGATTAGCCTTAACGTCGGTAGCCCTGCCCCCCAGGAAACAGTGTATGATCGCTGGATGATTTGTTTTAAGTCTAATACTGCGGGTAATGGAGTCGCCAATGACTAGGGTTTTCAATTTGTCAGAGATAATGGTGGGAGGKTTCGGCGTCTCAGACCCCGTAACGGGAGGAGTAGAGACCAGAGAAGGCTCGGCCTCTGACTCCGACMCGCTGCTTAATGGGGAGAAACGGTTGAGAGTTTCTGTCGGCTGAATGAGCGACACCGGTTGAGCATTCCTACAGCATTTCCCTCCAGAAGCCATGAGAAAGTTGTCCGGCTGCGGGGACCATGCGAGGGGATTTATACTACTATCTGTACTTACTGGTGGAACAGACGCTGTTTCATCCTATCCTACACTGAAATTACACTTGCCTAACGATTGCGTCTGAAGCTGGGCTTTTGCAGCACAGCTATCCTCGCCGTAAGGCGAGCGTTCTCGCATCATGTTAATGTTACCACTTAGCTTCGGCTGTTGGAGGTCCTGACGAACCATGTCTAGACAAAACATCCGGAGTGAAAAAGTTGAATGAAAAAAAAGTTGAGTGAGGGAAAAACTAAAAATATAAACAGTAATTAAAAGGTAAAAACCGTAAAGTTGTCAGGTAGCAAAGTAAGGTTAGCAACAAAACGCACAGCAGCACGTAAACAAGTCTGCAAGTTGTGACCGGAAAGCCTTATTCTAAATTGGATTTTTTTTWAAATATGTACTCATCAATCTACACACAATACCCCATAATGACAAAGCAAAAGCAGGTTTTTAGATATTTTTGCAAATGTATAAAATAAAATAAAAACTGAAATACCTTATTTACATAAGTATTCAGACCCTTTACTATGAGACTCGAAATTAAGCTCAGGGGCATCCTGTTTTAAATCAAATCAAATTGTATTAGTCACATGCGCCGAATACAACCGGTGTAGACATTACAGTGAAATGCTTACTTATGAGCCCCTAACTAACAATGCAGTTTTAAAAAATACGGATAAGAATAAGAAATAAAAGTAACAAGTAATTTAAGAGCAGCAGTAAAATAACAATAGCGAGACTATATACAGGGGGGTGCTGGTACAGAGTCAATGTGCGGTGGCATTGGTTAGTTGAGGTAATATATACATGTAGGTAGAGTTAATAAAGTGACTATGCATGATGATAACATGATAACAACAGAGAGTAGCAGCGGTGTAAAAGAGGGGGGGGGGGTACAAATAGTCTGGGTAGCCATTTGATTAGGCGTTCAGGAGTCTTATGGCTTGGGGGTAGAAGCTGTTTAGAAGCCTCTTGGACCTAGACTTGGCGCTCCGGTACCGCTCGCCGTGCGGTAGCAGAGAGAACAGTCTATGACTAGGGTGGCTGGAGTCTTTGACAATTTTTAGGGCCTTCCTCTGACACCGCCTGGTATAGAGGTCCTGGATGGCAGGAAGCTTGGCCCTAGTGATGTACTGGGCCGTTCGCACTACACCCTGTAGTGCCTTGCGGTCGGAGGCCGAGCAGTTGCCATACCAGGCAGTGTTGAAACCAGTCAGGATTCTCTCGATGGTGCAGCTGTAGAATCTTTTGATGATCTGAGGACCCATGCCAATTCTCTTCAGTCTCCTGAGGGAGAATAGGTTTTGTCGTGCCCTCTTCACGACTGTCTTGGTGTGCTTGGACCATGTTAGTTTGTTGGTGATGTGGACACCAAGGAACTTGAAGCTTTCAACCTACTCCATTGCAGCCCTGTTGATGAGAATGGGGGCGTGCTCTGTCCTCTTTTTCCTGTAGTCCACAATCATCTATTTTGTCTTGATCACGTTGAGGGAGAGGTTGTTGTCCTGGCACCACACAGCCAGGTCTCTGACCTCCTCCCTGTAGGCTGTCTCGTCGTTGTCGGTGATCAGGCCTACCACTGTTGTGTCATCGGCAAACTTAATGATGGTGTTGGAGTCATGCCTGGCCGTGCAGTCATGAGTGAACAGGGAGTACAGGAGGGGACTGAGCATGCACCCCTGAGGGGCCCCTGTGTTGAGGATCAGCGTGGTGGATGTGTTGTTACCTACCCTTACCACCTGGGGGCAGCCCGTCAGGAAGTCCAGGATCCAGTTGCAGAGGGAGGTGTTTAGTCCCAGGGTCCATAGCTTAGTGATGAGCTTTGAGGGCACTATGGTGTTGAACGCTGAGCTGTAGTCAATGAATAGCATTCTCACATAGTTGCTCCTTTTCTCCAGGTGGGAAAGGGCAGTGTGGAGTGCAATAGAGATTGCATCATCTGTGGATCTGTTGGGGCGGTATGCAAATTGGAGTGGGTCTTGGGCTTCTGAGATAATGGTGTTGATGTGAGCCATGACCAGCCTTTCGAAGCACTTCATTGCTACAGACTTGAGTGCTACAGGTCGGTAGTCATTTAGGTAYGTTACCTTAGTGTTCTTGGGCACAGGTACTATGGTGTTCTGCTTAAAACATGTTGGTATTACAGACTCGGACAGGGAAAGGTTGAAAATGTCAGTGAAGACACTTGCCAATTGGTTAGCGCATGCTCGCAGTACTCGTCCTGGCAATCCATCTGGCCCTGAAACCTTGTGAATGTTGACCTGTTTAAAGGTCTTACTCACATTGGCTGCAGAGAGCGTGATCACACAGTCTTCCAGAACAGCTGGTGCTCTCATTTATGTTCAGTGTTATTTGCCCCGAAGCGAGCATAGAAGTAGTTTAGCTCGTCTGGTAGGCTCGTGTCACTGGGCAGCTCACCTGTCTATGTTTCCATTGATCATCCTTGAAATGTTTCTACAACTTGATTGGAATACACCTGTGGTAAATTCAATTGATTGGACATGATTTGGAAAAGCACACACCTGTCTATATAAGTTCCCACAGTTGACAGAAACCTCACCAATGCAACTCACCAATGCAACCTCACCATGTGCGACTGAGGCTTCATGAGTCTTGCGGAATTAAACGTTCACCAGCTCCTTCATTTCGGACTGAAACAGCACTGCTGCTCCCGAGTGTGGGAAAAGCTTCCGACTTCGACAGCATCTGAAAGTTCACCGATGGTTTCACACGGGTGCCAAACCCTTCTGCTGCGATGTATGCAGGTTAACATTTGTCATAATGAATCTTGTTCTGGAGACAGCTCTGCAGAGTGGTCACTAGCTGGCACAGACACAACGCCATAAAATCGGATTTTAAACCTTTAAACCTTATCCGTACAGCTAACCCTAATGCCTAACACTAACCTTAAATTAAGAACAAAAAGAAAATGTCTGTTTTCATACATTTTTACAATATAGCCAATTTGTACATTCCAGCTGGGGAAATCGCTCAGTTCTGCCTCTAGGATGAATTAAACGTCAACAATAAACGTAAACCTGCTCAAAGTATGTGGCAGCAAATTCTCTGACCATACCAACTGGAACAGAAACAAAGATCCACATGGGCAACAAGCCGGAGGAGTGCTCAGACTGCGGGCTGAGGTTCAACTGTCTTTTCACCCTGAAGTTGCACCAGTTAACTCACACCAAGGAGAAACCGTACGCTTGCAGTGTCCCCAACTGTGGTAAACGGTTCAGTCAACCGTTGAGTTTGTGAAGACATGTTCGGACACATACGGGAGAGAAACCATTTGCGTGTTCCAAGTGATTACAGATCCACAGACAAATCGACACTATGAACCCATGAGAAAAGACACACTGGTGTGAAGCTGTACTGCTGTGATGAATGTGGCAAGGCTTTTTTTATCAGGCAAAAAGCTGGAAATCCATCAGAGAATATACACAGGGGAGAAGCCATACCACTGTGACATATGTGGGAGAAATTTCTCCCAGCTAAGTAACATGAAAGCGCATAAAACAAATCTACAAAATACGTTTGTATGCAACAGGTGTGGCAAGGGGTTTGCCTTAACCGGGCCTTGACATATACAAATAGCCACCAATGCTGAGCTCTTGGGGCATCCACATTTAACAGTCTAAATCCATTTCATAATTAATAAATCCATTTAATATACACCATCACAAATAAATCCATTATTTTGTTTAGGTAGATCATAAGACACATTATACTAAGAAAATCTATTTCAAAAGAACAGAATAGCTGAGTGTCGCAAGAGCTCACATGTGGAACCGCGGTTATTCTGCAAAAAAGTTATATTTTGTAAAATGAATGAAAAAATGAATGAAATGAAAAGCACGTGCTCTTCTCTCTGGGTCAATTATACACTGCACTGTTCATCAGTCTCTTCATACACTGTTTGACAATTTATCATATTGTCACCCATCAGACTATTGTGAATTTAATCTTAACTTTAGGCTACATCTATTAGTATATGCGTGAAATTAGTCTCGATGTAGTTTCATTGGGCCATTATCAGCTGGGAAGGCAACTGTCGGTGAATAACAATTTAAAACTACATCAACATTTTGCAATGACCACAAAATCAACATTTTACAATAGCCAGATCAGCCTTTGGACTTGAACCCCATTGAAGACCTGTGGTTTGAACTGAAGAGGGCAGTCGATAAGCGCAGACGAAGTATATAATTATTATTCTTTTTAAATTCCATATGGAGAAATGGTCTAAGATCCCTCCCAACGTGTTCTCCAATCTCATAAAACATTTTAGAAAACAGCTCAGTGTCGATATCCTTGCAAGGGTAGGGTGCTGGAGTACTGAAAACAGGGGTGCCAATAATTTTGACACATCTTTTTTTAGATTTTTTAAAATTACTTGTTAAACCCCCCCCCCAAAAATCTGCGCAATTGTATTACTATAAAATATTATAATTAAAAAAGAATTGAGCATGCGATATAAGTTAATATTTATTTTAGACAGTATTTTTTCTCATTTTTATCAAGAGTGTCAATAATTATGGACCTGACTGTATGGCATCTTCAGATGGGGAGACTAGATATATAAATTGCTTTATAAATTGTTTTCATTTAATTTTCGACCAGTGCCTCCACACATTTTGCACTCTACAATCTACAATCCTTAATGAACAAGTCTCTTCTTCTGTATGAGTTTATCTCTGACAGTGACTTTGACATGATATGCCTCACTGAAACATGGCACAGAGAGGYTAACTTTTACCATCTTCAAGAAGCAGCTCCGCCTGGATACAAATACATTGAAAAGGCGTGCAGCTTGACCACAAGACTGTGACACTGTCTTGGCACTGCTCCAACTCCCCTCTACTGCCCAAAGAAGACCATTAAATTCCGCAACCTGAGTAAACTTAACCCATCCTTCTTTCAAGAACACATCAAGCCCAACTTTGCGTCTGACTGCAGTAAGCTGGCCTTCGATGACATGGTCAATCTGTATAACAGCACTCGGAGTAATACCCTGAACATCATTGCCCCTGAAAAAACATGTGAAGTAACATTCCAACGCTCGTCTCCTTGGTTCACTGATGAACTGCGCAGAAGGACGACTCATGGCTGTAAGCTTGAGAGACATTGGAGGAAGGATGGCCTCGTACTGGCCTATAAAACCACCAGCACATGCCTTAAAAGCAGCACGATCAGCCTTCTACTCTGCCACGATTGACAATAACAACGTTAACCCCCCCTGTTCTCTACCATCGACCACCTTTTCAACCCTGCAAACTCATGCTCMCCTGCAGCCTTATCTGAGCAGTGCAATAGCGTCTCAGATTTCTTCACGACATAAATTGACACTATCAGGACAAACATCATCCTCTAAGACGGCCTGCACCCCACCTCCTGAGCCTCAAACCTAGACTGCGCCTCCCTTCAGCAGCTTTACAGAAGTACCATCCGCCGCTGAGCAGTCAATAATCTCTCAAATGAAGGCCACCACTTACCACATCCCTACTCAAAACCTGCTCATCTAGCATGCTTATGTTTGTCACCACCCTGATCAACAAGTCCCTGCTGCCAAGAGAGGTACCATTGATCTTCAAAACAGCTGCAATCACCCCCTTACTGAAGAAACCCAACCTTGACCAGGACATCCTATCCAACTACAGGCCCATATCCATCCTCCCCTTCCTATCAAATGTACTGGAGAAAGTGGTCGCGAATCAACTTCAAATGCATCTGGCATTTAATCAGTTGTACCAGGTTTTCCAGTCTGGCTGCTGATTCTGGATCTCCCAACATCCACCTCCTCTTAGATCTTAGTTCTGCTTTTGACACCGTAGACCACATCATCCTCCTGTGGTCGTCTCAGAGCATATCCTGTTTTTTATTTACATGCTCCCCCTCGGCCAAATCCTCAGAGATTATAACATCAATTTCCACTACTATGCTGATGATACCCAGGTCTACATTAACACCAAACCGGACAACATCTCTGCCCTAGAAAAACTCAGCGGCTGCCCAGAGGACATCAGAGCATGAATGAAAGAGAACTTCCTCCAGTTGAACAGTAGCAAGACTGAGGCTATGCTTATTGGGACATCTAAGCAGGTCACCAGTGGTGGAGACATCTGCCCTACAATCAACGGCCAGGCCAGCTACCTGTCCTCTGTCATCTCCAACCTAGGAGTCAAGTTTGACCCTTCTCTGTCATTCGATACCCACATAAAACAAATATGTAAAACATAATTTTCCATCTTAAAAACAAAACTCATCCCCCGCCTTCATCTTCTCTCGGATTGACTATGGTAATGCGCTAGAAGTCCTGAAGACACGTCTCTGAACTATGGGGGACAGAGCCTTCTGCTCCCTTGTCCCTCGCCTATGGATTGCTCTCGGGAACTTTTGAAACGGGCCTTAAAACCTACTTATACAGACTACCTTTTTTATAGTCTTATTCCCTATCTAAAATGTATTTAGCACCTAGCACACTATTGCTATTTTACCTGCCTTGATTCTAAATTAATGTTGTTTTTATTGTACTGTATATAAAGAAAAAATCCTCAGTAGAGCTTTAACATCACTCTGTAATGAAATGTGCAATACAAATAAAATGTATTATTATTTAAAAACAATTGAACAGTAAATCAGATATGTATGAAAATACCCCCAAATAAAAGGTGACATTTGTACATTTTGTCACCTCATATGAAACATTTGATATCAAGTCCAAAATGCTGGAGTATAGAGACAAATTTAACATTTTAGCATCACTGTCCAAATACATACATATAGTACCAACAGTAACATAGGGAAGTGTATCTGTATATATTAAGCTTTATAGTAACACAATTCCATAATTACTCACTCCTATATATGCTAACACATGCCTCTGCTACACCCTCCTATGTGGTAACACACACACACACACACACACACACACATCTATGAAGAATGAACAAAGCACTCCTATGTGCTTATAACATACCTCCGATGTGTATTCGAGCAGCGAAACAAATTGGTTGTGACAGTGTACGGTGTGAACCCCACAGGTTCCTGGCAACACACACACATACATACACACGGCCCTCGCCAAAACTCCCATCTGTCACCGGATCCGCCAGGACGAGCCGCATGAGCCCTTACCCAGAATCCTCCTCTCGGGGCGTTGAAGGTGGCTGCGCTATTTACAGAACTAACAGATGCACCGCTTGGAGAAAATGAAAGTTTCCCCTAATCACTGATTCAGGGTCAGCATTTCTTCCTAATGGAGAAAAGAAGGAGCAATTGTTTCAGCTAGTGACAGTCACTTTGAAGAAAATCCCGTATTTACTGTACGACCAACCCTTTTTATTAGCACGTACAATTATTTGCATGCAGACAACAAAAGCCAACACATATTACATGAATACTCAAGCATAAACTGTACACACTACAGTATCATTTCAATAATGGAGCAGTGTATTTAAAAGTGCATTCAAAAATCGTAACATTCAGGATTTTCAGATACAAGGCGAGCTGTAAACTCATTGTAACTCTCATACATACACACTCGTCCTCCTAACCCAAGCTGTGTCCTCACTTGATGTCTACCCTGTGTCACCTTGCTTGCCTTTCCCCTGTCCCTCTCTCTTTTTCTCTTTTACTCTCCCTCCCTCTTTTCCTCTCTACAAAGGAAACACCAGAAACCCAGAGAAGGTGGAGTATTTCCATCCCCCCATCAGGTTCCCTCTCTCCAGTTTGAGATAAGCCTTGTCTCCTCTCTCCATTGTAACCAACCCAGCGTTGGTGGCTGCTTCCCTGGTCACGTCCTGGTCCCCGGCGAATGCTGAAATCACCGGGTGTCCGTTCAATACCAGACTCACCTGAGAGAGAGGGATAGAGGGTGGGAGGGAGGGGTAGAGAGAGAGTAAAGCGTTGTTCACATTGTGCTTCTACACCTGCATTGCTTGCTGTTTGGGGTTTTAGGCTGGGTTTCTGTACAGCACTTCGAGATATTAGCTGATGTACGAAGGGCTATATAAAATAAACTTGATTTGATTAGCAGTTTGAAGTGGCTCATATCCTATTATTTTACATTTGAATCTTTTTCCTGCAGTCTGAAGAGCCAAAACGCACATGGAATCAGATATTTAAAGCCACATTTCAAGCCACCTTCGTAGGTGCTTTGATGTCCGATACAAATCTGATTCCTGGCCATGCGACAAATCTGATATATTTGCCCTCAAGTGTTTTTTTTACTCTTATTTAGCATATCTTCTTGCTTGCTAGCTACTCTGTTGACAGTTTGACAAGAACATGTGGTAGCTAACTAGCTTGTTAATTATTTACAAACAAATGAGTGAATGTGCTAGAAAGCTAAACAGCTACCTAGCTAGCTAGTTGACTGCTGTGGCTTGCCAAAAAGTACTTGTTTTGAAAGTTGAATCATCTTATCCAGTGAGGCTTTAAAAGTGCTCTTACACTATGATTTTGAACATTCAAAGCAACTGGGAAACTTCAATGGCAGGCATTGTTGTCACCTTAGCTTGCTACATTGGCCTCCCGAGTGGCACAGAGGTCTAAAGGCACAGTCCCATAGGGCGGCGCACAATTGGCCCAGCATCGTCCGGGTTCGGGGAGGGTTTGTCTGATGGGGCTTTACAAGTAGGCCGTCATTGTAAATAAGAATTTGTTCTTAACTAACTTGCCTAGTTAAATAAAGGTTAAATTAAAAATAATACAATAAAAATAACTTCTGAGTTATAGGAAGCACGAGCACCATCAGCAATCAGCCTCAAACACTGCACACACACTCCTTGTTACTAGCATAGCCATGTCAGCAAATTACTGCTGTCTGGTCACTTGTAACTTGCTGTTTGGACAGTCAGTATTTCAAACAGATTTGAAAAACATAACTGATTTGAGCATTAAGGCCTGCAGTGTGAACAAGGCTTTATGTCCTGGTCACTGGTGAAAGCAGTGATCCCAAATCGCTTTGTCCGTAAGGGAGGGAGAGAAAGAGAGAGATAGGAAGGAAGAAGTGTCGTTTAAGATTAGGGATGATGATTTTTTTTTTTATGAGCATGGCCTTATTTGTATTACAGCATATTGGATGACCGTCATTCATATTCCATTCACCCAGTTCAATGTAACATTGATAGGTTTAGGCTACTACATGATACTCACATTTTTCCTATAGCCATCATGAGGTTGCTACAACGTAGCCTACGAATGAAAGTTTACAACGCACAGTGCTTTCAGAAAGTATTCATACCCCTGGACTTATTCCACATTTTGTTGTGTTACAGCCTAAATATAAAATGGATTCAATTGATTTTATTTCTCACCCATCTATCCATAATGAAAATGAAAACTTGTTTTTAGAAGTGTTTGCAAATTTATAGAAAATTTAATTCATAAATATTCGCACCCCTGAGTCAATACTCTCTAGAATCACCTTTGGCAGCAATTACAGCTGTGAGTCTCTCTGGGTAAGTCTCTAAGAGCTTTACACACCAGGATTGTGCAACGTTTGGATGTTGATCAATGAGGTACAACCTTTTTCAGGTCTTTTCATAGTTTTTCAAATAGATTTCAGTCAAAACTGTAACTCGGCCACTAAGGAACATTTACTCTCATCTTGGATTATTGCACCACTGAAAGGTGAATTCATCTCCCAGTGTCTGGTGAAAAGCAGACTGAACCAGGTTTTCATCTAGGATTTTGCTAGCTGTATTAGCTAGCTAAGTAAGTGAAAGTGCTGCTTCTCCTTCATTTTTAATGAATTTGTTCAAAACTGTTCAACTATTGTCTTTCTCTCTCTTTGAGTCAACTACTTACCACATTTTATGCACTGCATCACTAGCTAGCTGTAGCTTATGCTTTCAGTACTAGATTCATTCTCTGACCCTTTGATTGAGTGGACAACATGTCAGTTTATGCTACAAGAGCTCTGATAGGTTGGAGGACGTCCTCCGGAAGTCATCATAATTACTGTGCATGTCTAAGAAAGGGGATAAAAACTGAAAACCATGAGCCTCCTAGGTTTTGTATTGAAGTTAATGTACCCAGAGGAGGACGGAAAATAGCTGTCCTCTGGCTACACCATGGTGCTTCCCCAGAGAGTGCTGTTGAGGCTACAGTAGACCTTCATTATAAAACAGTGTGTTTTAATCAATAATTTGGTGACGTGAATATATTTAGTATAGTATATTTTTATGAAATACACTAAGTAGGATGGTACTCCCCTTCCTCCTCTGATGAGCCTCCACTGGAAGGGAGACAAAGATAATATACATCAATTTGCTGTAATATTATTTGTGTTTTCATGTCTAACCCATACCTGTATTGTCTGTCGGTTGTATACTTTGACCACATGGAAGCAGAAACTGAAGACTCCTTTTCTGGGAGCCACAAAGATGCTGCGTGCTGGGTCAAAATGGCTGCCCACATTCACCAGGATCTGAGAAAGAGATGGAGAGAGAGAGGTGGGGGGAGAGAGAGAGGGATAGAGGTGGAGGACAGAGAGATGGAGAGGGAGAGAAACAAGTTGATAAAAGTTGACAAAAGTTGACTTTTTTATCATGTAAAAGTTGACTACAGTTATTCAGTCTATTGGATGGTCATGGTATGGTCTCACTAACCTGGTCAAAGTAGATGGTCATGGTACGGTTGCTCATCTCAGAGGGTTCGTGGTTAGTGTTCCTGACAGCGGAGAACGCCACTCGACCGGCCCCCGACCGCACCGACATCCCCAACGCGTTACCCGACGGTTCCGACGAGGGGGTGGAGTCACAAACCACAAGACACTTCCCCTCCAACACGATTGGCTCAGTGTCATTCTGAGCTCTGGCCCCCAGGGGACCCCATTGGAGGATTAAAATTAGCCCAAGGAAAAAGGTGTGGTTAAGTGTTATTATGGGGCGGGGCAAAGATGAACAAGGAAGAGGAAGGCGGTGCATATTGTCTCAAATGGTTGTAAGGTCTTGGGTGTTTTTTGGATGTTGGTTTTTCAATTTGGACACTGTTGGAAATGTCAGTTTCCCACACAGTTTCAGTAGAAAGCAACAATCCTTTGTGAATACTAGACAAATTTCAGTAAACCAATGTCTGCCTTTTCAGTCTTGTCTAAACCACACGGTAATCAGCTAGATCACAGTTTAAATCCTTCCGGGATCTTTAGTTGGCTCTGAAAGGTTGAATCCCAGATGGTCAATTGATCCAAACCCACTGAACCTGAATGGTGGATGGTGTATGCCCGATCACTTGAAACCCACCTTTGGGCCACGACCCAAACCTCCTGCAGGTACGGCCAAGTTTGTCCAGAATTCCGACCTGTTTTAGCAGATTTGTAATACAAGTCTCAGTGGAGTTGGTCAGGTGGTTTTTCACAGGCCAACCTTGACCCTGCCAAAGATAAAGATTCAGAACAGAAATTGATTCACTGAGGAAGACAGTCTAAAGTCTTAGAATCATAGTATACAGCATTAAAATATCATAGTATCCTAGACAAACTCTTGAAGCAGGCCTAAAGTGAATGTAGTGCTCAAATGTAAACAATAGTTCCATTTTTGGGTGGTGTAGATGGAGAAAGAATTTGAGGGATGAGAAGGAAAGGAGGAGGTAGAATAAGGGATAATTTAATGGATTGGCTTAAAGAGGGAGGGGGAGGGAGGGGGCTGAGGCTATTGAAGCCAGCTGGACACAGGAGGAGGGCAGGAGAGGGGGAGGAGAGGGAGGAGGAGAGGCCTGCATCATCACTTCTGAGCTACCATCTGTAGGACACACTCTCCTCACATTCCTTTACACACACACATGCACACACATACACATAGACGCACACATGCGTAATCGCCCATGTATTTGCAATTCCATATATTTATCCATGTACAAAAATGCACATAGAAACTGTAAATTTCCCCATTGTTCCCCATAGTATGCATAGTATGCATAAAGACATGGCTAAAGGTCAATCAGATTTGTGAAAAGAATCCCTAGCTGTGTATTGCCGCTTTCCATGTTGTCTGTTGTCTGTAGCTTGTGAGGTGTGGAAACACTTTGTTGCTTTTATGAATTTTGTCTTGCTGCTTTTTGTTCTATGTTGCTCTGTCTGTATGCTACGTCTTGCTTGTCCTATGTTGCTCTGTCTGTATGCTATGTCTTGCTTGTCCTATGTTGCTCTGCGTGTGCTCACTGCTCAATGATTGTCTATATTGTAATTTTTTTTATAACCTGCCCAGGGACTGCGGTTGAAAATTAGCCGGCTGGCTAAAACCGGGACTTTTACTGAAACGTTGATTAATGTGCACTGTCCCTGTAAAAATACAATTAATAAACTAAAAACTAGTCTAAATTCCTTTAAGCTCATTGGATGGTGAAGGACACACAGTTCAAAATCTGCAGTTTTACATAAGACGTCTGTCTATATTTGCCCCTTGTGGAAAATGTTCTCTTTATTGACACAGATCATTACAGAAAACATAAATGAAAGAGTAGTAAAGTGACAGAAATATGACATGACAACAATATTGAACCATTTTCAAAAAACCATCTCACATTACCATGGAAAATTGTTTTTTTTGTGTATAGCAGGAAAAATAATAATAAATAATTACAACAGTGAAAAAAACAAAATATTAAATCTTACCTTTTACGATGAGTATATTTCCTGTATCGACGTGGAAGTTACTCTGTCCCAAGAGGCAGATTCCCCTTTCTCTGTCTCTTTTCTCTCTCTTTTCACTGACTCCCTCTCCCTTTCTTTTTCTCGCACTCACACTTTTTCTCCCACTCCCCGCCTCTCTCTCACCCACTCTCACACCTCTCCCCCCCTCTCTTCCCTTTTTCTCCTTCCTCGCTCTCATCCCACCCTCTCTCCTTCTCACTCTCTCTCTTTTTCTCTCTCCCCATCTCCTCCCCTCTCTCTCTTTGTCAGGGAACCCCTGTGTTCAAACAGACGTTTTATCATATCACAACCATCATAAATCGTCTGTTTTCTCTCGCCCACAACCGCCTACCTGTTCCACACTCCTCCCTCTTCTCTCCATCATCTCAGATCCTCTTTCCATTCTCTATCCTTTCCCATTCGCTTAAATGCCATTGAGCTACTGATAAAAGGGGATTTTTGCTTACACTTGTTGCGCATTTAGACACTTGGATTTAGAAAAATGTAAGAATTGAATATAGACTTCTCACAGTAGAATAAGAATATCTATATCAGTAATTTGACCTTACGTGGTTACAAAATGTTGATTAAATTTTTTTAATCAGTACAGTTAGTTATTTCTATTTCTGGCCAGAATTGAGGGAAGATCTCCAGTCAGACAACAGTCTCAGAACAACATGATGTGATCGAACGGATGATTGACAGCTCCTCACAGCTATAGATAGGGCCACCGGTGGGACTTTAGACCTCACAACTGTATAAGCCCTTTCCACCAAACAGATAACCAACGGGGCTGTGTTCTTTCCGCCGCCATGGAGACGGGCTAAAGTACGGATACAGGGTCTCGGTGAAGACACACCAACTATAACTATAAATATGAGCCTTATCGTCCACATTATAAAAGGAGACCAATCCCTCCTCATAATCCACAAACACCCCCACCTTCTTGGGTTTGTCTCTCAGGTGATGGGGGATGGATGGCCCGGCACAGGCGTTGAGGTTTCCCCCTTTCCCACGACACACGGCCCAGTAGCCTTGGTCTGGCCTCACCGTGACACTCTGCTTCCTGTTGACGGACTCTCTGGCCACATACACATCCCGGTCGGTCTTGTCACCCACCTGGAGGGAAGCGGGAGTAGACAGACAGTGCTTGAATGTACATTTTTTCCCTTTCCTTTCACTGCAGTGTAATGTTTTTTTTAAGGCCCAGGGTCACGTTGGTCTTGTTAAGTAATCTTTTTTCGTGTGTTGTTTTCCATTTTCAAAGAAAAGTGCAAATAGATAAACTAAACAAATAAATAAAATAAAATAAACTAGACTAACCAAAACTGTGAGCTGAGGTACAACAACATAAATCATAAGAACATCATCAGAGAATAGGTGCAACTCTCACTCAAGATTAATTCACAATTCAATTGTTTTTAGTTTTTCGTTGTGAGCGAGAGTCATTCCTAGCTACAGTATAATCTCTTCATATTTTCCCTCACCTGGACTACCCAGTAGCACCTCTCGGTGGCGAAGCCTTGTTTTCCCAGCACACATACGCAGTAGTCAAACCTTTTCGGATCATCAACCAGGGAGCAGAACTGCTGGTATCCCAGACTCACCTGCTTCCCATCAGAGGACAGGTTGACCAACGAGGAGACTGTGACCAGGTCCAGTGTCATGTCCGCTGTAGAGAGATGTTCTTTAATATTTTTTATTTATTTCACCTTTATTTAACCGGGTAGGCCAGTTGAGAATAAGTTCTCATTTACAACTGCGACCTGGCCAAGATAAAGCAAAGCAGTTCGACAAAAACAACAACACACAGTTACACATGGAATAAACAAACGTACAGTCAATAACACAATAGAAAAATCTATATGCAGTGTGTGCAAATGTAGTAAGATTAGGGAGGTAAGGCAATAAATAGGCCATAGTGGCGAAGTAATTACAATTTAGCATTAACACTGGAGTGATAGATGGCAGATGATGATGTGCAAGTAGGGATATTGGGGTGCAAAAGAGCAAAAATAAATAACAATATGGGGATGAGGTAGTTGGGTGGGCTATTTACAGGTGGACTGTGTACAGGTGCAGTGATCGGTAAGCTGCTCTGACAGCTGATGCTTAAAGTTAGTGAGGGAGATATAAGTCTCCAGCTTCAGTGATTTTTGCAATTTGTTCCAGTCATTGGCAGCAGAGAACTGGAAGGAAAGGCAGCCAAAGTAGGTGTTGGCTTTGGGGATGACCAGTGAAATATACCTGCTGGAGCGCATGCTACGGGTGGGTGTTGCTATGGTGACCAGCGAGCTGAGATAAGGTGGGGCTTTACCTAGCAAAGACTTATAGATGACCTGGAGCCAGTGGGTTTGGCAACGAATATGAAGCGAGGGCCAGCCAACGAGAGCATACAGGTTGCAGATGTAAGCACTGATAAGTTATATGTATGATATATAAGTTATGAAATATGATCATTTTGGGGAACGATCCATTTAAGTTCATTTCATTTCAATTCTATTCAATTTATTAACATAACTTTATTTATCCCATCTAGGGAAATTTAGAAAGGCAAAGTCAGTTTACAAAATAACATGTTATATCAATGTATCAGTATTGAGATAAAAGAGACACTGACCTGTATGAAGTGGAGTTGTTCCTCAGTGTGAGAGCTGCTCTAGCTCAGTGCTTCTCCTTTTTACCTCAGTGATTTCCTGATACAGCTCTTTGATGAGCCCCTCAGCCCGCCTCTCTGCTGCTTTCTGCTTCTCCTCAATCACCTTGATGAGCTCAGCCTGGCTTCTCTCAAGCCTGGCTTATCTCTTTTTCAGCACAAGACCAAAGAAAATAATGCAATATTAAAGACAATGGTTTTGAACAAATGTTCTTGCTGAAGTCCTGCATATTCATCAAACCACGTTAAATTTATACAACTACAGAGGACTCAGAGTTGAGCCTTGGGGTACCCCACATAGATGAAAACAATAACAGTCCGGATGCTTATCATAAGAACTCACTCTACTGAGCTTACGGTACTGTATATTTAATAAATATTATTTATCAAACCAGATTGAATTAATACAACTTTAATGGACCCAGAGTTGAGCCCTTGGGTACCCCACAACATTCAGGATGCTTATCATGAGAACTCACTCTGCTGAGCTCCACTGAGTGTTTGATCTCATCCATCTTACTCAGTCTGTCCTAAACCATCCTCAGCAAATCTCCTTCAGTCTTTTTCATAAGTCTGTGAAGACAACCCGGAAACTGTAGGATTACTAGCCTGTAAAACTGGAAATGTCTTTGGATAATACTGAAAATCGCATTTGTTGGAGAGTATGTGCCTGAATTGGCAAGATACAATTTAGTAACACTTTATTTAAAGCTTGCAGGTATAATGTTTTATTATGAAGTTAATTATACGGCTTTTAATATTTAGAGCTACGTTCAACTTGCTCCCATCTTTTTGCTCTCTCTTTCTCCATAGAAATAGTGTTGTGGCCCTTGTCTCGGTGCATCTCGCACACACTGGTTGTTCCTGTTGTTCCTGCAGAAGAGGCCCAGGGGCCGCTCGTGCTTCCTGCACACGGCGGGCGTGGTGAAGGTTGCTGTGTTTGTCAGCCTGTGCCTCTGGAGGGCCGGCTCTCTCTGTTGAGGTCCCAGGTGTGTCTTGCAGTATGACCCCTTGCACACAAGACAGGACTTAACAGCCTTCTGCTTCGTCCCAGTGCAGAAATTGCAGGAAACTGCATCGGGCTCAGGACTGAGCCCTGGGGAACACTGTGCCACTGATACTCCTATATCTTGATAATCGTCTTCCTCCGCCTGCCGGGCTTTGACCTTTATAAGATAATATAAATATTAATAATTATATTAATAATTATATAAATATAATATAAATACAGTTGAAGTCAGAAGTTTACATACACTAAGTTGACMGTGCCTTTAAACAGCTTGGAATTTTCCAGAAAATTATGTCATGGCTTTAGAAGCTTCTGATAGGCTAATTGACATCATTTGAGTCAATTGGAGGTGTACCTGTGGATGWATTTCAAGGCCTACCTTCAAACTCACTGCCTCTTTGCTTGACATAATGGGAAAATCAAAAGAAATCAGCCAAGACCTCAGAAAAAAAATTGTAGGCCTCCACAAGTCTGGTACATACTTGGGAGCAATTTCCAAACGCCTGAAGGTACCATGTTCATCTGTACAAACAATAGTATGCAAGTATAAACACCATGGGACCAAGCAGCCGTCATACTGCTCAGGAAGGAGACGCATTGCATTCTGTCACCTAGAGATGAACGTACGTTGGTGCGAAAAGTGCAAATCAATCCCAGAACAACAGCAAAGGACCTTGTGAAGATGCTGGAGGAAACAGGTACAAAAGTATCTATATTCACAGTAAAACGAGTCCGATGTTGACATAACCTGAAAGGCCACTCAGCAAGGAAGAAGCCACTGCTCCAAAACCGCCATAAAAAAGCCAGGCAACGGTTTGCAACTGCACATGGGGACAAAGACTTTTTGGAGAAATGTCCTCTGTTCTGATAAAACAAAAATAGAACTGTTTGGCCATAATGACCATCGTTATGTTTGGAGGAAAAAGGGTGAGGCTTGCAAGCCGAAGAACACCATCCCAACCGTGAAGCATGGGGGTGGCAGCATCATGTTGTGGGGGTGCTTTGCTGCAGGAGGGACTGGTGCACTTCACAAAATAGATGGCATCATGAGGTAGGAAAATTATGTGGATATATTGAAGATACATCTCAAGTCATCAGTCAGGAAGTTAAAGCTTGGTTGCAAATGGGTCTTCCAAATGAACAATGACCCTAAGCATACTTCCAAAGTTGTGGCAAAATGACTTAAGGACAACAAAGTCAAGGTATTGGAGTGGCCATCACAAAGCCCTGACCTCAATCCTATAGACCATTAGTGGGCAGAACTGAAAATGTGTGTGCGAGCAAGGAGGCCTACAAACCTGGCTCAGTTACACCAGCTCTGTCAGGAGGAATGGGCCAAAATTCACCCAACTTATTGTGGGAAGCTAGTGGAAGGCTATCCGAAACGTGTGATCCAAGTTGGTGAAGATGTCTAGGCAAATACAGCACTGGAACTTGTTACAGGAATCAGGAATCGAAAGAAGAACCTTCCCTCTGTTACATCACCTTTTATGTGTGTTTTGCACATGTGCAATTATGTTAAATAAACCTGAACCTGTTTCTTTGTTTAAATGAGATTTACAACTAGACTACTTTACAACTAGCTGAAGCATTAAAGGGTAGGTAGCATAAACGTAACCACATGAAACATATGCATTTGCATTAGCATACACATCAAAGTCCCTATGCAAAGTTCTACCTTATTTTTTTATTTTTTTAGTTATTACATAAAACCGATCAGAATTCCGAAGAATACCAAAGCCATGTCGGAAAATATTTTTCTGGGGTGTGATGTCATATGGAGTACCAGGCAAGAGCCTATTCCCTATCATGTGAACTCCAACAGAAATAACTTTAAATGTACAACTTTAAATTAAACCAAATTGTTTGCACTCATCACTACTGGTTTTAATGATATTTTCTGCCAATTTACAAGCAAACACTTTATGAATGTATTGTTACAAATCAACTTGCAGGGTTGCTAGCCAACTAGCCTGCTAACAGTAGCCCTATTATTCTGCTAACGTTAGCCTTACCAGCCTGCTAACGTTACGTTAGCACTGAATGAGTCAGCCAGTTGCTATAAACACCTAGCTTACAGCTACATTAAAGTGTTAGCCAGCTAACATTAGCTATTTAGCCAACTAGCTATTAGCCTAGCCAGCCTAGCCAACCACCACGGTTATGCTTGGCAAGCTGGAGCCCAACTACTGGAGAACAGCTAGAACACAACTAACACAACACAACTAAAATAGAAATAGAGGAGAGACTTACAGACTGATGCCTGGGGCCCATCTGATGGTAAAACTTTTAAAAGAGTGCAGACTGAGTTAGCTACCAAAGTGAGGGGGAGGTGGGTGCTTCACCGGGCCGAAATCCCCAAAAATAGATTCAAGATATCCGTCAGCTAGCATGCTAGCACTAAGCCAAGGTGGTAAAAGTTACAAAACCCATAACCTACTATACAGAGAACCTGTCGAAAAGTTTGAAAAAAAGAAGCAGAACAGACAAGGTACTACACAATTAGAGCAAGCAGATATGATTTTCTCTTTAGTTTTGAGCCCACGGCAAGAAAGCACCAGAGCCTGCCAAGCTAATGGTTTCCCATTAGATAACCCAGCCACAAAGTCTGTGAATAGTTTGAGGTGTGGCAAATGTTAGCCAGCTTGAGCTAGCTACCGAGCTAGCATTTTGAACTCGGTATCACAGAGTAGATCCTCCAAATTACGTTGAGAAATAGTGCATTGTGGGAAGTTTAGAAGTTATCCGGAAATAAATAAATATGTATTAATCCCAAAACATAACTATGTTTGTACTTACAGGTAACTAGATCGTGACTACAGCTAAGTTACTGAGTAAAAACTCATGCTTCCTACCCTTTAAATAACAACCAAATTGACCTCAGACAAGAGGCCTTAAGTTAGACAGAATGGACCTAAAGTTAAGTACAGGAATCCTAAGGCCTTGGAGTTCCATTTCGTGTGTTTTGTCATCCAAAAGACAGGGAGGAGGAAGTTGCATTACATGAATCAGGATTCAGTACTATAAAATAGCCTATTGATGCTTAACTGTGTTTGTTTTGTTTATTTAAATACATGTTGTTACCCTGGATCTACTACAACACCCCTAGCAAGGGCAACACTATCAAGGAACAGCCAAATTAACCTGAGGAGAACATTTACTGAAAAGCTGCAGCTGATGATTTCAGTCATTACCAGAATGTCAAACCATTAACTGGTTAGGTAGCATACAAACTCAAACCTTAGGAAAACAAAACAGTTTTTCATTGTCACATGACTGGAAATTCCTCGTCCCTAGCTTTCTCTTACAGTGACTCATGAAATTGCACAACAATTCTTCTATTCTTGTTCTTCTTTTTTTACGCTACCAACAATGGAATGCTGCTGAGCTTGTGCAGGAATGATGGTGTGAGAGAGATGGTGCAACAGTGGTGTAGTGTTGCCTGGAGAAGTGGGTATACTCTAATTTTGTCAGTTTGTTCAGGTTTTCTTTTTCAAAGTCACACTTTTGAGGCCTCTAAAACATTTAGATTTTTGAGAGTAGTTACCCTTTAATTGAAGTGTGCAAGCACCTAGCACTATTGTTTGATCAGCAGTGTTTTTGTAGAACATGAGATGTTAAGGGTGTTGAGCCAGTAACCAAAAGGTTGCTGGTTTGATTCCCCGAGCTGACTAGGTACAAAAGCTGTCAATGTGCCCTTGAGCAAGGCACTTAACCCTAATTGCTCCTGTAAGTCGCTTTTGATGAGAGTGTCTGCTAAATGACTAAAATGTCAACTGCATCATAACAAGCCAATATCTATGAAGAATATGTGTATATGTTTCTATATGAGATGTGTTTTTCATAGATATTGGATTACACAAACAATGTAAGATTTACTGTATCACGTTCAAGGGGCTGATACAATTGTGCAATGGATATAATTACGTAAAAGTTGTTTTAAAGTGTTCGTCCCATGTTTCATGAGCTGAAATATAAGATCCCAGAAATGTTCCATATGCACAAAAGCTTATTTCTCTCCAATTTTGTGCACAATTTTGTTAACATACCTGTTAGTGATAATTGTATCCTTTGGCAAGACAATCCATCCCCCTGACAGGTGTGGCATATCAAGAAGCTGATTAAACAGCATGATCATTACACAAATGCTCCTTGTGCAGGGGATAATAAAAGGCCACTCTAAAATGTGCAGTTTTGTCACACAACACAAAGCCACAAATGTCCCAAGTTTTGAGGGAGCATGCAATTGGCATGCTGACTGTAGGAATGTCCACCAGGGCTATTGCCAGTGTCACGAATCCCGCTTCCTGAGTCTGTTTTTGCCTGTGTTCTGTCCTGGAGTGTTTTTTCCGGTGTCCTGGAACGCACCCTGTCTGGTTGCCGGGCGACGTAGCTAGTTGGAGGATCTCTGAGTACCCGCACCTGTATCCCATCAYCTATCTGCACACCTGGTCCTGATRATCACCCCTCCACTTCATAAGCGCTGACCTGACATCCATTCCCTGCCGGATCGTTAGCCATGAACAGTATGTTGTGCCAGCGTATCAGCCTCCAGTTTGATAGAGTTTGTTTTGTTGTTTTGTACATCTTGCTTGCCTTGAACTTACCTCCGTTTTTTCTGTCTACAGTCATTCACCCGGAACACTCATCCCATCCCTACCTGGTCGTCGGTGACTTCAGTTACTTCCTTGGATCTGCTTACTCAATTCCATCAACTCACCTCCGCTGCCCGCTCCGCTACTTGGATTTTTCTATCACTACATTTAAACTTGTAAATAAATACTCACCTTCGTCTTACTCTCCTTGTCCTGGTCTGCTTCTGGGTTCTACTTTAGAGAACCGTGACAGCCAGAGATTTAATGTTATTTTCTCTACCATAAGCCACCTCCAACGTTGTTGGCTGGGCCTATGCCCTCCCAGGCCCACCCGTGGTTGCGCCCCTGCCCAGTCATGTGGAATCATAGATTAAGGCCTAATGAATTTTTTTCAATTGACTAATTTCCTCATATGAACTGTAACTGAGCAAAATATTTGAAATTGTTCCATGTTGCATTTATATTTATGTTCAGTATATACAGTACCAGTCAAAAGTTCGGATACACCTACTCATTCAAGGGTTTTTCTTTATTTTTACTGTTATATACATTGTATAATAATAGTGTAGACATCAAAACTATGAAGTAACACATATGGAATCATGCAGTAACCAAAAAAGTGTTAAACATATCCAAAGATATTTTATATTTAAGATCTTTGAAGTAGCCACCCTTTGTCTTGATGACAGCTTTGCACACTCTTGGCATTCTCTCAACCAGCTTCATGAGGTAGTCACCTGGAATGCATTTCAATTAACAGGTGTGCCTTGTTAAAAGTTCAATATTGGAATTTCTTTCCTTCATGCGTTTGAGCCAATCAGTTGTGTTGTGACAAGGTAGGGGTGGTATACAGAAGATAGCCCTATTTTGGAAAAGACCAAGCCCATATTATGGCAAGAACAGCTCAAATAAGCAAAGAGAAACAGCAATCCATCATTACTTTAAGACATGAAGGTCAGTCAATGCGTAAAATGTCAAGAACGTTTCAAGTTTCTTTAAGTGCAGTCGCAAAAATCATCAATCGCTATGATGAAACTGGCACTCATGAGGACCGCTACAGGAAAGGAAGACCCAGAGTTACCCCTGCTGCAGAGGATAACTTCATTAGTTACCATTCTCAGAAATCGTCAGTTAACTGCACCTCAGATTGCGGCCCAAAAAATACTTCACAGAGTTCAAGTAACAGACACATCTCAATCTCAACTGTTCAGAGGGGAACAGGCCTTCATGGTTGAATCGCTGTAAAGAAACCACTACTAAATTAACATGTTTGGGATAGGGGGAAATATTTTCACGTTCGGATGAAAAGTGTGCCCAGAGTAAACTGCTTGCTACTCAGGCCCTGAAACTTCTAGATTTAGATAGAAAACACTCTGAAGTTTCTAAAACTGTTTGAATGATGTCTGTGAGTAAAACAGAACACATATGGCAGGCAAAAACCTGAGAAAAATCCAACCAGGAAGTGGGAAATCTGAGGTTTGTAGTTTTTCAAGTGATTGCCTATCCAATATACAGTATAAATGGGGTCATATTGCACTTCCTACGGCGTCCACTAGATGTCAACAGTCTTTAGAACGTTGTTTCAGGCTTCTACTGTGACGGGGGAGCGAATAAGAGCTGTTTGGATCAGGGGTCTGTCAGAATGCCTTGAGCTAAGTCTCGCGCGTGGCCGTGAGCGCGAGCTCCGTTCCTTTTCATTTCTAAACACAAAGGAATTGCCCGTTTGAAACATTATTGAAGATTTATGATAAAAACATCCTAAAGATTGATTCTATACATCGTTTGACATGTTTCTGCGAACTGTAATGGAATTTTATTGACTTTTCGTCTGGATAAGTGCTCGCGCCTTGTGAATTTCGATTGGTGAACTAAATGCGCTAACAAAAAGGAGATATTTGGACATAAAGATGAACTTTATCGAACAAACAAACATTTATTGTTGGAACTGGGATTCCTGGGAGTGCATTCTGATGAAGATCATCAAAGGTAAGTAAATATTTATAATGCTATTTCTGACTTTTACTGACTCCACAACATGGCGGGTATCTGTATGGCTTGTTTTTGTGGCTGAGCGCTGTACTCAGATTATTGCATGGTGTGCTTTTGCCGTAAAGCTTTATATGAACTTTATAAAACATACATGTATTGTGTAACATGAAGTCCTATGAGTGCCATCTGATGAAGATCATCAAAGGTCAGTGATTAATTTTATCTCTTTTTCTGCTTTTTGTGTGATCCTCTCTTTGGCTGGAAAATGGCTGTATGTTTTTTGTGACTAGGCGCTGACCTAACATAATCGTATGGTGTGCTTTTGCTGTAAAGCCTTTTTTGAAATCTGACACGATGGCTTTAATTTGGTGTATTGCACTTGTGAATGTATGAAAGTAAAATATTTCAATATTTCCGCTAGCGGAACCCCTAGCCATAACAGGTTTTAAACTAATAAGAAAAAGAGACTTGCTGGGGCCAAGAAACACGAGCAATGGACATTAGACCGGTGGAAGTCTGTCCTTTGGTCTGATGAGTCCAAATTTGAGATTTTTAGTTCCAACCGCTGTGTCGTTGTGAGACACAGAGGAGGTGTATGGTGGATCTCAGCATGTGTGGTTCCCACCGTGAAACATGGAGGAGGTGGGATGGTGTTGGCGTGCTTTGCTGGTAACACTGTCTGTGATATATTTAGAATTCAAGGCACACTTAACCAGCATGGCTACCACAGCATTCTGCAGTGATACGCCATCCCATCTGGTTTGCAATTAGTGGGACTATCATTGGTTTTTCAGCAGGACAATGACCCAAAACACACCTCCAGGCTGTGTAAGGGCTATTTGACCAAGAGGGAGAGTGATGGAGTGGTGCATCAGATGATCTGACCACAATCACCCGACCTCAACCCAATTTGGTACTTTGGTATTTTATTAGGATCCCCATCCTGCAAAAGCAGCAGCTACTCTTCCTGGGGTCCAAATTGAGATGGTTTGGGATTAGTTGGACTGCAGAGTGAAGGAAAAGCAGCCAAGAAGTGCTCAGCATATGTGGGAACTCCTTCAAGACTGTTGGAAAAGTATTCCAGGTGACTACCTCATGAAGCTGGTTGAGAGAATGTCAAGAGTGTGCAAAGCTGTCATCAAGGCAAAGGGTGGCTACTTTGAATTTTGAATATAAAATATATTTTGATTTGTTAAAACTTTTTTTGTTACTTAATGATTCCATATGTGTTATTTCATAGTTTTGATGTCTTCATCATTATTCTTGGTTTTTCCGAAATAGCTACCTCATGAAGCTGGTTGAGAGAATGCCAAGAGCTGTTGAGAGAATGCCAAAGCTGTTATCGAGGCAAAGGTTGCTACTTTGAAGAATCTCAAATATAAATGTTATTTTGATTTGTTTAACGTTTTTTGGTTACTACATGTGTTATTCAATATTTGTGATGTCTTCACTGAATGAGTAGGTGTGTCCACACTTTTGACTGGTACTGAATATTATACAATATTCTACATGAATGTGACTCACCTGTGTGTAATTACACCCAGGTAAGCAGAAAAAAAACGTGTTCAGTCGATTCCAATACAGGTGTTCCTGATAGGAGGCGGGGAAATGGTCATATTTAACCACACCTATCCAATCAGGGAACATACTGTCCCCTTAAACCCACCCACCTCTGCCCTCACTGCTCTGGGTAAGAGTTGCCCTTTAAAGTTTGTGTTGACATAGAAACAAAAACAGTCACAAGTGAAGTAGTCATCCTTTATTATAATTTGCTTCCAAATTACAAAGATCAACACTAATTCCAGAAAATGTGTACCTTATTTAATGACGTTTTTTTTTTTAAATTAATGTAATTTCATGATTATAATTAAATAAAACAAGAGGACCAAAATGGAAATAGGTTTTTACACTATGTACATTTTTATCCTCAATGATTTTAAATGAATTCTATTCGTGTTTTTAAATTGTCAATCAAATCAAATGAATAACCACCCCCCCCACAAAAAAAGTTGAGATATCTTAACACATTTATAATACACACTCAAATGATATTTCATACAAAATGTCAGATTATATCTAAAGCCAGAAGGTCATAAGTAACTTATTTGATCCGACACCATTTAGAGTTAGATCTCTGTCTTTCTCTTCATTCTCTTCTTCCCCCTTTTCTCTACCTCCTTTTTTTCTATCTGCCTGTTAATTGTTAATGAGTTAGTAATTGTTAATGATATACAGTAATATAATATATGTAATGTAATACATACTCTAGGACAGGGTTCCCCAACTGGCGGCCCAAAGAACAAATTTGTTGTTGTTGTTAAACATAAAAGACTGTAAAAACACAAGCAAAACAGCTCCAAGTGATTTTAATTTGGGGAATCTGTTCTAAAGTATTCTATCGCAAATAGAATGATATACATTTAGTGCACAAAACATTAAGAACACCTTCCTAATATTGAGATGCATTTCAAAGCAAGGTTTGAAATGATTCTGTTTTAGTCAAATATTACGTCTGTTTGGACTTAATGGTCAATTTGCTGCCTACAAATTATTTGAAATTATGTTCCGGCCCCCTGACCATCCGCTCAAGAACAAAATCGGTCCGCGGCTGAATTTAGTGGATGATCCCTGCTCTAGGAATACATAGATGTTCACAAAATAATGAATAGTTTTAAGTCATTGAATTAATTCAGGATAGTAACAATCTTATTGTGTGAATGTAAAATATTATCATTCCATATAGTTGGACACATACAAAACTCAAAATCAGCTAAAATAATATATAGGAGGAGTGTTTTCCTACGAATCAAGAAATATAATAAAATGTACAATCCTCTTTTTGTCATAACTGGTCCTCTCTCCATCTTTTGGGAACCCCCCTTTTCTTATTTGTGGAAGATCTTCCCATCGGGCTGCTCCTTCCATCTCAGTTTGTCGTCATCAGACATCCCCTTCTCCCTCAGCTCCTTCTTTATCTGAGGAACAAAAATACACGGAACACAGTATAATGTGCTATGATATAATATAATAATGGATTATAATACAGTATAATGCATCGTGTTATCTTTTTTATACTTTAAATGTGTCAATAATAGACCCCAAAAAGATACCATGAGACTCACTTGCTGTAAGATGGACTCCTGTACGACAGGATCATTCATGTCCATGTTTTGGTCATTCGGGGTCAGTCTCACTCGCACCACCTTCTGAGTCGTCTTCACCTTAGGAGCTTAGAAATAAACAGACACGACAATTAAACTTTTGTCATGTTGATCGCAGTGCATGTTATATAGGAAAGCGAAGGGAGAGTTATATTGACATTTTGTGTAGACCCTAATGCTCAAGACTACAATTAGAAATACATCATGTATTTGTCTTTTTACAAGCAATCCAGTTGTTCATCACTCTGTCAGAATAGTTTATACATTAACTCACTGCTGTAGCAAACAAAGGGTTGCCAAGTATTATCACAGGGCCAATCTGTCCATTCGTCTGTCACCGTCTTTCCTTCCTTGAACACTGCTGCACCACATCGAGGTTTACTGTCATTGTTATTGGGTTCTCCCAACTTCCAGTGCCTAAATGAGGCACCACTGCCATCTGACCACTTCCAGGAGTCGCTATACAGGCCAATCCACACGTCACTATCACCAACCAAGGTCTCCATTTCCTGGTTCTCAGCCTGGTTCCTCACACTGGCCAGGTCTCGGTAGCGTGTTCTGCAGTAGTTCTGAGCTTCACCCCAGCTTTTTTTTGTTTCATTTACTAAGATAAATCTCGGACTGTTATTATTGTCACCTGCAAATAATGGATGGATTTAGAAATAAGGTTGAGTGGGTATTTTCTTACAAATCTACATTTTGCACTTCAAGTAAGGTGGTCATGTGTGACTCAGTTGGTCGAGCATGGTGCTTGCCAGGCCAGGGTTGTGAGTTCAATTCCCATGGGGGAGCAGTGTGAAATAGTATGAACATTCATGCATTTTGGATAAGAGTGTCTGCTAAAATGTTTTTAAAAAATGTACTTGACTTAATTACACTGAGGCTGCTCATCAGTGTTTACAGTATGCATGTTTGAGTGTGTATTTGTAAACATGAAAATGACAAGAAAAGTGATTAGCATAGTAATAGTCTACTTAAAACTCTAGACGGAGGAACACAGCAAAGAAAAAACACATTTCTCACCGGTGCAGCAGATGAAGGAATGTTCCAGCTTGCAATCCTGATTTTTCCACATCCCATTTTTAATGACCACACAGTGTTGTTCCGGAATGTTATTAGGTTCACCGCTCTGCCAGTGTCTAAACTCAGCCTCTCCCTTACTGTAGTAGCCACTGTCTTCAAGAGACCACCTCCAGCTGTTAATAACATCATCATACAGCCCTATCCAGACAGTGCCTATCCAATAATTAACACTAAACCTGTCCATTTTCATCAATCTGTTCATATCCTCAATATTGCCTATGGTGACCAGGTCAGTGTACGTATCTCTGCAGTAGGTCTGTGCTTCCTTCCAGGTTGTCCATCTTTCCACAAAGTGGTACTGATAAGGAAGGCATGGAGAAGGCAAATACAACCCTGGGAATAAAACGATTTTAGTGCAAACACATCTAGCCCTTACATGGTCACATACCTTCATCCAACAACACAGAAATATAACATACTGTACAGACACACATTTACTGTACTTACCTGTAAGAAACAGTAAGAGATGGGTTCTCCACCCCATCGTTTGGCTGACTAATGGAATATAAAAAGGATTAATCAATTAAATATAATATTAATAATAATGATATAGTACATATTTATTATATATTTTGCATCGACTTCTTACATCATCAGTGATTGCTAACAAGGGCTAACATCTACAGTTTTTCTTTCATCTCTTTGGTGAAATTTTCTCACGTAGGAATTCAATTTTCACAACTCTGAAAACCAATCATCAAAGTGGTTCATGTTTTAAAACTCTAAAGACAATTTCCATTGAGTACAACAAATTCACATTCCTTTGTTAACTGAACCAAATCGCTCTTTCACTGGTTTCACAATGCAATTCTCACATTACATTATAGCCATTGTTGTCACTTCTTAATCCAACTGCTCAAAACGGATAACTACTACAACTAGTTTGAGAATAGCTGAATTCAGTAAAATATATACGGTATTTTAGATAATAAATATATCAATTAAAATCAATTTACTTTGGAAGGTAAAACGTCTTTACCAAAAGATGTGAGGAATGAGTACCTTCGTCAGCCACTGTGCATCAATACATAGGACAAGGTGGAAAGAGTCACTATATGGTACCATTTTATACAGAGAATCCAATTATGAAAACCTAGCTCTCACACTTCCATTCAACGTATATTGCGACAATATCACTTAAGAAGATCTGTGTTTGACTTACAATTAAAGATTTTGGATCAGAAATATATATTTTTTTATGTCAACTGTTTGTACTCAAATTGGGTGCATTGTTTACTTCACAGGGCTTAAAATAAGACTCATAAGTAAGACTCATAACGCATCCAGAGATAACAAAACAATTAAGATCGGGTTAAAATTTCAGAGAACTATGCCTTGTAACCCCCTAGAGTCGATTGACCAACCTGTGCATCAATCTAAGTTACACAAATCCGTCAGTTTCAGCTAGAGAACATTTTTTTGTATTGGATGCATCTCAATCCACCGCATGCGCCAGTGTCACACTTCCACATCTGCAGTGAAAGGTGGCAGTGCAAGAGCGGGGTTTGTCAGACCATGAGATATCCTGACAAATCGGTCTTCTCACGAAAACGTCTGTAGCATCCGAATAGTTTGACCTACAAACTAAATGGAAAGTGGAGCTTCTCGTGAACATTATGGTGTTCTATTTTTACGCTAGGGTCCCCACAAGTGTCACGGGACTGTCTGAATGTAACTGGTACAGGTTTTAAAAAATCTAATGGAAGTATGAAGGTAGTTGTGCCTACCCAAAAAGGGGGTTAAATGTATATGTAAAAAATACCATTAAAAGAAATATATAAAAATGGAAAGTATTCAGACCCCTTGACTTTTTCAAAAAAAAATTACTTGACAACTTTATTCTAAAATGTATTAAATTGTTTTTTTCCCGTCATCAATCTACAAACTATACCCCATAATGACAAAGCAAAAACAGTTTTTAGATTTTTTTTCAGATGTATAAAAAAACAGAAATATTACATTTACATAAGTATTCAGACCCTTTAATCAGTACTTTGTTGAAGCACCTTTGGCAGCGATTACAGCATTGATTCTTCTTGGGTATGACGCTACAAGCTTGGTACACCTGTATTTGGGGAGTTTCTCCCATTTTTCTCTGCAGATCCTCTCAAGCTCTGTCAGGTTGGATGGGGAGTGTTGCTGCACAGCTAGTTTCAGGTCTCTCCAGAGATGTTCGATCAGGTTCAAGTCTGCCACTCCTGCGATGTCTTGGCTATGTGTTTCGGATCAGGTTTTCATCAAGGATCTCTCTGTGCTTTGCTCCATTAATCTTTTCCTCGATCCTGACTAGTTTCCCAGTCCCTGCCGCTGAAAAATATCCCCACAGCATGATGCTGCAACCACCATGCTTCACCGTAGGGATGGTGCCAGGTTTCTTCCAGACGTGACGCTTCGCATTCAGGCTAAAGAGTTCAATCTTGGTTTCATCAGACCAGAGAATCTTGTTCCCCTCCCCCCTCCTCCAAAACGTTAGACTCTAAGGAATTAAATACTGGCACCTATTTTAGTCCAATTCAAACACTGAGTAAGACTCATAAAAATGAATGACATTGTGGTAAAATTTCAGAAAACTATCTCTTCAATACATTCACTGCAAATAAAAGTCAAATCTACTATGAATCTATAAAAACATGTAAAAAAAAATTATTGGTCCATATTTACAAAAAACATAAACTGATTAATTACTCAGTTTGGATAATTCAGTTTACATTCAGAAATTTGAATTAAAAGATATTAACCTGTTGAGTGGGTCTGGCCTGGTCTCTCTGGTCTGTGGACTGAGGTCTCCCTGTTGTTGTGTGTCTGGTGCTGTCTCTGTCTGTGGTTGTCTCTGCTCTATGCAGAGGTCCTTTAGAGGGCTGAGATGCAAAGTAACCCCCCAAACAACGCGTTACAGTGTCTATCCACTTCGACAGGTGAAACAAAATGGCCGCCGCTGCCGTGACTCTAAGTCATCCATTAGAGACTCCTAATGACTGGTCATTTCCCTAGCCTCGCTCACCATGTTAATCGAATTGCATTGCTTACCATGGTAATAGACACTCCCCATATTAGCCTGTCAAATACCAGTTGTCAATGATGAATATGGCTACAAAGGTGACCACTTGGGTTGGTACCTGTGTGACCTGTGTTCACCAGATGACTGTGTTAGCCCTCTGAGCTAAAGCCTATAGCATAGGCATTAGGCTGCCAACATGGGGTGTTGAGTGTAATGTTTAGCACTTTGTGACAACTGATATAAAAAGAGCTTTGTATAATACATTTGATTGAAAAACATGTGTTTCCACTGTGCTCCAGGATGATGTTACACCTAGGTACAGATCTATGATTAGCTCCACCTCCACCAATCCTTACCTTTAACATTAGTGGGGGAAATGCAGAACTGTCCCTGCTTCAGCATCTATGGGCAACTTCACCCTACACCTTCCACTGTCCCTCCCAGCTGAGACTGAGGATGGAGCACGTTAGAGGTCCAAGTGCACCAGGTCCAAACATTCATGACATTGTCACACAGACGCAGAACCATTATGGGCCTGAGGGGCTGCGAAGAAAGGGGGATGAACGAGAGAGACTGGTGTAGGATGAAGTATCCCCTAGACACTGATCTTGGGTCAGTTTCTCATTTTCCCTACTAATGGTTAAGGTTGGGATGGGGGAGGGGAAGCTGATCCTAGTCTTGCAACTTGCAGAAACTTCACCCCAGAGCGAAAGAGACTGAAGAGAAAGAGGAGAAGTGAGGGGGGAAGAGGAAGATGAGTAAAGGCAGAGATCTGGGCCTTTTCTCGTTTGGGCAAAAGTCCATCCTCTGTCCTCTCTCCTCCGTCCTTTCTCCTCCAAGAACCGGAAACCGATAAGTGGTCAAGTGGTCCAGAAGTGTGTCAATTCATTAGTAGGCAAACGGAAGAAGGTCCTCCCCTCCTCGATAGCCTCCTTTTAGTGAGGAAGCACAAGTGTATCCTACCACGGAAAAGTTTTGACATCTGCCACACCCCCTTTGAATCAGATGTTGTATTGTTGGAGGAGAAAAAGCATGCACACAATTTTTTTCAATATGCTACTTACAGTGCCTTCAGAAAGTATTCATACCCCTTGTCTTATTCCACATTTGGTAAGCAACTACAGTGTATATTTGGCCTTGTGTTTTAGGTTATTGGCATTGTGTTTTAGGTTATTGGCCTTGTGTTTTAGGTTATTGCCCTTCTGAAAGGTGAATTTGTCTCCCAGTTTCTGTTGGAAAGCAGACTGAACCAGGTTTTCCTCTAGGATTTTGCCTGTGCTTAGCTCTGTTCCGTTTCTTTTTATCATACCTATAACATGATGCAGCCACCACCATGCTTGAAAATATGAAGAGTGGTACTCAGTAATGTGTTGTGTTGGATTTGCCCCAAACATAACGCTTTGTATTCAGGAAATTAAGTTAATTTCTTTGTCACATTATTTGCAATTTTACTTTAGTGCCTTATTACAAACAGGATGCATGTTTTTGAAAAATTGAATTCTGTACAAGCTTCCATCTTTTCATTCTGTAATTTAGGTTAGTATTGTGGAGTAACTAAAATGTTGTTAATCCATCCTTAGTTTTCTCCTATCACAGCCATCACTCTGTAACTGTTTTAAAGTCACCATTGGCCTCATGGTGAAATCCCTGAGCGGTTTCCTTTCTCTCCGCCAACTGAGTTAGAAAGGACTTCTGTATCTTTGTAGTGACTGGGTGTATTGATACACCATCCAAAGTGTAATTAATAACTTCACCATGCTCAAAGGGATATTCAATGTCTGCTTTTACATGTTCTACCTGTCTACCAATAGGTGCCTTTCTTTGAGAGCAATGAAAATCCTCCCTGGTCTTTGTGGTTGAATCTCTGTTTGAAATTCATTGCTCGACTGAGGGACCTTACAGATAATTGTATGTGTGGGGTACAGAGATGAGGTAGTCATTCAAAAATCATTTTAAACACTATTATTTCACACGGAGTGATTCCATGCAACTTCTTATGTGACTTGTTAAGCAAAATGTTACTCCTGAACATATTTAGGCTTGCCATAACAAAGGGGTTGAATACTTACTGACTCAAGACATTTCAGCTTTTCATTTTAAATGAATTTGTAAAGATTTATAAAAACATAATTCCACTTTGACATTATGGGTTATTGTTTGTAGGCCAGTGACACAACACCTCAATTTAATCCATTTTAAATACAGGCTGTTACACAACAAAATGTGGAAAAAGTCAGGAGGTGTGAATACTTTCTGAAGGCACTGTATCCTTTTATTCATAAAATGTCTTGCACAACTAACTTAATTTGTTTTTTATCACTTTACACATTTATTTTGGGATCCACCCCTGTAAACACAATTTGCTTCATGATGCACGAATGGAGAAGGAGCTTCTTGTTTCACACAAGCGCATTTTCGTCCACGTTCGCTCTCCTCGCCGCCTCTCCTCGATTACCTTTGACCTTTTTTAATGAAAGAAGGCGAGGGAGGACACAATAGGGAGGACGCAGGAGTTGATCAAATCTAATTGAGAAAAGGCCCTGGTTGGATTGAGGATGGGATACTCATATCAGGAAATGAACAAGAAGGTATGGAGGAACCAGCACTGACAAACACAGATATATTGATGCTACCCCCTCGAGGTTGCTTTTGAGATGAGCAGCTCTCTTCAGTCATTCTAAATAATATGCTAGTGTTGATATTGGAACAGATCCAATTGCCTGGGTTGTCTTGAGTTCCCATTTGTCAGTAAGAGCTGGAGTGGGAGGGACTTAATAGATGCAGGCAGCTCAGGTGCTGCTGTCGAGTCATGACAGTCACACTGATTCCACATGACCTCATAGTCACACCCATAGCCTAGTTAGTGAACACACCTTGGACTATTGTACTTATACTGGATGCATCATTTGATTTATGATGCATTAGTGCCTAGAGTTTTGCAATTGTGTTACTGTAATGAACTTCAGTTTGTCAGTGTTATCTTACTCTGACCTCCCAGCTTGGTGGTTTGTGTGTGTGCATGTGCGTGCCTATGTTTGTTCAGCTTTAATTTGGTAATGCATCATTCCACATGTCAGGTGGTCAGCTGTCCATTTAGGTGAGTCATCATGGCTAGAAAACGTTGCCACTTGGACTGAATAGGCACGCCCCTAACACACACACACACACACACACAAATAAGTCATTGCATTGTAAAGTGAATGCATGTCTACGCAAAACAAATAACCACGATTGTGTTTTGTGGTGAATGCTATCGCATTAAGGCAGGTTTTAAACAGAGAGACAGACAGAGAGACAGACAGGCAGGCAGGCAGACAGACATGCAGCACTGAGGCACATGAGCGGGAGGGGTTAACTGACCTGTGAATAACTGCATTGATACCTTATGACATTTACCTGTTTTACAGCTAGCCTTACAAAGTCTACCTGCCACACTCACAAGTGACCTGTCCCGGTGTGCGTTAGAAGAGATCTTCAGGGCTGGCTGCTGCTAACTGCAGAGAGCTGAAGTAGGTACCCAACACAATGAAGAGTAAGTATCGATATTAAACATTCCAGAATAATTGACAGTGTAACAGATACTGTTATGTTGACAGCTACAGTGCAAGGGACTGTATGATCGAATAGGAGGGACAGTAGTTATATGCTTGAACTGTCATTATGTGTCGGTGAAGACATACAGAACCAGTCAAAAGTTTGGACACACCTACTCATTCAAGGGTTTTTCTTTATTTTTACTATTTTCTACATTGTAGAATAATAGTGAAGACATCAAAACTATGAAATAACACAAATGGAATTTGTAGTAACCAAAAATGTGTTAAGAAAATCGCCCCCAAAATTATATTTTAGATTCTTCAAAGTAGTCACCCTTTGCCTTGAGGACAGCTTTGCTCACTCTTGGCATTCTCTCAACCAGATTCATGAGGAATGCTATCCCAACAGTCTTGAAGGAGTTCCCACATATGCTGAGCACTTGTTGGCTGCTTTTCCTTCACTCTGCGGTCCAACTCATCCCAAACAATCTCAATTGGGTTGAGGTCGGGTGATTGTGGTAGCCAGGTCATCTGATGCACCACTCCATCACTCTCCTTCTTGGTCAAATAGCCCTTACACATCCTGGAGGTGTGTTGGGTCATTGTCCTGTTGAAAAACAAATGATAGTCCCACTAAGCGCAAACCAGATGTGATGGCGTGTTGATGCAGAATGCTGTGGTAGCCATTCTGGTTAAATGTGCCTTGAATTCTAAATAAATCCCTGACAGTGTCACCAGCAAAGCACCCCCACACCATCACACCTCCTCCTCCATGCTTCACAGTGGGAACCATACATGCAAAGATCATCCATTCACTTACTCTGCATCTCATGAAGACACGGCGGTTGGAACCAAAAATCTCAAATTTGGACTAATCAGACCAAAGGACAGATTTCCACCGGTCTAATGTTCAATGCTCATGTTTCTTGGCCCAAGCAAGTCTCTTCTTATTGGTGTCCCTTAGTTTCTTTGTAGAAATTCGACCATGAAGGCCTGATTCACGCAGTCTCCTCTGAACAGTTGATGTTGAGATGTGTCTGTTACTTGAACTCTGTGATGCATTTATTTGGGATGCAATTTCTGAGGCTGGTAACTCTAATGAACTTACCCTCTGCAGCAGAGGTAACTGTGGGTCTTCCTTTCCTGTGGTGGTCCTCATGAGAGCCAGTTTCATCATAGCGCTTGATGGTTTTTGCGACTGCACTTGAAGAAACTTTCAAAGTTCTTGAAATGTTCCAGATTGACTGACCTTCATGTCTTAAAGTAATGATGAACTCTCATTTCTCTTTGCTTATTTGAGCTGTTCTTGCCATAATATGGTCTTGGTCTTTTCCGAAATAGGGCTATCTTCTGTATACCACCCCTACCTTGTCACAACACAACTGATTGGCTCAAACGCATTAAGAAGGAAAGAAATTCCAATATTGAACTTTTAACAAGGCACACCTGTTAATTGAAATGCATTCCAGGTGACTACCTCATGAAGCTGGTTGAGAGAATGCCAAGAGTGTGCAAAGCTGTTATCGAGACAAAGGGTGGTTACTTTGAAGAATCTCAAATATAAATTATATTTTGATTTGTTTAACACTTTTTTGATTACTACATGATTCCATATGTGTTATTTAATAGTTGTGATTCACTGTTATTTTACAATGTAGAAAATAGTAAAAATAAAGAAATACCCTTGAATGAGTAGGTTTTACTATTTCAATGGTGAGAAATATACTACAAAAATCTAAATGCAACATGCAACAATTTCAATGATTTTACTGACTTACAGTTCATATAACGAAATCAATAGAAATAAATGAATTAAGCCCTAGTCTATGGATTTCACAAGGCTGGGCAGGGGCACAGCCATGGGTGGGCCTGGTTCCCAAGTGGGTGGGCCTATTGTGTTGTGTCACAAAACTGCACATTATAGAGTGGTCTTTTATTGGCCCACAGCACAAGGTGCATCTGTGTAATGATCATGCTGTTGAATCAGCTTCTTGATATGCCACACCTGTCACCACACCTGTCAGGTGGATGGATTATCTTGGCAATGGATAAATGCTCACTAACAGGGATATAAACAAATTTGTGCATACAATGGAGAGAATTAAGCTTTTTGTGCGTATGGAACATTTCTGGTATCTTTTATTTCAGCTCATGAAACATGGAACAAACACTTCACATGTTGCGTTTATATTTTTGTTCAGTATAGTTATTTAGAGAATTATAATCCGTAAATTGCATCGCAATGCCAAGGGTGTTGTGCTAATAATGTTTATGTTCAAGTAGTGTTACAAGGGTAGCAGAGTAGAACACTATCAAAAATAAAGGAGAGCCGTACCCTGTAGGAGCTCAGATAAGATATTTTAATACCAACGTTTCAGAAATGAGAAATAAGACTTTTTTGAATTGTTATCATAGCACAACTGTTATCATACCGATCTTGTATTGCTTGTCATTGGCGTCCACTCAACACTTACTTCTTCTCTCAGTGATCATTATGGACTGTATAATGTCAAACTGACTGTGTCCTAAATGGCTCCCTATTTTCTAGGGCTCTGGTCAACAGTAGTGCACTACATAGGAAGTAGTTTGGGACGTATACTATATGTTCCTCTTTTCTCCCCAGAGATGGCTTCCCCTACTAGTCTGCTATCAGAGAATCAGTTCCAGTGTTCTGTCTGTCTGGATGTGTTCACTGACCCAGTCACGACCCCATGTGGCCACACCTTCTGCATGGCCTGTATCAGAGGGCTCTGGAAGATCAGTTATGGCTGTAAGTGCCCAACCTGTGAGATAACCTTCACAGTTAGGCCCCAAATTAGCATCAACGTTGCATTCAAAGAAATCACCGATCAATTCAAGAGGATTCAAGTTGGCATCTCAAACCTAACTGTCGCTAAGCCTGGTGAGGTGGCCTGCGATGTCTGTACCGGAGGGACGATCAAGGCCCTCAAGTCCTGCATGGTGTGTCTGACCTCTTACTGCGAGCCTCACCTGGAGCCTCACAAGAGAGTTGCTACGCTGAAGGTCCACAAACTGATTGACCCTATGGAGAACTTGGAAGAGAGGATGTGTAAGAAGCACGAGAAGCTCCTGGAGTCGTTCTGTAAGACCGACCAGATGTGTGTCTGTCAGTTCTGCACCGAGACGTGCCACAAGACTCACCACACCGTTGCTATAGAGGAGGAGTGTGGGGAAAAGAAGGTACTGTAGGCATAGGAGGATGAATGTTGATACACAATAGTGATTCACTTTTTTGTGATCAATTGCTTTTTATTGACTTTTTTTTGTTTAAAGGACAAGAATCAATAGGGCCCAAACTCTGATCTTGGGTTTAACCCCAGTGTGGAAAACTCTACTCCTTCCAGCACATCTTGACCCAGATCTTCACCCAGAATTGCAACTATTACTTCTAGCCCAGTACTACTACACCTACTTCTTAGATGGTTTGCATGTCCTTCTTTCTGTAGGCTCAGATAAAGAAGATGGAGACAGGAGTTCAGCAGATGATCCAGTTCAGACAGAAGAAGGTGGAGGAGATCAAACATTCAATGGAACTCAGTAGGGTAAGTTCTGCAAACAATCACAGATGTATGTGAAATCAATACGGCAGGGTTTAATTATTGTCCAAATGTATTTAAACAAAAAGGTGCAACCCTATATACTGTATGTATCTGTAAGCTGTCTCCAAATGCAATATTTTGTAGAGCATTTCTGTCTTTGTGGGGTAACATAGGGTCAGTGGTATAAATTACTTAAGTAAAAATACATTACTATTTTTTAAATATTTTTTTACAACTTTTACATTCCCAAAGGAAAGATTGTACTTTTTACTCTATACATTTTTCCTCGCACCCAAAAGCACTCTTAACATTTTGAATGCTTAGCAGGACAGGAAAATGGTCAAATTCACATACTTATCAAGAGAACAACCCTGGTCATCCCTACTGCCTGATCTGGCGGACTCACTAAACACCAACGCTTCATTTGTAAATGATGTCTGAGTGTTGGAGATAGCCCCTGGCTATCCATTAAAAAAAAAAATATTTTTAAATAGTGCTGTCTGGTTTGCTACATATAAGGAATTTGAAATGATGTATAAATTTACTTTTGATACATAGCGTTTCCTGCAGTCAGAATACCTAGTTGCCTCATGGGTGGAATGTTACTAATAGTTTTCATAATTTCATAATAAATAAAAAATATTTTAAAGAACCTGCCGAAAATACGATGTTTCTATTTCACACAGTTTTGCTATATTTCCGTGTTGGGATACAAACTCAAAATGTAATACATTTCAACTCTATATCTGACATGGTACAGGTGTCTTCTTTTTTGAGGTGTATACTTTTGTTTCTAAATTGATTTGTTTAAAACTACTAAGAAACACTCTGTGTAACCCTGATTTAGCCCACTTCAGTAAATGAAGTATATTTTAGCAATTACATTTACTTTTGATACTTTGATACTTAAGTATATTTCAAACCAAATACTTGTAGAATTTTACTGGGTGTCTTTCCATTTTACTTGAGTCATTTTCTATTAAGGTATCTTTACTTTTACTCAAGTATGACAATTGGGTACTTTTTCCACCACTGCACAGGGTTCAAGTCTCAGTCCAACTTTTTTCTAAATGTATTTAATTTCATCAGATAACTTCTAAGAAAGAGATGGAAGATGGTGCACAGATCTTCACTGCTCTGGTGAAATCCATCAAGAGAAGCCAGGCTGAGCTCAATGAGGGGATCGAGGAGAAGCAGAAAGCAGCAGAGAGGCGAGCTGAAGGGCTCGTCAAAGAGCTGGAGCAGGAAATCACTGCGCTAAAGAAGAGAGGCACTGATTTGGAGCAGCTCTCACACACCGAGGACCACCTCCACCTCCTACAGGTTAGTGTCCCTCTATCTGGTCAATATGGACAATTGAACTTATACATTGATTTTAAGACTTGAAAAAACCAATAGACCAGGGATCCCCAACTACATTCAGTCATGGGCTGATTTGTTCTTGAGCGGTTGGTCGGGGGACCGGAACATAATTATAAATCATTTGTATATTGTAAATTGACTGCAAGAATCCCAAACAGATATAGTATTTGACAAAAACATAATAATTTCAAACCTTGATGACATTGATTACATTGGTATACGATCATATGTCTCTCTATTTATGTGTGGGAATATTTGGGGAGAGATTTACTTCATTGCAATCACTTGGAGCTGATTTCCTGGAGATGTACAGTATTTTAGGTTCAACAATGAACATTTTTATAAAATAAAGTCCTCCGAAAACTTGGGTGACCAAATAAAATCATACACGGGCTGAATTTGGCCCCCGGGATGCAAGATTGGGAACCTTGCAATGGGCCAACTAAACAATCACAAGACAAGACATCATTCTCCAGAAAGATGGATGTGTTTTTTTCTCTTCCTGTTTTAGATTTTACCATCGCTGTGCACCACTCCACCCACCAAGGACTGGTCTGAGATCAGTGTTGACTCTGACATTTGTGTGGGGAATGTGAGGAGAGCTCTATCTCAACTAGAGGACACACTTAAGAATGAGTTAGAGAKCCTGAAAGAGAAAGGTCAATTAAACACATTATACTTTTTTATGACTTGCGGAAAACCTATGCATATGCACAGATTCAGTATCAATGAAGTGGGAAATTATACTAATCAAGCACATGGCTATGATATTATACTGAATGTTACGTTCATGATGAGAATAATATGTAGTTCTGGTAATGTATTCCTGTAACAACTGAGAATATTTTATTTTCTATTGTGCCCCAGAGTTTAAGAGGATCCAGAAGTATGCAGGTATAATACTATTTTCATAATGACTCTCACTATCTTCATCATTCTCACTGTCTTCATCATGCTCCATGCCTGCAACTCTGAGGTGCTATGACTGTTTCTAAAAGGCCATATAACACTTCATAAAGCATTTACGAGAATTTCCATGCTCTCTGTATCTCAACAGTGGACGTGACTTTGGACCCGGACACCGCACACCCCAACATCGTCCTGTCCTCTGACTACAAGCAGGCACGGCGCGGTGACATGTTGCAGATTCTCCCTGACAACCCCCAGCGCTTCGACCCGGTGCTTTGTATCTTGGGGAAGAGAGGTTTCTCCATTGGGAGGTTCTACTTTGAGGTTCAGGTAGACAAACATTGGGCGAATCCTAACTTCCACTGACATTAGATCAGTTTCTGCAGTTGTTCTTTTTTTTATACCAGCTTCTGTGCCAAGTCGGATGTGTATGATGTAGTTTACCAAGCTACCAATTACTTCACAATAAAAGAAGTTAAGCTACCATTAAGAAAAATGTAGTTTAGTTAAATAAAGTTACTTTGAATAAGTAGTTCACTACATCTAAACTATCATATCTAAATCATATCTACAAATTGCAAGAACAGATCACACTGGAGTCAGCCTACTAAACAAAAAAACTGTTTGAAGTGATAATTTGGCATGTCTGACATTCTTGCCTACTTCACCCAAATGTAAATTTAATGTAAAAAAAAGTAGGGTGTAGTTCGGTGGAGGCTCCTCAGAGGAGGAAGGGGAGGACCATCCTCCTCAGTGAATTTCATACAAATAAAAATAGTGAAAAATAAAAGTAAAACTTTTACTAAATATTTTCACTAAATTTTTTCACATGCCAACAAATAATTGATAAAAATACACTGTTTAGCAATGATGGTCTACAGTAGCCTCAACAGCACTCTGTAGGGTAGCACAATGGTGTAGTCGGAGGACAGCTAGTTTCCGTCCTCTTCTAGATACATTGACTTCAATACAAAACCTAGGAGGCTCGTGGAACTCTTCCAAGTCAAGGTAAACTTTTGTTTTTATTAATTTATTGCCAGTGGGGCTCACCGGTATGAAAGTTTGCCTTGGAAGTTTTTTTTGCCTGGTCAGAGACAGCTGATGTATTGAACACTGAAGTACATAGGCGAGGGGAAAAGGTGAGAGGAGGAAAGCGCATAGATGCGAAAAGGAATTATACAACGATCAAAGGGATCATGCTGTCTGTATGTGGCTGCCATGAAAGTGAACTGTTTGCGTGTGATCAGGGGGGTATTTATTCCACCGATTCTGTTGAAAAACGTTTCTTAAACGGAAGCAAACAGAACGAAACAGGGATAAACATACCTGAATTTGTCCAATAGAAACTCTCATTTGCAACTGTTGGACTAATGATAATGATTACACCCTAGATCAGATAGATGAAGGCAAGAGTGTGCAAGGCGGTATTGAATGTGTCAGTCTGTCCCCTTGGTAAAGTTTCATTCATAGGCTAGGTTGTAGCAACTTCATGATGGGTATAGGGACAATTCGATTACCATGTAGTAGCCTAAACTAGTAGTAGCCTAAGATGTTACAATGAGCTGGGTAAGTGGAATATGAATGACAGTCATCCAATATGCTGTAATAGAAATAAGACCACGCTCATAACTAAAATTAATTATCTTAAATGGCACCAACTGCCACTGGTGTAGTTCCAGTAGTTAGTTGGCAAAAAGTTATTAATTACTGAAAACACTACCTAGATTCAACTACCACCAAGCTACTGCAAATTTGGTTTGATTACTAGTTGAACTACATGTAGTTCACAACCCAACACTAAACCTAAGGCTAAACTTAACCCTAACTCTAGCACTAATCCTCTTTTTGATTTTCACAGGTGGGGGACAAGACCTACTGGGATCTGGGCGTGGTCAGAGAGTCCGTCAACAGGAAGGGGATGATCACTTCGACCCCAGAGAATGGCTACTGGACCATTAGGCTCAGAGGAGGGGAAGAGTACCGGGCCCTTGCATCCCCCTCCATTCTCCTCTCCCTGGGGGAGAAACCCCAGAAGGTTGGGGTGTTTGTGGATTATGAGGAAGGGTTAGTGTCCTTTTACGATGTGGAGGCCAAGGCTCATATCTATTCTTTCACTGGATACTCCTTCACTGAAAGGCTCTATCCATTCCTCAGCCCCAGTGTTAGTGATGATGGTAAAAACTCAGCCCCATTGGTCATCTCCCCTGTCAATCATGAAGGTTAGGTTTCTGATTTGCCTCTAACCATTCCTCAGTTCCAGTGGGTGCGTTCAGCAGGACACAACGTTTTGGAACTTTCAGATAGAAATATGCAATGTAGAACACACGTGCCTCTCTGACACGTAGAATAATGTTTCACGTCAGCTCTATTTATGGCATTTCGATCTGCAACATTCAACAATGTCTGGCTATTTAATGTGGCACACGTGACACAATACGAATGCAACCATAGTAAAAACATATTTTATTTGTATTTTACCTGGTTGACTGAAAACACATTCTCATTTACAACAGTGAGCTGGGGAATAGTTACAGGGGAGAGAAGGGGGGATGAAATGAYACAATTGGAAGCTGGGGATAATTAGGTGGCCATGATAGTACGAGGGCCAGATTGGACATCGGGGTTAACACCCCTACTCTTACAAGTGCCATGGGATCTTTAGTGACCACAGAGAGTCAGGACACACATTTAACGTCCCATCCAAAAGACAGCACCCTACACATGGCAATGTCCCCAATCACTGCCCTGGGGAATTGGGATAATTTTTGGGACCAGAGGAAAGAGTGCCTCCTACTGGACCTCTACCACCACTTCCAGCAGCATCTGCTCTCCCATTCAGGGATTGACCAGGACCAACCCTGCTWAGCTTCAGCCAGCAGTGGGATGCAGAGTGGTATGCTGCTAGCCCGATTGGTCATCTCCCTTGTCAATCATGGTGTGCGACCATGTAAAATAACCTTGTGATTCAAGACTAACAAGTCGCTTAAATGCTTTGGTTGACATTGCACTTAATCTTGACCAGTTGTCTACAAATTCTAATAAATGTATTGTTTTAGATTTTTCAATTAAACTGTCTCTGATAAAAGTTTGCATCAATACTTGTCATATTACTTAGGTCCTATGTATTATAATACTCAATGGGAATAAACATTTTGAATGTGCGCATTTACTGTAATGTCATGCTTTTCCTTCCATCTGCGTGTAACATACTAGTTTGCATCCACCCAGAACCAGAGTTTCCATGAGTTTTGCATAGGCCTACTGGTGCTGAGAGCTCAGCTGCATGCAGAGACCTCAGAGGACATTGGTCTGCATCCCAAATTACACCATATTCCCTTTATGGTGCACCACTTTTCACTGGGTCTCTGGTCAAAAGTAGTGCACTATTTACTGTGGGAAAGAGGGTGCTATTTGGGACTTTTTCTAAATTAACCATGGATATAACCACATACTTTTTTAAAGGGGCAATCTTGGAGTCAAACAACAACGAACACTTGTTTATTGTAAACGCCTCAAATGACAGATGATAGTGTTCTTCCATGTCTTATCAGTCAGTGAACCATACCAGGAATGCTKAAAAAAAAATTACATTCTCAGGTTCCAATTACAATATTTATATATGCTTCTATTCTAATAGTTTACTATAGGGTTCTCAAAGTTTTTGCGTCCGGGGACACCTTTCCTGTTGGCAAATTCATCAGGGACGCCTTCATAATCAGAACACCACTCGAGTGCGATAAAAACAGCCTACAAGGAGTTTTACTATGACGTCTTCAGTACATGTCTGTACGAACCAAGTCTTTGGCCCGGAGAAAGAACATTTATAAGGCCCGCCTCTTGGCATCGGAGAGAACATTTAGCAGTTGTCAAGCTAATTTCCTGCAATTCAAGGGGAAGACATTTTTTGTTACTGCAGCTTATTACATTATATTGTATTGTATTKCACACTTTACACTTATTTAATGGACCCCTTGGCTTAAAGTCATTTAATCTGTTGTTAGTAATATTGATTAATACGTTCTTTGTTATATATTTTTTGATCTAGCTGCGGACCCCCAGCAATAACTCAGCGGACCCCACTTTGAGCACCCCTGGGCTAGTAGACCATTCAACTCTAACGGCCCACAGAAAAAGAGATACCTATTTTATTTTGAAGGTCAGGTTCAACTTGTGGACTGGAGAATATGTCTTAGAAACAGCATGTTTACTCAATAAAGGAAAACGTGATTTGCTTGACATAGTGATAGTGATTTAGCCCTAACAGTAACCCTTATTCTAAACCTTACCCTAACGTAACCTTGTCAAGCAGTTACTTATCAACATATAGTTTGTTGATAGTATGACCTTCTGTAGAGCATCTACAGATGAAAAATCAGGACTATCCAAATAAAGTGTGACCTGCATTTCCCCCACTAATGGTTAGGATTGAGGAAAGGGAAGCTGATCCTAGATCTGTGTCTAGGGGTAACTTCAAGGAGCCTAACACACATGCTCACATACAGGTGAGTGAGTAAAGGGGAAGGTCATGTCACCTATATGTCTAATGTTTGCATTTTTCCATTTCATCCCAAATGGCACCCTATTCCATAAGTAGCGCATTACTTATGACTAGGGCTCTGGTCAAAGGAAGTGCACCATGTAGGGAGCTAGGGTGCCATTTGGGACACAGTCTCCAAGTCAGAGAGAGAAAAGACCCAACTGGAAAGGAGGGACAGGTAAAGAAAGAGTGAGAGAGAGAGTGCGGCAGTGTATCTCTGGGGTTGTCTTTGCATCATACACAGAATTGCATTTCTCCACAGGGCTGTGTACCCTCTCCTCCTGCCTCAACTCATGAGTACAACTATGTTAACGACCCTAAGAACTGGACTGAGGCACAGAGCTACTGCAAAGAGAAGTACACTGACCCGGTCACCACAGAAAACATTGAAGACATGAACCGGCTGATCAACACTGATAATGGATCCGTCTAGATACGCAGAAGGGAGACACCACGGTGTGGCAGTGGTCTCTGGCAGACGAACATTACTATGGGGATGGATTAACCATTTTTTTCCATTAGCGCCGGTTGTAGGCCATGTAATTTAATTATAATTAGCGCCATGTAATTTAATTCTGCATTTAGACGAGGTACTCAAAAACGGTCATACCAGTCGTTATAGAGGGCCAAGACAGCAAGAAAGATGGTGGCGGCACAAGCAAGCTAGCGCGACGGTATACGTTGCTATGGTAATTTCAGTAAACAAACAGTGCAAATCAACATCCGGTATATAACAACGCTACAGCAGACGGCAAAAGTTTAAATATTTGAACTCAACAGCATTTATGGTCGTTCTCTCATTGAAAACAATGACATCCGGTTTGCTGTCTACCGTCTACCTGGTTCCATCGAAACACAGCATTAGTGGTAAAGAGTCGAAAATCACTTGTTTTCTGGCACATTCATTTATTTTCTTTTACGTGTATCACATAGCCAGCCAAGTGGAGTGTAGACGTATATAAGCTATTGACTGTGCTTTGATTGACAGCTGAACAGCAAGTGTTTACTAATCGATAAAAGATGTCGAACTGACTGAATAAAGTCGATCTCCTATATCTCTTTGCCATTCATAAATCATGCAACGTGGTTATATGTCCAAGGTATCACATCCCAAAAAGTAAACCAAATGATTTCCTAGGTTTCCTTTCTTAGGATGTCGGGGCTTGCTAGGCAGTGTCGCTAAAGTGAGTGACTCTTCTCTTGTCAGTCAGTGTAGCCTACCACATGAGAGCCGATCATTTAGCTGCCTAATTTTTATAGGCCACTAGTAGTAGGCCTAGGCATTTTGGAGATTATCTGCAGATAAATTATGAAAAAATTTGATGAAGATGGTGAATCATCACTGCAGGAACAATAGAGAGAGAGCCTCATTCAGGTCCAAATGATGTACATCAGGGCCGTCACGAAATACAGGCTTTGAAACAGACTTCAACAATGTTCAAAAATGTATTGACCTTAGTAGAGAATTAACTAAATGTAACTATACCCAAAAATCTACATTCCTCAGATTTTTCCCAGACTGCAAAAGTGGTCTCCTGGTGTGATTTAAGAACTGTTGTGGACTTAGAACATCCAGTTTGGTTGTGTTTCTATTATAAAGTGTGATTTTGAGAGGGAAACCAGAATTAAAAATAAAAAAAAAATTGAGAAAACAAAATATAGAAGAAAGGAAAATGGAATCAGGCAATGTGCTTTTTTTACCATCTACCAATCAGTGCCCTTCTTTGCGAGGCATTTAAAAATCGCCATGGTCTTTGTGGTTAAATCTCTGTTTGAAATTCACTGCTTGACTGAGGGACCTTACAGATAATTGTATGTGTGGGGTTCAGAGGTGAGGTAGTTATTCAAAAATCATGTTAATATTGCACATGCAAGTCCATGCAACTTATTATGACTTGCTAAGAACATTTTTACTCCTGAACTTATTTATTTAGGCTTGCCATAACAAACGGGTTGAATACTTATTGAATCAAGACATTTCAGCTTTTCATTTTTTGATATCTTTAAAATTTTCTAAAAACAGAATTCCACTTTGGCATTATGGTGTATTGTGTTCAGGCCAGATACAAAATATCTGAATTTGTCACGCCCTGGCCTTAGTTATCTTTATTATTTTAGGTCAGGGTGTGACATGGGGGATGTTTGTGTGTTTTTGTCTCGTATAGGGGGTTTGTATTGTATAGTTTTTTTTTGTAGATTTCATGGGGTTGTGTTCAGTGTAGGTGTTTATGTATGTCTATGGTTGCCTGGATTGGTTCTCAATTAMAGACAGCTGTCATTAGTTGTCTCTGATTGAGAGTCATATTTAGGCAGCCATAGGCATTAGGTAGGTTGTGGGTAATTGTCTATGTTTGACGTTAGTAGCTTGTGTCTGCACTTTCGTTTGTAGCGTCACTGTTGTTTTTGTTTAGTGTGTATTAGTGTTCGTTTTCATTTTCTCAAATAAAAGAAGATGTATCTATATCACGCTGCGCCTTGGTCCTCTCTTTCACCCGAAGACGATCGTGACAGAATTGAATCCATTTTAAATTCAGGCTGTAACACAACAAAATGTGGAAAAAGTCCAAGGAGTATGAATACTTTCTGAAGGCACTATATTTCTCTGAGCGTGAGGTGGATATATAGCATTTAGCAAAAAATATTATTATTTGTCTGTAATAGATTTTCACCAAATACATGTCTGACATGATGGTAAAAAAAACTCCAATCTCTTCTATAATTTCTTTAAACAATAAAAGCTAATTTACCAACATTTCTGAAAATGGACATATAGCGTTTTGGAATTAAACTCTTCATATGTATGATCCATATAAATCATGTTTGAAAATAATTATAAACGTGTTTGTAAAGTAGTAATTCAATACATTTGAGTTAAACCTTGTAACTCTGGGCAGTGAAATAATTTCCACTTCTTCTGTGTGATGATGTCATGGCCCGTGGCGGTGTGACTGTGAAGGTTTGGGCCTGATGCACCTTGACCTCTCACCTGCTGCATCCTCAGTCTCAGCTGGGAGGGACAGTGGAAACACTGAGCTTTTCCGGTCTGTCATTCAAAACCACATGTTGGCAGCCTAATGCCTAGGCGTTTAGCTCAGTGGTTCTCAATCCTCTCCTTGGGGACCCTCAAGCATTTAAACATTTCTGAACTACCTTATAAAGGGCTTGATGATTAGTTGAAAAGTTGATTCAGGTGTGCTAGCTCTGGAAAATATAAAAATCATGGAATGGCTGGGGGTCCCCGAGGAGAGGTTTGAGAATCATAGATTTAGCTCATAGGGCAAACAGTCGTCTGGCAAACAGAAGGGACCCAGGTTCAATCCCAGTTGGTCACCTTGGTCACATTTATCGCTGGCCATTGGTATTTGCTAGGCTAATGAAGGGAGTGCATATTACCATGGTGAGCGAGGCTAGGGAAATGACTGGTCATTAGGAGTCGCTAATGGATGACTTGGAGTTTCACCTGTAGAAGTGGAAAGATACTGCAAGGTTCCACCACCATATTTTACAATAAGTATGTGGTTCTTTTCTGCTTATGGGCATTTTCACGGTAATGGAATTATGCTTTGAATCTGATTTTTCACATTAAAATGTATGCCAAACAAAAACCATTGATTTCTAACTGCTTTGAACAATTTACACATTTATTGGAAGAACTGTGCAGATGCAAAGTTTGTTATGAGAATTAGGGTAAAATCTCCCTCCTTTTCTTTATTCGACCACGTTTTCCAAAAACTCCAACTTGAGATTCAAAGATGTCTGAAGAAAGAATGGGGTGTCAGTTATGACATCTTGAGTTTGAAAATATTTGTTTTGGTTATTGAACAACAGTAGGTGAAGTGGATTTACATCCGGTAACCAAATTACATCATTGGTCCCTGATCTGTACTAAACAGAAATGCATAATTATGTTAATGAATATCATTCTCTTCATGGTGATGTACATTTACATTTGAGTCATTAGCAGAGGGCCGAGAGTCCAGAGATGGCAGAGTGGAGTGGTTGGGTTGTAGGGTTTGAGCATAGTCTGAAGGAACAGAGGGGCAGTTCCTCTTGCTGCTCCATAGGCAAGCACCATGGTCTTGTAGTGGATGCGAGCTTTGACTGGAAGCCAGTGGAGTGTGCAGAGGAGTAGGGTGACACGGGAGAACATGGGAAGGTTGAAAACCAGGTAGGCTGCTGCGTTTTAGATAAATTGTAGGGGTTTGATGGCGCAAGCGGGGAGACCAGCCAACAGCGAGTTGCAGTAGTCCAGACGGGACTACTCCTCGATTAGGACATGCACCACTTCCTGTGTGAGGTAGGGTTGTACTCTACAGACGTTGTAGAGCATGAGCCTGCAGGAGCGAGTCACTGCTTTGATGTTTGCAGAGAACAGGGTGTTGTCCAGGGTCACACCAAGGATCTTTGCACTCTGGGAGGGTGACACTGGAGTTGTCAACCGTGATGGAGAGGTCTTTGAGCGTACAGGCCTTCCTCGGGAGGAAGAGCTGCGCCGTCTTGTCGAGGTTGAGCTTGAGGTGGTGGGCCGACAACCAAGCTGAGATATCTGCCATGCACGCAGAGATGCGTGTTGCCACCTGTGTGTCAGAAGGGGGGAAGGAGAAAAGTAGTTGAGTGTTATCCACATAGCAATGACAGGAGAGACCATATGAGGATATGACGGAGCTGAGTGACTTGGTGTATAGAGATAAGCGATCCTAGAACCAAGCCTTGAGGACACCAGCGAGTACATGGTGCAGACAGATCCTCTCCACGTCACCTGGTAGGAGCGGTCTGCCAGGTAGGATGCAATTCAAGAGTGTGAGACGCCCAGCCCTGAGAGGGTGAAGCGGAGGATCTGATGGTTCACGGTGTCAAAGATAGATCTAGGAGGATGAGAACAGAGGGGAGACGAGTCAGATTTGGCAGTGAGGAGAGCCTATGTGACACAGAAAAGAGCAGTCTCTGTTGAGTGACCCATCTTGAAGCCTGACTGGTTCGGGTCAAGAAGATCGTTCTGAGAGAGATAATGAGAGAGTTGATCAGAGACAGCACGCACAAGTGTTTTGGAAAGAAAAGAAAGGGATACAGTTCTATAGTTTGACGTCAGATGAGTCAAGTGTTGGTTTCTTGAAGAGGGGAGCAACTCTGGCCATTTTGAAGTCAGYGGGGATGCAGCCAGTGGTCAGGAATGAGTTGATGAGGAAATTGAGGAATGGGAAAAGGTCTCCAAAGATGGTCTGGACAAGGGAGGAGGGGATGGGGTCAAGCGGGTAGGTTGTCGGGCGGCCTGACCTCACTAGTCACAGGATTTCATCTGGCGAGAGAGGAGAGAAAGAGGTCAAAGCGTAGTGTAGTTCTGTGTGAGTGGAACCAGTGGACTCAATCGGCTGAGTGAATGAGGAGTGGATGTCGTCAACATTCTTTTCAAAGTGGTTGACAAAGTCGTCTGCAGAGAGGGAGGGTGTGGAGGATTAAGGAGGGAGGAGAAGGTGGAAAAGAGTTTCCTAGGGTTAGAGGCAGAAGCTTGACATTTAGAAAGTGGCTTTAGCAGTGGATACAGAGGAAGAGAAGGTAGAAAGGGGGCCGTGAAAGGACAATAGGTCTTCCGGAAGTTTAGTTTTCCTCCATTTTCGCTCAGCTGCCCGCAGCCCTGTTTTGTCAACTCGCAATGAGTCACTCAGCCACGGAGCAGGAGCGGAAGGCCAAGCCGGTCGGGAGGAAAGGGGACAGTACGAGTCATAGGATGTGGAAAGGGAGGAGAGTAGGGTCGAAGAGGCAGAATCAGGACACAGGAGGGAGAAGGATTTAGCAGAAGTGAGAAATTATAGAAGAGGAGAGAGTAGTGGGAGAGAGAGAGCGAAGATTGTGACACCGCATGACCATCTTGGTAGGGGCTGAGTGGCTAGGGTTGGAGGAAAGGGAGACAGAAAAGGAAACAAAGTAGTGATCAGAGACCTGGAGGGGAGTTGCAGTGAGATTAGTAGGCGAACAGCCTCTAGTAAATATGAGTTCAAGTGTATTGCCCGCCTTGTGAGTTGGAGGGGATTGGGAAAGAGTGAGGTCAAAAGAGGCAAGGAGGGGAAAGAGAGATTTGGAAAGAAATTAATCAAAGTCTGACGTCGGGAGGTTGAAGTCGCCAAGTACGAAGAGTGGTGAGACATCGTCAGAAAATGAGCTTATCAGGGTGTCAAATTCTCCAAGGGCACCTGGTGGGCAATAGATGACAAGAATGTTAAGCTTGAGAGAACAAGTGACAGTGACAACATGAAATTCTAATTAGCAGATGGACAGGTGAGAGAGGGACAAAAGAGAAAATCTCCAGTTAGGAGAAATTAGTAGCCCTGTGGCACCACCACAATGACAAGATGCTCTTGGACTATGTGAGAAAACGTAGCTAGATGGAGAGAGCAGCTGGAGTAGCAGTGTTCTCTGGGGTGATCCAAGTCTCCGTCAGGGCCAAAAAGTCAAGGGACTGAAGGGCAGCACAGGCTGAGATGAACTCTGCATTCTTGACTGCAGATCGGCAGTTCCGAACGCTGCCAAAGACATGGAATTCCACATGGGTTGTGGGCTCAGGGTACACCAAATTAGGAGGGTTGCAGCCAAGGGGTGGGGAGCGTCTGTAAAGCCTACAGGGAGAGGAGCGAAAAGGTATAGAAAAGACACATAGTTGTCAAAGCTACAAAAGCGCAAAATGAGATCATCAGAAAATTACTAGGTAAAATACTCAAGTGAGAGTGTGGTGTGGAGACTTCCTCTCTTTTCTTCCTCAAAGAACTCGGCAGAACAACTCGCCAGAACCATCTTTGTTTCTCGGCGACGAGACCACCACTGACATGACCACTACTTACAGCTGCCGCTGAGAGGCCAGGGGAGACTGAAGTACTAACACTAATTGCTAATTGCCTAGCAGAGGTGAAGAGAACACCTCCCTGTACTAATTTCCAAAACAAGTTACAAATTGCCCTGTCCCTTGATTCTGGTTGATGTGTCAACAATCATCTGCAAGTTATGAGCAGTCAGCAGTTCACACACCAAGTAGGCTACTGGGAAGACAGGCATAATTTAAAGTAGATGGCCCTAGCTAGAAAAAATACAGTACTAGACAACAGATAAAGACATGGAGATATCAGGAGTCCTCAAGCAAAATATGAGTTTTTATTTAACAAGTCAGTTAAGAACAAATTATTATTACAGCCTAGGAACAGTGGGTTAACTGCCTTGTTCAAGGGAGGAATGACAGATTTTTACCTTGGGGATTTGGTCTAGCAACCTTTTGGTTACCGACCCAACACTCTAACCACTAGGCTACCTGCCGCCCCGGCAGATATATCCTGATGTATCCTGAATAGGTAAACAAGGTAAAAATATGCACTATCCTGCTTTTGCATATTTGGGTATTATTCTACACAATGGCTATTATCATAAGGAGCTCTGCCTAGGGCTGTTACCATGACCGTATTACTGCCACACTGGCGGTCACGAGTCATGACGGCAGTCAAATTAGGCTTCTCCAAGCTCTGATGCTGCCGATGGTCATTAGTAGCCTACCAAATTTGCTAACAGCCTGGTACTCAACACTCTATTGTCCCTCTAATCACTCTGACATCAATGAAAATGTAATTGAAAATCTAATCAAACACTTGTTGCCCAACATTTTTATAGGCTATGCAATTACATGAGAAAACAGTGATGGCCTCTATTAAAAAGAGGAGGATTCCACCAGCTTTCTATAGGCTAGGCCTACTATATTTATTTCTCAACTTTCCTATTATGTGAACGACTGGCTCGATTCGGTCTCATGTAGCAACATTTTTATTTGTGTTTTTTGGATACATTYGATAAAAGTAGAGACTCAGAGCTAGAAAATGGTATATCATACTCTATACTTGAGGAACAATGGGAAAGTAATTATGTTTCGAAAGTTGATTCACTTGTAACCTCACTTTTGAGAAAATGGCCCTTGAATGTTTTGATACCTATTGGAGAGCTGTTCTTTGTCTACACCCATTCAGCATAGTTAACACCCTCTTAAGCTTTAGCCCCACCTGGGCTTCCATCTCTTTAAGGATTCACATGTGAAGCTATGTACTAAACAACCAAAGATTTCAAGACTAAAGGCTGGTTTATACTACGGGTGTGTTCGTAAATGTAATCTGGAGTGCCAGAGTGGGCTCTGGGTGTTAGAGTGTTGTCAGATTGTCCATTTGTAAATTGAGAGAGTTTCGCTCTCGGAGCGTTCAGAGCGCACACTGGATGCTCTGGACGAGGAGTAGTGGTTGATCTGAGCGTTCTGACCTAAAAACAACAGTTAAGCACCCAAGCTATCTGGCTAACGTTGGCTAGCTTGCTAGCTACTTCCAGACACAAATGAGAGAACAGCTCACTGACCATTGAATTCGCCCTTGCAGAGCTGGTTAGGCTGTTTTTATGTTATCCAGAGCGTTGGTGACTGCAACTGTGCTGCTGGCAACAATTTCATTGCACTTTTTTGCCAACGTTTACTGACACCGGCCATATTCAACTGGTGTTGAGTGTTCATAAATTAATCAGTTATTCTGCGCTCTGGCACACTCAGACGAGAGTGCTCTGAAATCGGAGTAGATAGCCAGACCGAACATTCTATTGAAATAGGTACTTGCATAGTGGAGTCTTTTGTTTAGARGTGTAGCTAGCCAGCTAGCTAAACAATTAACCATAATCCCAGCTCATAATGTTACTACCCTGCATGAATCTGCAGGTAGCTAACCAACCAGGTTCAATGTTAGCTAGCTACCTGGGCTCCCGAGTGGCGCAGCGGTCTTAGGCACTCCATCTCAGTGCTAGAGGCGTCACAGACCCTGGTTTGATTCCAGGCTGTATCACAACCGGCCGTGATTGGGAGTKCKATAGGCCGGTGCTCAATTGGCCCAGCGTAGTCCGGGTTAGGGTTTGGCTGGGGTTCTTAAATGACTTGCCTAGTTAAATAAAAAAWAATAATACCTGGCTGGCATGAAAATGATCCACGGGAAAAGCATCCTCCATTTGCTATACATTTTTTTCTGCTGCCCCTGTTTCGAGACAGGTGCATGATAATGGTCCATTCTAAATCAAATTTCAAACATATATTATTTTGTATATGTAAAGACAAGATTAAATCAAGAATAGTGTGATGGGTGACAATACTAGCCTATCACTCGTGAATTATATATTATCACTTGTGGATGATGCCCAGTTTAAGGCAAGAAACAGTGCATGCTTGTTTTTATGMCTTTTTCAAATCCTAGTCCCTGTTGATAAATTATTGAGCTATTATAAGCGGAGCTATGCACACATCGCAGTAGGCTATAAGCGCAAAACTTCCGTTAGCAGGAAAACAACATTCTCAAAAGTGACCACAAATGTGATTATGCATGGATGCGATACCATTTTAAAAAGTGACTGCAAATGCGATTATGCATGTAATGCTTTTATTATGAAGGTGCATTTTTATGGTGAAAATGATCTTCCCCAAACTTGAAACTCACACATATAGCCCAAAGGTGTATATGTTTTGATAAGGTTTGTATCACAACTAAAGTGGCTAAATAACTTCTTAAAATGAAGCACATTAACCCACTTTACAACTGGTGTAGAGCCTAACTGGCATACATACGCAGCCTGTGAGTTTCAAGTTTGGGGAAGATCATTTTCACCCTAAAAATGAACCTTTATAATAAAAGCATTACATGCATAATCTCATTTGCAGTCACTTTTAAAAATGGTGTTTTCCGCTAATGGAACATTTGCGCTTATAGTCTACTGCCGTGTGCGCATTTCTGCGCTTATAATGTGAGGAAATAGCCTAATAGTTTATCAACATGTTAAGCTAAATGTTCTCATCTGTTGCGTCAGGCTCATTGCTTAAAACAGTTTTTTTTATGCTAGTGGTTGTATTCATTTGGGATCTATRGCATCCCACAACTGTCCTAGACTGTTTGGAATATTTATTTTTGGCACAGAATAGAATAGGTCAACCTTTGTACTGTGGGGGATAGAAGATTGTCATAGGCTAGAGCTTTTGCTGTTTGTTAGGCCTACTAATTTTGTTGACTGACGAAAAGTAATTGGGTACAGTTCTTCCAATATCTTCAATATACCAGTTGCGTCCCCGATGTGTCCCGATGCGTCCCCAGAGAGCCATGTGAGTGAGAGGTGCTTCGGCATCCAGCTGGGAGAAGTGAATTATAATTACTATATTCAGCCCGAGGGCACAATGGCCAGTGGCTGCAAAAGGCCTGGATTTTTGGGGGGGCATTACAGCACACAAAGAGGATGCAGCTGGGAAATTCGAGGCATTATCAAGTGCTCGTCAAATTGGCAATGAGAGACTGATGAAGTATGTGCAGCCTGCGCAAAAAAAACAAAGCAGAGCTGATGCCTTTCATGCAACGTTTTTCAAATCATAATTGGAGTCGCATCATGCAGCCTTAGAATGTATAAAAAAATATAAACATATAGCCCAACATTTGTATCACAACTAAAGTTACATAAATAACTCTAAATTAAGCATATAGTAATACCTGTCTTTGTTAACTGCTCAACACAGAATAGCCACATGTGCTCACTCCCTCAAATCATTTGGAGAAAATATCCTTTCTATTTTATTCAGCTATGTTAAATTGTATTCTTAATACTATAAAATAATATAAAATAATGCCACGGAATTCTAAGCAAATCTTGTCTGCTAAATGAACAAGTGTAGCCCACAGCCATATGGCATAGCCAGATCAGGCCCTAACATAAGGACAACTCAGAGTATGCTATTCATTCTGTTRTTCTGAAATAGACTACATTTTCTTCATATCATGTTTCTTTAGACCTGTCTAAAATAAATCATGGATTTATTGTGATGGTGTGGGCTATATTAGATGGATTTATTATACTTTATAAAGTGTAAATGTTCCAAAGGTCTGCATCAGCTGCTTGTAGGCTATGCGTGGAAGCCAGGAGATGCTAAATGTGTTTATATTAATTAACGGTCAATTACCATGATTTGCTTGACAATCACCAGCTGACAAAATTTCACGACCGACACAGCCTTAGCTTCACCCCCAAACAAGACCACATTATGTTGGTCCGACCAGACCAAATCTGAAAAAATTATAGATGTCGGTGTTTCACAAGTTTGGACATCACAGTACAGCACAGTAGAGTACAGTAGAGCACAGTAGAGTTCAGTACAGCACAGCACAGTAGAGTAAAGTACAGCACAGTAGAGTACAGTACAATACAGTAGAGTTCAGTACAGTACAGTAGCGTACAGTACAGTACATTATACTGTACTCTACTCTAGTGTGCTCTACTGCATGTACTGATCTCTACTGTACAGCAATCTACTGTACAATACTGTACTCTATTTGTCTCTACCGTACTCTATTGTGCTGTCCAAACTTGTAAAACATAGACGTCTATGATTGGTTCAGATTTGGTCCGGACTGACCAAATTTCAACTACTTTTCAACGTCCATAGACGTCCGGTGTCGGTCTGTGCTCAGGCGTGAGGATGCTTGTTACAGTAAATGGAACAGTGGTAGGTGGTAGGTGTCATGGTACAGTAGGTGTCAGTTAGAGCCGGGAGAGAATACATGAACCGGAGAGAGAAGATAGAGCAGCAGAGAGAGAGGGAGGTTGAAAGTGAGGGGTTGTCCAGACTGTTTTCAAAGTCTTGCTTTGACCACCAGACAACAGAAACATTTTTGTTTTTTAACTGTTATGAACTGAACGTAACACGATGGCAGTGGAAGGGAGGACAGTAGCAGGTGACTGTGGTTTGTCACTACTATGATTTCCCATTGTAGCCATTTCAATTGCCTTAATTCCGTTATACTGTACATGGTAACAAAATTACAAGTTTTAATCACTCAATAATTCATAATGTAAGGTTCTGAACAAATAGAGTAAAACTCAAACGAACGAGTAGGAAAAAGATCAAACCAAGTTTATTCACCCCACTGGGTTATACAGCTGCAAAGACGACATACAAGTCACACAAGCACTTATTTATACCTTCCAACTAGGTGGAGTCATCTCCTTGCATGTCTTAGATAGACACTCCTTCTCTGTTGTTAGGCAGGAACACAATAGGTTCCTCTTACTGGTATTTTCATTGCCCTTCCTAAGTCTAGGACCCTCATGGGCGTGGAAATGTGTGTGTTAGATAGGACTGTAATCAGATGGTCTTTGAGGTGGGCCCCTGTGGCCCCCCTCCCAGCAGTCTTCTCTCTTCAACTGTTGACCTTGTCTGGAGTTGAGTTCCACATCCCTCGTGGTCCTGGTTCCGCACAAACTGGCCTGACTTATCAGGAACTGAAACGAGACTGTTGCCCTTTGCTTCCCACCTTAGGAACATTCATATTCAACAACAACATATTTGAACAGAATATGAACTTTCTGCACTTCCCCTTTTCTCACTCAGTAACTTTCCATATCACTCAGTAACTTTCCACACACAAAGTTCCTTGATACCTAACCCCTAGTTCCGGTATGGTAACATGAATAAGTATATTTCAAGCTAGAATCCAACAATAAACAAATTGATATCATTAAAAACACTATAACTAATTGGTAGGTCTACTTTTACTCATTACTTCTGTGAACTTTCATTATCCTCTCGTCCCATGAGGGCCGTGCATTATCATGCTAAAACATGAGATGATGGCAGGGAATGAATGTCACAACAATGGGCCTCAGGATCTCGTCACGCTATCTCTGTGCATTCAAATTGCCATCGACAAAATGCATTGTATTTGTTGTTTATAGCTAATGCCTGCCTATACCATAACCCCACCTCCATCATGGGGCACTGTGTTCACAATGTAGACATCAGAAAACAGGCTCGCCCACACGACGCCATTCACGTGGTTGACGGTTGTGAGGCCAGTTGGACATACTGCCAAATTTTCTAAAACAACGTTGGAGGCAGCTTATGATAGAGAAATGAACAGTAAATTATATGGCAACAGCTCTGGTGGACATTCCTGGAGTAAGCATGCCAATTACACACTCCCTCAAAACTGGAGACATCTGTGGCATTGTGTTGTGCGACAAAACTGTAAATTTTAGAGTGGCCTTTTATTGTTCCCAGCACAAGGTGCACCTGTGTATGATCATGCTGTTTAATCAGCTTCTCGATATGTCATAATTGTTAGGTGGATGGATTATCTTGGCAAAGGAGAAATGCTCACTAACATGGATGTAAATACAAACACAAAAGTTGAGAAAATTATGCTTTTTGTGCATATGGAACATTTCTGGGATCTTTTATTTCAGCTCATGAAACATGGAACCAACACTTACATGTTGAGTTTATATATTTTTGTTCCGTGTATATTACGCTCCTGTCTATGATGTGGACAGTATGTCTTAGTACATTACACAAGCTGAAGTTTTGACCACATCGAATTGGGGGGAATTACACATTATTTTTTACCTCAGATTGGTGATGTTAGTATAAAAGTTTATAGTCAACACAATAACACAAGATCAATTGCTTAAAACAGATCAATATCTTTGGTTTGTATTGTTGATTTTGTCATATACGCTGGGGGTGTAGGACTATCATTTTCTTTCTCAAAATAGAACGGATAATTCGGGGCGGTCTCTCTATCAAAGTCGCTAGCCCCACACCAATAAACTGATTTGAAAGTCAAACTATTACTTAAATACAGCCAACCGTTGTCACTTTTGATATCCTATGGCGGGTCGTGATTCCTTGAAGTTAACTAACAAAAAAAAGTTGTTTTCAAAAATAAAGGAGGACCAAGGCACTCTTCATCTTCATATAATTAATTCAAATGCCTTTATTTGTATGGCATGTTCATTGGACACGCCATAGAAATAAAGGCATTTTAATTAATTATATGAAGAGTGCCTTGGTCCTCCTTTCTTTTTGATGACCAATTTCACCCTTTTACTAAAGAGCACATTCTGTCTACCAAAATCTACTATTGTGTACCTTAGCAGCGCTTCCCTTCCTCATCTTTTTTTTTCTACAAGAAAAAGTAATTTGTTCCCTTTTACGTGATGGCAGCCTCCTTAAATCAACATGCACTATTCCAAAATATAGATAGAAGCTTTCTACCAATTCTCATCTAACCAACCATGTATAGGCTATTCCAGGTTTCCGTGTGTCCTTTGAATAGCGTTAGTGTCACGATCGTGTGGAAGAGATTCGGACCAAAACGCAGCCTGAGGAAAATAAGCCATCTTCTTTTAATTAAATGAACGAAGATGAACATGAAACGAAAACACTATACAAACAAACAAAACAACAAATGATCGTGAAGCTAAATAACGCAAGTGCACAGACAAGCAACAGACGTTTAACAAGACAACTACCCACAAAAGCCTACTGCCTATGGCTACCTTAAATATGGCTCCCAATCAGAGACAAATGAATGACAGCTGTCTCTGATTGAGACCCAATCTAGGCAGCCATAGACATGACTAGACAACCTAACAATACTCTATCCCATACACATACAACACCCATAGACTAACCAAAACACACACAACATACAATGCCCACCCCAACTCACGCCCTGACCAACTAAACATAATCAAAATAACATAAAAATAGGTCAGGAACGTGACAGTTAGTTTAAACAGCTCTACGTTTGTCCCCTGTTCCATTGATTTCAGCGTGATATCTACGCAAGTAATTAACCCAAAAAAGTGCTGCGTTTACACTAACCGCACTGGTGACATACTTGAATCAAAATGCAACACTTCAAAATGTAGCTCGCTGTCTTCTACAAATTGTCCTCTAAACAGTGATGTACACACTATTCCTAGATTGTGTGCTTTTTGAGCTGCGTTAGTTTTAACAGGACGTGCAACCTCATCTACACCCTCTCTCAATTCATTTCAATGTGATAATCGATAGGAGTTATTTGACAAAACAGTGTGTTTCGCTTTCCGTTTCCAAAATGTAGCTGACTGTGTTATGCAGGTTGTCCCCTAACCAGTGATGTAAAAGTATGTCCAACAGCACATATCCCCCCTAATCGATGAGGGATTTATTGCCACTTGACAAAACAGGGGTTTTGGTTCGTGTGTAGTTTATAAGGTGGTCGTTTAAAAAAAATACAAGTAATGTGATTACTAGTGTCGTTTTAAGGAAACCAATGATAATACACTGCACTGTGCAAAGTCCAGCATGTTCGTTGCACTTGGCCAGTCAAGTTTATTTGAGGTGCAAACATTTTTTTTTTTAAATACCCACCCAGCCTGATTTTAAAACCCATCCACAACAAAGTCCGAGATTTATCCTAGTAAATGAACCCCAAAAAAGCTGGTGTGATGCTCAGAGCTACTGCAGAGATCGCTCCACAGACCTGGCCAGTGTGAGGAACCAGGATTAGATACAGACACTAGTAGACAATGAGGCTGTGTGGCTCGGCCTGTTCAGAGACTCCTGGAAGTGGTCAAAGAGAAGTGACTCCTCCTTCAGATACTGGTGGCCTTGACAACCCAATAATGACAGAGGGATTCAGTCCTGCGATGCTGCAGTGCACAAGGCACGAGACACGTGGATGGACAGATGGTTCGATTGGAACTGGAATGACAGCTATCCTTTCGTTTGCTACAGTTGCGAGTTACTGTATAGACTCTTCTACTAAAGTGACAAACAACTGTATTTCTTGTGAAAGAAATACAGTATTCTGTATTCTTCCATTTGTGGTCTTTGAGTGTTATACAAAATTATAGTGTTCCAACAGTGAAATATAGTTATAAACAGTTTTCCATAAACAAGGTCTAAAACATGTTTGATGCAATTTGTATGTAAAAATTTGTGCAGTACAAAATGACTGTATAACTTTTCTTTTACTTTGTAACATTCACTGCGATCAACATGGCGTTTTATCCACATCTCTGTGTTTCTAAGCTCCTCCAGTAAAGAAGACAAAGTAGGTGGTGAGAGTGAGGCTAACCCCAAATGACCAGAACATGGACCGGAATGATCCTTGACTTATTCCACATTTTGTGGTGTTACAGCCTGAATTCAAAATGGATTCAATATTTTTTCTCTCTCACCCATCTACACACAATACACCATAACGACAAAGTGAAAACCTGTTTTGAGACATTTTTGCAAATCTATTGAAAATAAAATACAGAAATATCTCATTTACATAAGTATTCACACCCCTTTGCTATGGCACTCCAATTTGGGCTAAAGTGCATCCAATTTCCTTTGATCATCCTTGAGATGTTGCTACAACTCGACTGGAGTTCACCTGTGGCCAATTCAATTGTTTGGACATGATTTAGAAAAAAACACATGTCTATATAAAAGGTCCCAAAGTTGACATTACATGTCAGAGCAGAAACTATACCATGAAGTTCAAGGAACTGTCCGTAGATCTCTGAGATATAATTGTGATGAGGCAAATGTCTGGGGAAGGGTATACAACTATTTCTAGAGTGTTGAAAGTTTCCAAGAGCACAGTGGTCTCCATCATTGGCAAATTCAAAAATCTGGAACTACCCAGAGGCACGTGAAAGACTCTGAGATTATAAGGCAAACTGTTATGTGGTCTGCTGAGAGAAAACTGTAACTCTTTGGCCTGAATGCAAAGCGCTATGTCTGGAGAAATACAGGGACAGCTCATCACCCGTCTAACACCAGCTCTACCGTGAAGCATGGTGGTGGCAGCATCATGCTATGGGGATGCTTTTCAGCGGCAGGAACTGGAAGACTGGTAATGATAGAGGGAACAATGAATGGAGCCAAATACAGGCAAATTCTTAATGAGAACCTGCTTCAGAGTGCAAACGACCTTAGACGGGGGGCGAAAATTTACATTCCAACAGGACAATGACCCCATGCATACATCCAAAGCAATGCTGGAATGACTTCAGAACAAGAATGCAAAAGTCCTTGAGTGGCCCAGCCAAAGCCCAGACATGAGTCCCATTTAAAAATATGTGGAAAGACTTGAAGTTTGCTGTTCACCACATACCGTTTCTAGCTACAACAGTCATTTACAACATTAACAATGTCTACACTGCATTTCTGATAAATGTTATGTTATTTTAATGGACAAAAAATGTGCTTTTCTTTCAATAACAAGGACGTTTCTAAGTGAACCCAAACTTTTGAATGGTAGTGTAGGTCCTGGATGGCAGGAAGCTTGGCCCCAGTGATGTACTGGGCCGTAGCGCCTTACGTTCAGATGCCGAGCAGTTACTATACCAGGCGGTGATGCAACCGGTCAGGATGCTCTCGATGGTGCAGCTGTAGAACTTTTTGAGGATCTGGGGATCCATGCCAAATCTTTTCAATCTCCTGAGGGGGAAAAGGTGTTGTTGTGCCCTCTTCACAACTGTCTTGGTGTGTTTAGACCATGATAGTTCATTGGTGATGTGGACACTAAGAAACTTGAAACTCTCGACTTGCTCCACTACAGCGAGCCTGTTCGGCCCGCCTTTTCCTGTAGTCCACGATCAGCTCCTTTGTCTTACTCACACTGAGGAAGAGGTTGTTGCCCTTAGTTTGAAGATGTAATCCGTAGCCTTTTGTGTTCTCTTTTCGACCACGTCTGCATATTTCCAAACGTCAGAATTTTCGCTATCTCCTTAGCTATCATACTCTAATTCCACTGATGTAAACACTCGGTCCTCCAGAAAGTGGAGAGCATCACTTACGCAGTTCTACTACGTGACATCTTTCAAAAAAGCTGTGTCAGAAAGGATTACTTACACATACTGACCAGTTCATATTATAGACAGAAGCTCGCTACATGGCAGACCAATCCGAACTCATCTCTCGGCGTGTACAGACCACTCATTATCTCAGCCAATCATGGCTAGCGGGAAGGTTTGCTGTATTTTTCCATGGCTAAACAAACTAGGCTCGTAATTTAACAATTGAATTCATATTTACAGATGGCATACAAGTTTGCTATTAAGGCACATGAAAGTTCACATGTTCCAGAAGGCATTTCTGCCAAAAAACGTGTTTGGATAAAAAATATGTTTTTAAAGTTTACATTCAAATGGCGCTCCTATGAGGTAGTGACACATGACATATGCTTAGTTTTCTGAAACGAGTCACATTTGGATAATAATGCATTTAAAGACTGACAATTAATTGATTTCCAGATTTTAAATATATATATTTTTTTTTAACGATGATTGACGGGAAAAGTATCGTCATACCCATCGGGTATCTCACTGGACCCTCATTTACCATGTCTTGAAATATGAAGACAGACGAATTAAAGTACATTTACATTGTAATACTTCTGACAGCCAACGCTCTAACTCCACTGATAACCTTTGTAGTTTATAACATTCCCAGAAGGCATGAATTATTCTAATGTAATGAAAAATGAGCCTGGTAATCTAATTTAATTTACTGCAGGCCTAAGACCTATGGGTTTAACCTTATGAATTAATTATTATATGAGTCCCGAGAGCCCATCCATTACACAAGAAAAATAACAGGAATGTATTTAGCCTAATTGTTTTTAGGACTACAGACAGTAGGCATATTAATCCTATTTTCCTGCATTAATTAATTTGTCTGCATGTCTATTCAACATTTGGGTCAGGTAGCCTAGTGGTTAGAGCATTGGGCCAGTAATTAAAAGGTTGCTAGATCAAATCCCTGAGCTGACAAGGTACAAAATCTGTTGTTCTGCCCCTGAACAACCCACTGTTCCTAGGCCGTCATTGTAAATAAGAATTTGTTCTTAACCGACTTGCCTAGTTAAATAAAGAAAACATTTGGCTAAAAAGAAACCATGCCATGAATTAAGAACAATATCATTTTTTTCACAATGCAATGCGGTACATTGACAACTCAAATCGCTATAAAGAGTCTTCTAATATAAGCCAACACATAAATATATAAATACTAAAACAATAACTTCAAAAAAAAGTCCATTCATCACTCGGATTTCTTCCTGGTCACAGGCTCGCAGCTGGCTTCTCTCTGAAACCACAAATCCATCTGTAGGTGACGCTTTATCCTTCGGAACCATACAATTACAATGCGAACAGTAGGCTGTTTGCTTGGCTCCAACGTCAGTGTGGCCCGTTGAAGCGAAAGAGGAAATCAACAAGATCTACAAGTATTCTTTCTCAATAGCTGGCCTTATGTTATCTGCATTTTTAAACTGGGAACTGTGCCACTCTGTGGTGAATAGCACCCTCTCCACGAGCACACCCTCTATTTTATGTAATAGACTGTATGGCATAATTATCCTGTTAGCTCACCACATGCACTGTTTTCTTACCACATCTGGATGGATAACGAATTACTATGGGAATAAATATCACTGAATGACGGAAATATTGGAATAAAGTAGGCTAATGCAATTGAAGGCAATAGTTCCTTACTAAAACTCCCAAAGTCATCCAATTTTTAAAATTGGATTTGAAGCAAAAGCCTACCCGCGTGTGGTCAACGATAGCAGCACCGTTTTGCTCTGCTTTAAGACAAGCATGGGGATTGGTCTCGATAAATCCGACTTTTATTTTCACTGAATCTTCGTTTGGATATTGGTTAGGCTACAATTAGGCTGTGGAAATGCAGTGGTGGAAAAAGTACCCAACTGTCATACTTGAGTAAAAGTACCTTAAGATACCTTAATAGAAAATGACTCATATGAAAGTGAAAGTCACCCAGTAAAATAATACTTCAGTAAAAGTCTAAAAGTATTTGGTTTTAAATATACTTAAGTATCAAAAGGTAAATGTAAAAGTATAAATCATTTCAAATTCCTTATATTAGGCAAACCAGAAGGCACGTTTTATTTATTTTTACAGATAGCCAGGGGTACACTCAAACACTCAGTCAATTTACAAACAAAGCATTTGTGTTTAGTGAGTCCGTCAGATCAGAGGCAGTAGACCAGGAATGTATCCTTGATAAGTGTGTGATTTGGACCATTTTCCAGTCCTGCTAAGCATTCAAAATGTAACGAGTACTTTTGGGTGTCATGGAAAGTATATGGAGTAAAAAGAAAATTATTTTCTTTAGGAATGTAGTAGAGTAAAAGTCAAAGTTCTAAAAAATATTAATAGTAAAGTACATATACCCCCAAAAACGACTTAAGTAGTACTTGACACCACTGTGGAAGTGTTAGGATTATTTAGGCATACTAAAAAAACGGTCAAGTTGTACAGCGCCACATTTTCCTAATGGAAACCCTGAGGCCTACATATGCTACTGTAAAATGCATTTTTTGTTTTTTTTGGAATAGAAACACCATAACATTGATCAAAGATGCCCTCTGCTGGTTGAACTAGCATTAATGGCAACAATGGCTGACAGTAAAATACTATGACGTCATGCACTCAAACATGCCATGCCATACCATACTGCAAGCTGTGCTATGAAGCAACTTTTAAATGAGGACCCAAGGTAGTATTTGAAATAAAGGTTTTAGTATATCTACCATACTGTAATGTGTGTTTATTCTTAGATATGTTTTACTATAGGAACACTTTTTCTACTGTATGGGGGAGGGGGATAAAATAGAACACTGTTGTCATAGCATATTCTACCCCCATTGGACACTTGAAAACCATTTACTGTGTTATGCTTGGTATGCATACGTCCCAAATGGCACCCTAGTCCCGGCCTATATAGTGCATTACTTATACAAAAGTAGTGAACTATATAGGGAATAGGGTGACATTTGGGATGCATTTGTAGAAGTCTTTATATGTACGATAGAAGAACCAAGAAATGAAAAGCGACACCACGGCTGTCTTTTTGGGCTTTTATGTAGATCTGCAATAATATTATTGACAGGACAGGACACCAGTCTCGAATGCACCATATAACAAGTTGTTCTTTCTCTCAGTGTTTATAGCCATAATGTATAAAATATTTAATACAATGACTATATTATAGTAATTCTTAGACAATAGAACAATACCTGCAATAATATTATGAAAAGACAGGACAGGAATACATCAGTCTCCAATGCACCATCTGACAAGTTGTTCTACAGAGGAGCATGAAGAAAGGTAAAACACATACCCTGTCTCACATCTCCAATACATTACTAGGTGCTTTCAGTGTTGACAGTATTAAAATACAACAACTCATGTACAAAAACACCGTAATACAAACAAGCTACAACGTGAAATCGCATTTATCCCGTTCAGACCTTAGAGGTTTAAAACTACATCTCCCATAATGCAACGCTAGAATAAATTAACAGCTCAGCTAACTATCTGCACCACATAAAGACATGCTAGCTCTGTAAAACGATATCAATAACAACGATACAACTCTGAAAGTTACATGTTTCAATAGTCTCACACTCCCTTATAACAATACCTATAGCAATAATCTTGGGATGCTTTATTAGTTGACGTTATGGACTTCTAATCTGCGACACAGACCTTTCTCTCAGTGTTTTATCGGATTGAGGAGAACGGGAGCTGCGGGTAGTACCAGGGTGTTTGTAGGTAACGTAAGCACCCAGATGAAATAAAAAACATTTTATGAAATAAAAACCGAAGATGTTAATATCATCCAGCTACTGTAGCTGCCTACGTAATATCAACAGGCTGTACTAGTAGTGCAACAATTGCAAATAGAAACCAAAAGTAAAGTTCCTGGCGATCATAGCGATCTGACTCCCCTCTTCTGTCTGAACTTTGAATATTCCCTTTCGCAGGTTTTTGCCACAGATCCATAACCTGGATATTCTGTTCTGCATTGTGTACTATTCTAATAATTTCAAATTTGATGGAATAACTATTTTAACTCTCCTACACATCCTTGGCCCAACAACTACAAAGAAACATTTGGTAAGAAACAGAAAGGGGAAGCCCTAAGTGAGGGAAACCCCAAAGGTTTTCTGAGATAGAATGACATCCTGGATAGTATCATTCCATTATGTAATGTTCTTATGACTGTGGCTCAGAGAATGACATGCAAAAACCTTAGTCTTGAACTCACTGTACAGGGTTTTCTCTATATGGTTGATTAGCATACACTTTTATTCAAAGTGACTTACAATTTTCACCTACTGTATTGGAATGGTTCCTACTTATAAGCAGGTAGGAATGAAACCCACCTCATTGCTGTTGAAAAGACCATACTGAGCCATTATCAAAACACTGACATTTGTGATCATGATCATGAAACTAAGACACACACTAAATCTACAGTACTAAAGACGACCAACAAGGCGTGTACTGCATTTACATGGAAAGGAGTCTCGAGTCAGCTCCAGAATTCATGCTCCCTTAATGTACAGTATGTGTCACATTACGACCTGTGACTGTAAACGGAAAAAACAGTAACACTTCACATTACAGTGCCCTTTTTACTATGTAGATTTTATCCAAGTGTTACCATAATTGGCTTACTGGCATGGCGAAACATGGCACTCATAAACATGTGACAGAATGTCTGTGGTCTGTCTGATGATAATGTTGTAATGTAGATTATTCATCCTTGTGGAAATACGTAGTTACTGTAGCTGCCAGAGACTAAGCCTGTGTCCCAAATGTCACTCTATTCCCTATGGGTCCTGGTCAAAATTAGTGCAATAATAAAATAGGCTTCCATTTGAGGCACAACCTGACAGAGAAAAAAAATATTTAGAAAAAATACAGATTTTGATGAGGAGCTAGCAGAACCCTGAACACTGAGGAAATGCAAAGAACCATTGCCATATATGGATCTGTGCCATTCACTTTGAACTGGACATGTTTAGGTTACAGTATGAGCGGTCGGAATGCGGTTGTTTTGAGATCAAAGCAAAGGCTCCAAGTAGCCACATGTGCACATTTGTTCATATTCTTTGCTAGTAAGTGAGTTATTAGCACAGTTATAGCTCATTTCTAGTCAACAGTGGTTGCTTTCAACAAGAGCACAAAAATGTGTGCATTTCTAGCCATCTTTGAAAAGCATTCAGGTAGAGAGTGTTTTTTTGTCTTAAAGGGGCAGTGTTGTATTTTGAGACATCTTGAAAAAGCTAAGTAGCCACTAGGCAGAGCTTAGCATAATTTGTCTGATTGTCTGTAATAATGGTATGTGAATAATAATGCATTTTATTTTGAACAGTGATTTCTTGCATCAAACACAACATTTTCAGTCACCTCCTTGTCTGAAAGACAGGTGGATAAACAGGTTCATGTCAAGCGATGCATGTTTTTTTTCCAAAAGTCTCATGGAATGTAGGCCTACATTGAACACCACACATTGGCTGCTACTGTCAGGAAAGCACCCCTACCAATGTTCTCTCAAAGAATTTTCAGCACTGATTTCAGATCTGCTGAGCCCCAACTAAAAATGATGTGCAACTTCCGGTGCGCATTTACTGTGAACACTGAGGCTGTACCTGCTCAAAGTTACAGTTTTAACAGTGGCCAAGTAAGTTACTGTGGCTATTTGATCATAATGTAGGCCTACCAGAGTGGCCTACCATCAAAAATGTGGAGAAAATGCATCCCATAACATTTTAACATGGAAATAGCTGTTCTATCATTCAGCTTGTTCCTGGCCACAGAGTAAACCTAATCATGGAATAAAATGTATTTTCAATTGAGATTCTCCATMAGGCCTWGTAATAGACGTAGTTTAACAGTAACAATGTATTACTGCCACGTTGTATAATGATAGGAGACAAGCGCAGGAATACGTAATAGGGTTTTTTATTTTCTCCACCCATACAAAGAGCGTGGTGTAACCCTCTAAATAATACACAGGACGAAACCCGTAAAACAAGTGCACAATAACACGTAGCATGGAAGCCGATACAACAGCACAGGTGCTCACAAGACCAACGGACATGGTAACAATAACCGACAAGGACAATGGGGAACACACATATATACACATACTAATCAGGGGGAATGGGAACCAGGTGTGTGTAATGAGACAAGACAGTCCGGGGTTGCTGGTAATGAATCCAGTTCAGTGACGCCTAGAAGGCTGGTGATATAGACCTCTGGAGCTGGTGAACGGAATGAGCAGCAGTACAGGGGGATCCTTGACAATTACCTGATTGTTAAACAAATCACTTAAAAAAGTAGGCTACCTGTGCATGTTTGTCCACTCCAAAATAATTCCAGCATCCAAACAGTGCGCTGCATGTGCGCTCGCGCCATTTGATGGATGGAAATAGACATCTGTTAACAAAACACCAAGAAGTGTGCCTTATGACATTCAGTGATTGCCATTGATTAGGCCTACATTAATAGATGCGTCTTGCTGACAAATTGACTTTTGTTGTAGCCTGAAAAGTTGGGACACCTGAAATTGGGTTGAAACTGTCCAGGGAAAAATGGGATGGTCACCCTAACACACATAGCTAGTTTACTAGACTAGGCTACAATGTGTATTACCATGAACATCAAACAGGCCTACCGGTAACAGTGACGTGGTGGTAAAGAAATAGGTGGGTAAACTCTGATTGCCGGTCACGGTGAAAAAAGTACGCTACCTATACTTTCAATGCATTTTTTTCTGAAAAAAAGTGGGTAAACTGTGTTTACTTGCATTTAGGCCTGAGTAACAGGCAGTTTACTTTGGGCACGTCAGTCATCCGAAATTCCGAACAATAACCAGTATGCCAAAGAAGTTATTAAAGCAGCAGAGAGACAGGCTGAAGGGCTCGTCAAAGAGCTGGAGCGGGAAATCACTTGGCGACAGAGAAATGTGTGTGTGTGTGTGTGTGTGTAGACAGAGGTTTTTGGACATCACGTCACAAGGAAGTCGAGTGCTTAAGTAGACAGGTACATATTGTTATCCCATGGTGTGGGACTGCCAAGCTATGATTCACACTCAGTGGAATATCACATCCTTGAAACAGTTCAATTCTTGTCTAGCTAAAGTGAAATCAACCCAATTAAGCCATGGTTTATTTTTACCTTTCACTACAAGACTAACAAATTGTAGGGTTTAAGACATTATTTTGAAGATACTGTAGATAATGAATCATAAATAATTTGGCACCAAACAACTCACCTGAAGATAATTCAGGCTAAAATAATTCCAGGTGTTTTCCCCTACCTTTACCATGGGATCACTTACAAATGTCCTTGTTTTTGAAAGAAAAGCGAACTTTTTTGTCCATTAAAATAACATCAAATTGATCAGAAGTACAGTGTAGACATTGTTAATGTTGTAAATGACTATTGTAGCTGGAAACGGCTGATTTATGGAATATCTACAACGGCGTACTTCTAGGCTGAGTTGCAAAGAAAAAGCCATATCTCAGATTGGCCAATAAAAAGAAAAGATTAAGATGGGCAAAAGAACACAGACACTGGACAGAGGAACTCTGCCTTGGAGGCCAGCATCCCGGAGTCGCCTCTTCACTGTTGATGTTGAGACTGGTGTTTTGCGCGTACTCTTTAATGAAGCTGCCAGTTGAGGACTTGTGAGGCAAACTGAAATGGTCCACCCACACAGCATGGTGAAGAAGGCACAACAGCGCCCCTTCAACCTCAGGAGGCTGAAGAAATTTGTCTTGTCACCGAAAACACTCAAACTTTTACAGATGCACAATCAAGAGCATCCTTTCGGGCTGTTTCAAGGCCTGGTACGGCATCTGCTCCACCCACAACCGTAAGGCTCTCCAGAGGGTAGTGCGGTCTGCACAACGCATCACCGGGGACAAACTACCTGCCCTCCAGGACTCCTACATCACCCGATGTCACAGGAAGGCCAAAAAGACCATCAAGGACAACAATCACCCGAGCCACTGCCTGTTCACCCCGCTATCARCCAGAAGGCGAGGTCAGTACAGGTGCATCAAAGCTGGGACTGAGAGACTGAAAAACAGCTTCTATCTCAAGGCCATCAGACTGGTAAACAGCCATCACTAACATTGAGTGGCTACTGCCAACATACTCAAATCTCTAGCCACTTTAATAATTAATAATTGGATGTATTCATTTTGTGAGGGCTGCAGGGCGTTTACCGGGTTTATTTGCCTAAATGTTTTATATTTTATTTGAGTTTAACCTGTAGTTGTTGGCTCTCTTCAAAAGTAAAATATCATATTCCTACTTAATGTCGATGTCTATATCATGCTCAATTAAGTGGGTTTGTGATGGAGTGTCTTGTAAGACCTGGTTTGGCTTACTTGTGCGCTGACACGTATGACAAGTTTTAATAAACTGAGCTATATCCCGCTTTAAACGTGGCCAGAAAAAATAACGAAGTATGCGATCATAAGTTTTACGAACACCCATATGACCTGCCACATCACCATGTGAAGTTTGCAACACTTTATTTCGCAAGGTAGTAGGTACAACTATTTGAAAGACTGGTTCTCCTAAACCCTGATCATAGTGTGGAACCCATTTCCTGACCAACAGCCCATCAAGAAGAAAATAACACTGAGCACTATTCCTCACCACTGAATCAGGAACCACCTTATCAAACAGATCAGCCAAAGTAGTATCGGCCTTTTGCTCAGCCATCAATGAATCTCTAGAACTAGTCAACTGTTCTGTCTGGAGTTTGACTGGCAACTCAAGACTTTCTGGCTTACTCTCAATCTCCTTACGAGAGGCTGCGCGGATAACCGCACAAACTGGAAATACCTCAGGAGACACAGTTTTGATCCGGAGATTCCCTTGCAGGGGACACTGAAGGTTGCTTCTTACAGATGTTTAGTTTGCCATCTGCCCACACCTTACTACCTGCCAAGTCATTCCCCAAAATCATGTGGARTCCCTCTACTGMCAACTGGGGTCTAYCCCCAACATCTACATCACCCTCTACTAGACCACACTTTAGGGTAACTTCATGTAAAGGACAAGAGAATGGAACTAAACCCATACCACTACACAACGGCCAGTATCAGACTCTTTAGAGAACGGCAAAACAGATTCCAGAATAAAAGAATCTAAAGCTCCAGTGTCTCTTAGGATCTTGATTTTAACATTCTGGTTGCCATCTACCAGGGACACTACACCATCTGAAATAAAGGCTGAAAAATCACAGCGGGAAGACTGAGAATCAAACTCAACTAGTGGCTGACACAGCTCACCCTGGTGGCCAGAGGCTGTAACAGGACTTGCCATCACAGCAGGTTTAACTTGACCTGACTGTTTTGATTTAAGCAGAGGACAATCTTTCTTCCAATGTCCTTCAACTAAACAGTAGCGACAGGGATTAGCATTAACCGGTGCTTTAAGTCCTCCAGACCCAAACTTCTGCTGAGGCCTTTGGAAAGAAGCTTCAAAAAAAGGTGACCTACTATTCCTAGGAGTAAAGTTAGTTTTATGGTACATGTCACTGTTTGACTCAAAATGGCTTTTATGTGTTAGCCTGTACTCATCTGCAAGGATTGCTGCATCACTTGGAGACTTAACTTTACGTTCATTCATYTATGTAGCAACCTGGTCAGACACAGAATTTTTGAACTGTTCTAACACAATCAAATTAGACAGACCCTCAAAAGTACWAACTTCAGAAGCTGTACACCAACGATTAAATGCAGTAGTCAAATCACGAACAAACTCAGAATAGGTTTGTGAATCTAACTTTTTCCTGTAACGAAAACGTTGACGATATGCCTCTGGCACAAGCTCGTAGACCTTCAGAACTGCTGATTTAACTTTAGCAAAAACTTTYCTGTCAGCTACACTCAGTGCTGCAAAAGCCTCACGTGCTTTACCTGTAAYTACACATTGCAACAACATAGTCATGTCCAAATCTGACCAAGCTCTAGCTTCCGCAATACGCTCAAATAAAGTAAAGTATGTGTCTGGATCTGACTCATCAAGTTTAGGCAACAAARGAAGATTCTGTGAAACATCAAACTGTGGTAGTCRTTCTGGTCTATTAGCATTTCTCAATCGCTCTATCTCTAACTGCATTTGCAACAGTTCCCTCTGCTGCTCAAAAGTTAATGAAGGGCTAGACTGAAAACTTGCACCCTCACTACTAGCAGACTGACCGTCAAAAACACCCATTTCCCTAAGACCCTGCTTTAATCTAGTTTTAACAGTCTTTTTAATTGTTTTATCAACAATCTCAATCTGATAATGTTCAGCAATTTCAATTAACTGATCCTTAGTACACAACTCTAAGGCTACCTCTGAAGGAGCTTGAACAAAACTACTCAAAATGGAAGACATTTTCCTCAACCAATACAACTATTACAAATGCTCAAAAAACACAACTCACCTGCTGTCAGTCTGGGTTCAAGGACAGGAGCCACACCCCACTATCCTCCAAAAACTACTAACTAACTGGCCCTGGTCTTTAATAGATTTCAAGGTCTTGAAGATGCGCTCTGTTCATTCTTCATATTCTGTCACTAAGTGTATTTTCTGTTGGTGTAATTAAGCATGATACAGGAGAATGATCTGATATCACCATGTCATGGATTTGTTTACCTAATAAATTGTTGAGTGCATGTTTGGAAATATAAATGCAGTCAATTCTTGAATAACTTTTCTTACCTTGAGAAAAATAGGAGTAGTCTTTTGTAGTTGGGAATAGTAATCTTTAGGTGTCCTGTAGAATATTTGTAGAAATTACATTTTTATGCCTATTTGGCAGTTCCTTGAATTTGCCCTTTTTATTGCTGTGTCTGTCTATCTTGCCGAATGTGTGATTTAGGTTACGTGCTAAGATAATAGTTAATGTCTGGATTTGATCTAATATAGCTTGAATTCTATCTAAAAATCTAAGATTTGCCCCTGGGCGGATATACAATGAATCAATGTGTATTTACCACCATGTAAGGTACAATTCAAAATTAGAAAACGGCCTTCTTGGATCATGTGCTGGGATATAAGCGAAAAGGGTGTATTCTTGTTTATTAGGATACCTACACCTCTTCTCTTACTACAGTAAGTATCAGCATAAGCCTTTTCAAACCAGCTCCTCTTTAAATATGAAATGTTCAAGAACCTTATGCTTTTTCTTGCCTGTGTAGATTCCATGTAATAAATTGGATTTTGTTGGCCAGTACTTGTTTAGAATCAAAGTTAACCTTGTCTGTTCCATCTATCATTGAAGAACCAGATTAAACATTTTAGCAGACATGGCTACCTGGGCGGCAGGTAGCCTAGCTGTTAAGAGCGTTGGGCCAGTAACCGAAAGGTTGCTGATTTGAATCCACGAGCCAGATAGGTGCAAAATCTGTTGATGTGCTCTTGAACAAGGCACTTAACCATAGTTGCTCTGGATAAGAGTGTCTGCTAAATGAATCATATGAGAGTGGTGGACATCCCATGGATATGGGAGAGTCAAAGTTAGTGTATACATTATGTGTAGGTTGAACAAACATTTGAGAACACACAAAAAACATAAAGCAAAGTACTTCTTTGTACATTGAGGCGCTGTGCCTTTTTAGGGCTTTTAAGCTCCAACTCCTCTCCTAATGTACAAAAAGTCTGTGGAATATGTCCTTATAAATACATTGGAGAAAGTCTGCCACTTAAGTGCTGTGGTTAGTTTGTAAGTGGCTAGTAGGGCAGTCTTTCATAAGTATTCAGACCCTTTACTCAGTACTTTGTTGAAGCACCTTTGGCAGCAATTACAGCCTCGAGTCTTCTTGGGTATAACATGACAAGCTTGGCACACCTGTATTTGGAGAGTTTCTCCCATTCTTCTCTGCAGATCCTCTCAAGCTCTGTCACGTCTGATGGGGAACGTCGCAGCACAGCTATTTTCAGGTCTCTTCAGAGATGTTCGATCGGGTTCAAGTCCGGGCTCTGGCTGGGCCACTCAAGGACATTCAGAGACTTGTCCCGAAGCCACTCCTGTGTTGTCTTGGCTGTGTGCTTAGGGTTGTTGTCCTGTTGGAAGGTGAACCTTCGTCCCAGTCTGAGGTCCTGTGCACTCTGGAGCAGGTTTTCATCAAGGATCTCTCTGTACTTTGCGCCGTTCATCTTTCCCTCGATCCTTACTAGTCTCCTTGTCCCTGACGCTGAAAAAATCCCCACAGCATACTGCCACCACCATGCTTCACCGTAGGGATAGTGCCAGGTTTCCTCCAGATGTGACGCTTGGCATTTAGGCCAAAGAGTTCAATCTTGGTTTCATCAGACCAGAGAATCTTGATTCTCATGGTCTGAGAGTCCTTTGGGTGCCTTTTGTTAAACTGCATGCGGGCTGGCATGTGCCTTTTACTGAGGAGTGGCTTCCATCTGGCCACTCTACCATAAAGGCCTGATTGATGGAGTGCTGCAGATATAGTTGTCCTTCTGGAAGGTTCTCCCATCTCCACAGAGGAACTCTAGAGCTCTGTCAGAGTGACCATCGGGTTCTTGGTCACCTCCCTGACCAAGGCCCTTCTCCCCTCTCTGCATCGACACAATCCTGTCTCGGAGCTCTACGGACAATTCCTTCGACCTCATGGCTTGGTTTTTGCTCTGACATGCACTGTCAACTGTGGGACTTTATATAGATAGGTGCGTGCCTTTCCAAGTCATGTCCAATCAATTGAATTTACCACAGGTGGACTCCAATCAAGTTGTAGAAACATCTAAGGATGATCATTGTTCAACTAGGATGCACCTGAAGCTCAAATTTCGAGTCTCATAGCAAAGGGTCTGAATAATTATGTAAATAACGTATCTGTTTTTTTTTTTTTTTTATACATTTGCAAACAATTCTAAAAACCTGTTCTCGCATTGTCATTATGGGGTATTGTGTGTAGATTTATGATATTTTTATTTGATTTAATCCATTTTATAATAAGGCTGTAACGTAACAAAATGTGGAAAAAGTCAAGGGGTCTGAATACCCTCCGAATGCACTGTAATCTCAACTGCAATCTAGGTAATTTGGGTTGTGCTATTAGATGTAACACATGAAGTTATTTTATAAATACAAAATGTCTGACATTGTATTCCCATTTGAGCTGTTAAATGGTTGAAAGTGCAGTGATAACAGATTTAGATGACAACTAAACCAAAATATCTGATATTGTTTTTCTATATAATTTGGTTGTGCTTTTAGATGGTTGAAAGCATAAGTGATAATACATTTGGGAATTCAACAAACGTTTTGAGTGTGAATAAAGGTTGACATCTCACTGATCAACATCTCAACCAAATATTACTCAGATTTCCACGTTGAAATGACATGGTGTTCCCAGTGAGATATTTTGCAAGTTGATTGTGTTTTTGTTATGGATAGGATTGGGATATACAGTATTTGTGTGTTTATTATGGATATGAATGGAATATATTTGGTTTGACATATTGATATTTGATTTTGAGAAATCGTGGAAACGTATTTTTTTGTCCTTCTGAATACCTGCCTGTTTTTTGTCCTTCTGAATACCTGTCTGTTTTTTGTCCTTCTGAATACCTGTCTGTTTTTTGTCCTTCTGAATACCTGTCTGTTTTTTGTCCTNTGTTTTTTGTCCTTCTGAATACCTGTCTGTTTTTTGTCCTTCTGAATACCTGTCTGTTTTTTGTCCTTCTGAATACCTGTCTGTTTTTTGTCCTTTTGAATACCTGCCTGTTTTTTGTCCTTCTGAATACCTGTCTGTTTTTTGTCCTTCTGAATACCTGTCTGTTTTTTGTCCTTTTGAATACCTGCCTGTTTCTTGTCCTTCAGAATAAAAGGAAAGGAAACACCAATACCTTCCTGTTTGACAGTCACTTTTTACATTGGAGTAGCACAAGGAAGAAATCTTTACTACTGTTTGTGTTTCTTCAAGTATTGTGATGCAATGTTATAATGTGTGTCAATGTAGCTCAGTGGTGAAATGGAGTGGAAAGAGTTAATACATCAGGAAGTTCCCATCCATACAGTATCCCACTGTATAAAGGGGAGGGGCTTGAGCAATTGATTGGAACACAGCAGAACCTAGATAACTCTACTCTGCCACCTGAGGGCAAACCCTTGCCTGCCAAGGTAAGTGACAACTTTTATGAGGATAAGTATAGTTTCAAGGAAGAGGTTATGACTTCACACKGAGGCAAGAATTAAGGAGAGAGAAACTCTTCAATACAGTTATTTCCTATTGACTCTAACCTAAAACGCTGGGTTGGCTGTCACAGTACACTGGTTTCCTGCTCTGAGTATGGGCCATGATGACTCTTTGTACTTTGACCGCTGATGTTTTTCACAGGCAGCTGATAAGGCACCAGGGCTGTATTCACTAAGAATCAAACAGGTCGAAACGGGGAGGGACTAACCTGAACTTTTCCAATAAGAAACGCTAGATTTCATAGAAAAAATGTTCTGCTATGGTGGGCACTAATGAATACACCCCAGGGCTGAGTTTTAAGGTCATGGTTTGTCGTGAAAGCAACCGCATGCAGGGAGCTACAGTATAAGTTTGAGTTAACTGTTTGATTTACTTTCTCTGAAGCATAGTGTTTTACATAGGATTATAATACTTTTGAGATKTTTTATTATGTTCAAATTAGGGAGTATTTGATTCCATTTACAGCTGAAATACATTTGAAAGACTGCTTTATTTTGGGCTGCCTTTCTGAAACGGTGTTCGATCCTATCTGTTCTATCTGAAGACATGGCTTCTTCCGGTGATATATTATCTGAAGAGCAGTTCCAGTGCTCTATCTGTCTGGATGTCTTCACTGAGCCAGTCTCCATCCCATGTGGCCACAGTTTCTGCATGGCCTGTATAAAGAGACACTGGGATAGCAGWGATGTCTGCCATTGTCCCAGATGTAAGAGGGTGTTTGCAGGATGCCCTGATCTCCTCGAGAACTCATTCGCTAAAGACATTTCAAAAAAGATCAGGGCGAACAGACGGAACGGAATCAAGCAATCTGATGCCAAATCTGGAGGCGTGCACTGTGATGTCTGCGTGGGGAGAAAGCTCAAGGCCCTGAAGTCCTGCCTGGTGTGCCTGACTTCTTACTGCGAGACTCACCTGGAGCCTCATCAGAGAGTGGCGACTCTGAAGAGACACAAGCTGGTGGACCCTGTGAAGAACCTGGAGGACAGGATGTGTAAGAAGCACGAGAGACTCCTGGAGCTGTTCTGTAGGAGTGACCAGAGATGTGTGTGTGTGCTCTGCACGGAGACGGACCACAGGGCTCACGACACCGTTCCAGCAGAGAGAGAGAGTACGGCCAAGAAGGTAATGCTCTGATTATTCTTTCATTTTGACTAATACGTTTATTTTTTGCCAAGACAAATTCCTACGTTCCTGATTTTCATTCGGAATCTGATTCCAATTCTGGTTCCATTTCTGGTTCCAATTCTGGTTCTTCTTCTGATTCTGATTGATAGGCTCAGATGAAGAAGACTGAGGCAGCGGTGCAGCAGATGATCCAGGCCAGATTGAAGAAGTTGGATGAGATCAAACACTCAGTCAAACTTAGCAGAGTGAGTCTTTATGATCAGCATCTTGTTATCTACTGTTGCTGATTCAGTTCCATTGGCACAACAGAATGGGACTGTTTTCTACAGTATTTCCTTGTTGTCATCAGACAAGTTCCAAGAAAGAAATAGAGGGCGATGAGCATGACGTCAATGTTATTTTCTATGTGGGGTACCATAGGGTTCAACTCTCGGCCTAACTGTTTTCAAATGTATGTCATTTGGTCAGYTAAATTCAAAGAAAGAGATAGAGGATGGAGTGCAGGTCTTCACCGCTCTGGTGCGCTCCATCGAGAGAAGCCAGGCTGAGCTCATCGAGTTGATCGAGGAGAAACAGTCAGCAGCAGAGAGGCGAGCTGAAGGGCTCGTCAAAGAGCTGGAGCAGGAAATCACTGAGCTACAGAGGAGAAGCACTGAGCTGGAGCAGCTCTCACTCACTGAGGACCACCTCCACCTCCTAAAGGTCCGTGTCCCTCTACCAATATGGTCACAATAGGCAAATTCTAACTTCCACTTAAGTAGAATTTTCACCTACTCCCTCATTTCCATCAATGAATGACTAAATGAAAATCCGACTTAAGTGGAAGTTAGGATTACCTCACCGTCAACATCAGAGGATGTTGTCTGAAGTGTTTCTCCTGTTTCCCGTGGTAGATTTTTCCATCCCTGTGCACTCCTCCACCCACCAAGGACTGGTCTGAGATCAGTGTTCACTCTGACCTGTGTTTGGGGAATGTGAGGAGAGCTGTATCTCTTCTGGAGGAGGTAGTGGAGACAGCAAAAAACAAACTGTCAATTAAAGGTCGTTGCCATCTTCTGTCTTCTCACTACAGTTATACAATCCATTGTGAGACATACATTTTAATGTTGTGTTTTCTGTGGTTCCTTACCTTGCAGAGCATGAAAAGATACAGCTGTGTGCAGGTAAAGTTTTCTTTGGTGTTGATTCAAATCATTTTAATGAATCCTTTTTCTCTTCATTGTTCAGCTGTTGCTTCCATGACGGTGACTCCCTAGAAGAATGGCCATGCAGTACAAATATAACAGAATCTTTTGAACGTTGACACGTGTAAATGTTCAATGTGTTTAATGTTATATGCCTTTTGTTTCCTTTTGACCCTGTAAATTAGAGCACCAAAGAAAAAAAAATGGACAATAACATTTTATTTTCTTATCTATTTTACGTCTCCTCAAAGTTGACGTATCCCTGGACCCGAGCACTGCCAACCCCTGGCTGGTCGTGTCTGAGGATGGTAAGCAGGTCTGGGACGGGGACACGGAGCCGAGCCTCCTGAACGGTCCTCAACGATTCGACACGGCACCCTGTGTCCTTGCCAAGGACGGCTTTGCCACCGGGAGGCACTACTGGGAGGTCGAGGTGGGTTTGTACTGAAATTAAAAGGAAAAAACACGTTATATACGTTGTTTAATTGATGTAGGTCTGTCAGACTAAAACATTGGTTCAAATACATTAAATCTGTGGAGCATCATGATCACCAAAGTGCTGGAGATTCTTTTATTTTTCAGTGTACAGTTTTTCTCCATGCCCCTGGTAATACTGTAGGTATAGGTAAGCCTATAGGCACCTTACCTTTAAGTATTGGTAAAGCTACTGGACTATAGGGGTGTGAGTTATACTTTTTTCAATTGATTAAGGTCGGAGACAAGACGGCTTGGGACCTGGGTGTGGCCAAGGAGTCCATCAACAGGAAGGGCATGGTCACACTGAGCCCTGAGGACGGCTATTGGACGATATGTTTGAGGAGAGGAAGTGAGTACAGAGCATGTGAGGGACAGTCGGTGTTGCTCCACATCAGAGAGAAACCATGGAAGGTTGGGGTGTTTGTGGATTACGAGGAGGGGAAGGTGTCGTTTTATAATGTAACGGACAGGTCTCATATTTATTCGTTCACGGGCTACCAGTTCACTGAGAGGGTGTTACCTTTGCTCAACCCAGATATGCGTGACAGCGGGAACAACATATCACCGCTCATTATATGTCCTGTTGGTGTTTTCACCAGAGGCGGTAGTTTGGATGATGACATAACAATATGAAATGTACTTTGCATTTCATTTTGAAAGTGTCCTAAAGAGGAAAACAGAAAACAAAATGGACTTAAATTGATAAATGGGTTATAGAAAGATTCAGTAAGATTCACTCCATTTAATTTAGTTGAATTAAATGAAATTATGAATGCTCTTTTAAATGCAGATATGTTGTGTTTTATTTATATTTTATGTAATTGTCTGAGAAGAAGACAGAAGTTAATGCAACTATCCAAACCAATCTTTATTAGCTCATGTCATGTATTTTTTTTTTTACAATTTGAATGAATGCAACAGTTGTACAATAGATGAAGATATTCCAAACTTTTCAAATCCATCGTATACTGACTGAATAAAACATTGTTCTGGCACGGACAAATCATTTATAGATTTGGGGTATTTAGGTTGGAATTCAGGTATTCAATGTACTGTAAAATGTACCCTTAAAAAATATACGTTGTGAAAAATACATCTATATGTGCCTCATTTGCATACTGTATATACACTAGATGTATTTGCATACATTAATAAATTAATATAAAGGGGTGGAACAGGGKTACAACCACCAAAAAATGTATCTGTCTCGGACTACCTGAGCTGTCTAGACTGCCTCATTAATACTGTTGTTGTAACATTTTATTACATAATTCAACAAGTGTGTCAAGAGAAGGATGATGTAGTAACCAAAAAAGTGTTAAACTAATCAAAATTGGTAAAAGACCAAGTCCATATTACGGCGAGAGCAGCTCAAATAAGCAAAGAGAAATGACAGTCCATCATTTCTTCAAGACCTGAAGGTCAGTCAATCTGGAACATTTCAAGAACTTTGAAAGTTTCTTCAACTGCAGTTTCAAAAACCATCAAGCGCTATGATGAAACTGGCTCTCATGAGGACCGCCACAGGAAAGGATGACCCAAAGTTACCTCTGCTGCAGAGGATAAGTTCATTAGAGTTACCAGCCTCAGAAATTGCATCCCAAATAAATGCTTCACAGAGTTCAAGTAACAGACACGTTTCAACATCAACTGTTCAGAGGAGACTGCGTGAATCAGGCCTTCATGGTCAAATTGCTGCAAAGAAACCACTACTAAAGGACAACAATAAGAATAAGAGACTTGCTTGGGCCAAGAAACACGAGCAATGGACATTAGACCGGTGGAAATCTGTCCTTTGGTCTGATGAGATCAAATTTGAGATTTTTGGTTCCAACTCCTGTGTCTTTGTGAGACGCAGAGTAGGTGAATGGATGTTCTCTTTATGTGTGGTACCCTACCGTGAAGCATGGAGGAGGAGGTGTGATGGTGTGGGAGTGCTTTGCTGGTGACACTGTCAGTGATTTATTTAAAATTCAAGGCACACAACCAGCATGGCTACCACAGCATTCTGCAGGGAAACGCCATCCCATCTGGTTTGCGCTTAGTGGGACTATCATTTGTTTTTCAACAGAACAATGACCCAACACACCTCCAGGCTGTGTAAGGGCTATTTGACCAAGAAGGAGAGTGATGGAGTAGTGCATCAGATGACCTGGCCTCCACAATCGCCCGACCTCAAACCAATTGAGATGGTTTGGAATGAGTTGGACCGCAGAGTGAAGGAAAAGCAGTCAACAAGTGCTCAGCTTATGTGGGAACTCCTTCAAGACTGTTGGAAAAGCATTCCAGGTGAGCTGGTTGAGAGAATGCCAAGAGTGTGCAAAGCTGTCATCAAGGCAAATGGTGGCTACTTTGAAGAATCTCAAATATTGTCACGACTTCCGCCGAGGTCGGTTCCTCTCCTTTGTTCGGCGGCGTTTGGCGGTCGACGTCAACGGTCTTCTAGCCATCGCCGCTCCACCTTTCATTTTCCATTTGTTTTGTCTTGTTTTCCCACACACCTGGTTCACATTCCCTCGTCAGACTGAATGTATATTACCATCTGTTCCCCCCATGGCTGTGTGTGAAATTGTTTGTTGTTACGTGTATGTGCACGTCAGACTGGTTTGCGCCAGGATATGTCAACCCGTATTTGTTTCGTTTTCTTAGTGCCGTGTGTTTGTTCGCCGTAATAAAGGGCTCTGTTTGCTACCCAATTCTGCTCTCCTGCGCCTGACTTCCCTGCAGCCAGTTACGCACTCGCTACAAATATAAAATAGATTTTGATTTGATTAACACTTTTTTTGTTACTACAAGACTCCATATGTGTTATTTCATAGTTTTGATGTCTTCACTATTATTCTACAATGTATAAAATGTATAAAATAAAGAAATACCCTTGAATGAGTAGGTGTGTCCAAACCTTTTACTGGTAGTGTACGTTTGCGAGATCAGACATAATATCACTATAATTCGAGTGCTCATTTTTGGAAGTTGCTTTCATTTGTAAACATTTCAACTGTATTAAATCTTACTTTTTCAATTGCACAAAAAATGAACACCCACCAAAATAAAGTTATCTTTCTTCTCTTTCTTGTGATGTAACTGTCGAGCGAAGCATTAGCACTCTTATCGATGCAACAGAAAGCCAATGTATTCCATTGAGCCCATTTTAGCCATTACCGGAGTGTGTTTGACAGGTCATTACAAACGTTTCCGCGGTCGTTATGTTAACGGGAAAACAGTAATGTTACAAGCAACAGTGGGAAAGATTTAAGTGACACCTGGATTTTGAAAGCAATCAATCCAGTGAGATTTAGGTGCAGTAGCAATTTTAGCATGTATATCTTGGTGTGGCAAAACAAACAACAAAATATGCATGCTAGCAAAGCCACTACACAACACAACACTAAACAATACATTAATTGCACTATAATGGTGACAAACGGTGCCCACAAACTGTTTGGGCCTACATAAAGCTGTCCCAACAGCAGTCCCAACACCTTACCACTGCTACACCTGGCTATCAGCGGAGCCTTGACTGGCATCGAAACAGTTAATTCAGCCTCATTTACTGCCTTTTTAAAAAGCATAGCTGATATGGCTGACTTGTTTAAACAAATGTGGTTTCTACTGACAATTGAGATGTACAAACTATGGCATAAGGGAACGATGAGCGGACAAGAGGCAATCCGTAATTTCGATTAAGACATTAATGAGCGAGCTAGGACGGACGTTGTCAATATAACTATTTGTTCAGCACTTTTGAAATATACATCGACAGAATTCAGAACATGGCCCGTTCTTACCTTATTCTCCCTGTACACCAAGTCAGAACCGTAGGATAAATAACGGAAGCAGACAATGAAAGCTCTTACACTATCAATGGTTACATTTCTCTAAAACAGGCTATAGGCTACATGTGCACCACCAAGTGAGAACAGTAAGCGAAATCAAGACCAGAAAAGGGACCAAATTATTAGCGAGAGGCACATGGGCTACTAACAGGTTACTACACAACATACACTTAGTATTACTTTCCTTGCTACGGTATACATATCTCCCTGACATATTACATCATTTATGCAGCAGCATACAATACATTTTTGGAGCTGTGTTCACTTCCTTCCAAACCACTCATTGTTGAATTTGCGATTTCCAACTTGTTGTGTAATGTTTATGTCCATGATACGTTTTATCTATAATTTCTCTTCATTATTTATCCTCATATGACAAGGATTGAAAAGGATTTGCTAGTAGATTGTTGACTTTATTCATGATGATGACTGCTAGCTAAGGTTTTGAAAGTATGATGTTGACATGATCAGTCCAATCGAAGCTACTGTACATATAACGTGATTTGACATCATTTTATCTGTGGCCAATGACCTTCTAATGTAACTCTATGGCAGCTCCCAAAGAGCTAGAATTTTCTATGTCTACCCTTAGACTTTGCAGTGACGTAGTGTCCCCAGTGACAGAACACTGAGCCAATCACGGCGCAACGCTCCGTATTTTCTGCTGGCTTGCCCCACCACCACAGAAAGAGTTAGGCTGAAACACCTGCATTTTGGAGCTGCCTTACTCAAGAAAACAAAAAAGAGACCATGTTTGTTTGCGGCTTTATTAACTCAATGATATATATGTTTTTACATTGTTTGCGAACTGATATGTGTCACGTATTAATATTTCTACTTTTTTTGCTAAAAATGTGGGGCTCAAAACAGGTTCTGCCCCACCTGCCGTTAATGACGGGTTGCCACTGATTAGGTGACAAGTGGATTTTGCACCCCTCAAACACAGGAAATAGATTGCTGAAAAGGAAAGATCCTCAGGTGGGCGGGGCATGCATGTTGCTAATGTCACGTATCCCTCCTTCTTCCTTTCCTTCTCTCCTCCTCCCCCTTCACCTAATAACCACAAGTGCCCCTGTCCACCTCTCTTCCTCTCCCCCTCTCACCCTCTCCTCCTTGCCCAGTTGTCTGTACATATCTAGGATCAGTTTATCCTCTCCTAATCCTAACCTCAGCCAGTTAAGACAAAACCTAAAAACTGACCCCAGTGTCTAACTTCATCCTAGACCATTCCTTCAGCCTAGCTAATCAGATTAAGACTGAGATAGGATTAGTATAGGAGCAGGTGGGACACTAAGACTGTGTCCAAAATGGCACCCTATTCTCTACATAGGGTCCATCGGGCTCTGGTCAAAAGTAGTGTACTAAATAGGGTGCCATTTGGGACAAAAAAAATGAGACCGGCTGGAGACTGTACACAGAGAGAGAGAGAGAGAGAGAGAGAGAGAGAGAAAGAGAGAGAGAGAGAGAGAGAGAGAAGAGCGAGAAGAGCGAGAGAGAGCGAGAGAGAGAGAGAGAGAAGTGGGGGGAGGGATTCTAAGGATTAGTTCTATTGGGCTCTATCATAGTAGCTGAGTTAGAGACACTTACAGTGCCTGGAAGATTGTGACGGGACCAAATGTAACCCTCAACTACTTCATTTTCATAATTGGTATCGTCATCATAACATTTAACAGCATCGACTTTATCATCATCAACACTTCTTCTGTAACTTCACATTTCGTTTTGGACTACCTGGATGCTACTGTGACGAAACAGGTAGGTGACAACACTGCTAGCTACCATGCTGACACTGTGCTGTGCTCAATGAGCTGTAAAATGAATTCAGCTTAATGTCTGGGCTTGAAATGTCAGTGAAGTAGAGGTAATATGCTCAAAGGTAAGGCCCTTACTATCATTTATGTTAAAAGTACAGAGTAAATAGGCATATTTCTTAAGATCTATTGTCTGTCATGTATGAGTCATCTGTGTGTTTTCTCCTCGCTCAGAAATTATTGTAAGGAACAACAAACATAATATTTGGAAGTCTACTGCATCGTATTCTGTCGTTTATCTGAAAGCACCAAAAGAAAAAGGATTCTGTGATCATACCGACCCACTACGTGTGATGTCAGTCCCATCCTCTGTGATGACATCACCACCAGGGCCCCATCTCCATAGAAAGAAGCATTGTGATTGGCTGAACCTTCATTAGGACCAATCATGTCTCTGACAGTGGACGAGACAGCTGGGGATCTACCAGTGAGGGACGTAGGGCTGATGAGAGGAGGGCTGATGCCCACCGTACCAGGTAAAAAGGATGGAGTGGGGGAGAGTGAGATGGGAGGGGGTGGGGGGAGAAGAGTGAGGGAACAAGAGAAGAAAAGAATGCAGAAGAAATGAGTAACTGAACAAAACAGTGCATTTACATTTTACATTCATGTCGTATCAAATGTTAGTATCAGGAAATAAATAGATTTGATTGAAGCAATGTGGTTTAACACCCTGTCTCCTTCGCTTTCTGTCTGTCTCTCCTTTGCCAGACTCTGTGAGAGACGGAAGGTCATGGAAGAAACCACAGATGCTCAAGTTAAAAGGTCAAACAAAACCAGGAACTCACAGATCAAAACCAGGAACTCACAGATCAAAATGACAATGTATCTATTTCTGGGAATTTTTCACCTCTAATCCCTTCTCTATCTTTCTTCCTTCTCTTGTCTTTCTTCCTTCTCTTGTCTTCCTTCTCTAGTCTCTTCCTCTCTTTTTTCTTCCCTCTCTCTTTCATCCCTCTTAATTACATTTCTTTCTCCTCTTCTTCACTGTCAGTATCTTCCACCTCTCCCTCTCTCTTTATTCCCTCTCTCTTTCCCCTCTTTCTCCCCTTTCTCTTTCACTCCCCCCACACTTTTCCTCACCTCTGTTCCATTCCCTTATTTTCCCTCTCCTTCTTCCCTCTTTTTCTTCCTCCTCTCCATCAGACCGTCAGAGGGTGTTCCAGGTGCCCAGGGAGCAGCTGGAGGACCAGTGTTTCCGTCTGCAAGAGGAGAACAACCTACTGAGACAGCACACACGCACACAGGAACAGAGGCTACGCAGGTACTTGTCCAATGAGACACGCTTCTTTTTGTTCTGCATTACATAACATTTTGCTACGGTGTGCCCTGATGAACACAACCCAGCTGAACCAGACCACCCAATGTATATCAAATCAAATCAAATCAAGTTTATTTTATATAGCCCTTCGTACATCAGCTAATATCTCGAAGTGCTGTACAGAAACCCAGTCTAAAACCCCAAACAGCAAGCAATGCAGGTGTAGAAGCACGGTGGCTAGGAAAAACTCCCTAGAAAGGCCAAAACCTAGGAAGAAACCTAGAGAGGAACCAGGCTATGAATGGTGGCCAGTCCTCTTCTGGCTGTGCCGGGTGGAGATTATAACAGAACAGGCCAGATGTTCAAAAGTTCATAAGTGACAAGCATGGTCAAATATAATCAGGAATAAATGTCAGTTGGCTTTTCATAGCCGATCATTAAGAGTTGAAAACAGCAGGTCTGGACAGGTAGGGGTTCCTAACCGCAGGCAGAACAGTTGAAACTGGAATAGCAGCAAGGCCAGGTGGACTGGGACAACAAGGAGTCATCATGCCCGGTAGTCCTGACGTATGGTGCTAGGGCTCAGGTCCTCCGAGAGAGAGAAAGAAAGAGAGAAGGAGAGATTAGAGAGAGCCAAGATTTTCAAAATGTTCATAAATGACAAGCATGGTCAAATAATAATCAGGAATAAATGTCAGTTGGCTTTTCATAGCCGATCATTAAGAGTTGAAAGCAGCAGGTCTGGGACAGGTAGGGGTTCCATAACCGCAGGCAGAACAGTTGAAACTGGAACAGCAGCAAGGCCAGGTGGACTGGGGACAGCAAGGAGTCATCATGCCGGTAGTCCTGCCGTATGGTCCTAGGGCTCAGGTCCTCCGAGAGAGAGAGAAAAGAGAGAAGGGAAGAATTAGAGAGAGCATACTTAAATTCACACATGACACTGGATAAGACAGGAGAGTACTCCAGATATAACCAACTGACCCTAGCCCCCGACACATAAACTACTGCAGCATAAATAATGGAGGCTGAGACAGGAGGGGTCAGGAGACCACTGTGGCCCCATCCGATGATACCCCGGACAGGCCAAACAGGAAGGATATAACCACCCACTTTGCCAAAGCACAGCCCCGCACCACTAGAGGGATATCTTCAACCACCAACTTACAATCCTGAGACACAGGCCGAGTATAGCCACACAGATCTCCACCACAGCACAAACCAAGGGGGGCGCAACCCAGACGGAAGATCACGTCAGTAACTCAACCCACTCAAGTGACGCACCCCTCCTAGGGACGGCATGAAAGAGCACCAGTAAGCCAGTGACTCAGCCCCTGTAATAGGGTTAGAGGCAGAGAACCCAGTGGAGAGAGGGGAACCGGCCAGGCAGAGACAGCAAGGTCGGTTCGTTGCTCCAGTGCCTTTCGTTCACCTTCACACTCCTGGGCCAGACTACACTCAATCATATGACTACTGAAGAGATAAGTCATCAGTAAACACTTAAAGGTTGAGACGAGTCTGCGTCTCTCACATGGGTAGCAGACCATTCCATAAAAATGGAGATCTATAGGAGAAAGCCCTGCCTCCAGCTGTTTGCTTAGAAATTCTAGGGCAATTAGGAGGCCTGCGTCTTGTGACCGTAGCGTACGTGTAGGTATGTACGGCAGGACCAACTCGGAAAGATAGGTAGGAGCAAGCCCATGTAACGCTTTATAGGTTAACAGTAAAACCTTGAAATCAGCCCTTGCCTTAACAGGAAGCCAGTGTAGGGAAGCTAGCACTGGAGTAATATGATCAAATTTCTTGGTTCTAGTCTGGATTCTAGCAGCCGTATTTAGCACTAACTGAAGTTTAACTGACTTTACAACCATCAAGATTAATTGTCAGATTTAACAGAAGATCTCTTTGTTTCTTGGGACCTAGAACAAGCATCTCTGTTTTGTCCGAGTTTAAAAGTAGAACATTTGCAGCCATCCACTTCCTTATGGCTGAAACACAGGCTTCTAGCGAGGGCAATTTTGGGGCTTCACCATGTTTCATTGAAATGTACAGCTGTGTCTCATCCGCATAGCAGTGAAAGTTAACATTATGTTTTCGAATAACATCCCCAAGAGGTAAAATATATAGTGAAAACAATAGTGGTCCTAAAACGGAACCTTGAGGAACACCGAAATGTACAGTTGATTTGTTAGAGGACAAACCATTCACAGAGACAAACTGATATCTTTCCGACAGATAAGATCTAAACCAGGCCAGAACTTGTCCGTGTAGACCAATTTGGGTTTCCAGTCTCTCCAAAAGAATGTGGTGATCGATGGTGTCAAAGGCAGCACTAAGGTCTAGTAGCACGAGGACAGATGCAGAGCCTCGGTCTGACGCCATTAAAAGGTCATTTACCACCTTCACAAGTGCAGTCTCAGTGCTATGATGGGGTCTAAAACCAGACTGTAAACCAGACTGTATATCCTCTATGTCCTCTCTCCTCAGGATGTCCACCAAGCTGATGCGTCTAAGGGAGGGGCGTCCGGGTGAGGCCGGTACCAGGGTCAGGGAGGGGGACATGGAGGAGATGATCCAGGAGCTGGAGGCGCGTGTGGCCACCCTAGAGAGCCAGAAGGGGGCACTGCAGAGCAAACTCAGCATGGCCAGGCAGCACATCATGGACATGGGGCCTGGACGGAGTTACCACAGACTCAGAGGTACTTAGCTGTCTGTGTAACTATAGAGCGATATTTTGAGTCATGTATTTTGAGTCATCTATGTGAAAATAATTCTACACAGTATTGTTTATGAAATTCTATTTATTGTCCTCCCTCCCTGTACGTCATCACTGATGTGACATGACTAAATCTCTACCTGGTACAGCCAAAAGAGGAGTGACCACCCCTCAGAGCTTTGTTCCTCTCTAGGTTTGTTCCTAGATTCCTTCCTTTCTAGGGAGTTTTTCCTAGCCACCGTGCTTCTGCATCTGCATTGCTTGCTCTTTGAGGTTTTAGGCTGGGTTTCTGTATAAGAACTTTGTAACAACTGCTGATGTAAAAAAGGGCTTTATAAAATACATTTGATCGATTGACTAAATTGGTGAAAGCTATCCAGTGGATCCTCTGTAGGCTTTCACCGATCCAATCATAATGGAGGAATTAAGGAAATATGCATTTCAACACAGGACACCTTTCCCCCTTTCTCCTTTCAGGGCGGGGAATGGATGGGCAGGGGGGAGTCAGACAAGCAGCACAGACAGCTCCGCCCCGCTACGGCCTCAGCCTGGAGGACACCAGAGGAGCGATAGAGACATTGTAAGGAGAGAGAGAGAGGGAGAGGGAGAGAGTGGGTGCGTGTATGCACGCAAGAGACCATGAGCAAAAAAACAGTTGAGTAGAGAAGCAAGTGTCCAACATTCGTCCAACGTTCTTCCCTCCCACCCCTCCACTACTGTACCACTCCTAAACAGACATACAGTGGGGCAAAAAAGTATTTAGTCAGCCACCAATTGTGCAAGTTCTCCCACTTAAAAAGATGAGAGAGGCCTGTAATTTTCATCATAGGTACATTTCAACTATGACGAGGACAGAAATGGAAAAAAAAAATCCAAGAAAATCACATTGTAGGATTTTTAATAATTTATTGCAAATATATGGTGGAAAATAAGTATTTGGTGACCTGGTTCAGTGCCGTAGTGTGGTATGTGCTCAGGCGATTCGGGGCAGTACAAACAGAAGAAAGATTTCTGGCTCTCACAGACCTGTAACTTCTTCTTTAAGAGGCTCCTCTGTCCTCCACTCGTTACCTGTATTAATGGCACCTGTTTGAACTTGTTATCAGTATAAAAGACACCTGTCCACAACCTCAAACTACACTCCAAACTCCCACTATGGCGAAGACCAAGAGCTGTCAAAGGACACCAGAAACAAAATTGTAGACCTGCACCAGGCTGGGAAACTGAATCTGCAATAGTAAGCAGCTTGGTTTGAAGAAATCAACTTGGGAGCAATTATTAGGAAATGGAAGACATACAAGACCACTGATAATCTCCCTCGATCTGGGGCTCCACGCAAGATCTCACACCGTGGGGTCAAAATGATCACAGAACGGTGAGCAAAAATCCCCAGAACCACACGGGGGGACCTAGTGAATGACCTGCAGAGAGCTGGGACAAAGTAACAAAGCCTACCATCAGTAACAACTACGCCGCTAGGGACTCAAATCCTGCAGTGTCAGACGTGTCCCCCTGCTTAAGCCAGTACATGTCCAGGCCCGTCTGAAGTTTGCTAGAGAGCATTTGGATGATCCAGAAGAAGATTGGGAGAATGTCATATGGTCAGATGAAATCAAAATAGAACTTTTGGTAAAAACTCAACTCGTCATGTTTGGAGGACAAAGAATGCTGAGTTGCATCCAAGAAACCATACTACTGTGAAGCATGGGGGTGGAAACATCATGATTTGGGGCTGTTTTTCTGCAAAGGGACCAGGACGACTGATCCGTGTAAAGGACAGAATGAATGGGGGCCATGTATCGTGAGATTTTGAGTGAAAACCTCCTTCCATCAGCAAGGGCATTGAAGATGAAACGTGGCTGGGTCTTTCAGCATGACAATGATCCCAAACACACCGCCGGGCGAACGAAGGAGTGGCTTCGTAAGAAGCATTTCAGGTCCTGGAGTGGCCTAGCCAGTCTCCAGATCTCAACCCCATAGAAAGACATCCATCGGTCTGTGCCTCTGCCCTACTGTGAAGACGAGTATGATCAATAAGGGCACATACGACGGTCAACGAGCGTACGTTCAATGGCGCGCTACTCCCCTCCCACCTCCCCAAAAAAAATGGCGAGCAGAGCTTTTCTGGACATGGGAGCGCCAGAATATGCTGTTTCACCTTTTCGCTAGAGACACACTGTTTGTCATGTTGTTGGAAGCTCAAAGGTGCTGGTAAGTAAGCGAGTACAAACTCTAGGACGGACACTATGAAAAACAAACCACCAAATGTAACCAATAATAGGTACATGGACAGTGACTCAAAGGACCAGAAAGTAGAGGAGATGAAAAGAAGTTTGGTTTACAACAGAATGGCTAAATGACCACATCGAAGAGGTGAGGCATGCTGTGAGGCTGAGTTAATATGGTGAGTGGAGCAGAGATCAGCAAAATCAGCCACACTCAGGGCTCGTTAATGAGGCGAGAGTTCGTGAAAAGTGCATGATGAAAGTTTGTGACTCGTATGGCCGAGAGAAAAGCAAGCAGTTTCAGAAACGTGAGCCTGAGCAGGAATTACATTTAATTTATTTATAATGAATGCATTGAATGTGTTTTTTTCATTGAAATTCGATTTTTTGCATGTTCCACTATTAAATTAATATATGTATGGGTAAGTAAGCGATGCTTGTTCCCTTTCATATGTTAAAGGCAAAACTTGTTTTGGGTCCATATAAACGGTGTTTCATTTGTTCAAGTGTTGGCCCGCGACTTTGTTCAGGTTTTAAGCATTTTGGCACTGGGTATTTTGAGTTTGACACCCTGATGTCTAGATGAAGGGGAGGAGACGGTTGAAAGAAGGATTTTGTGAACTGAGACAATTGAGGCATGGATTGTAGGTAGAGATGGTCTGTTGCAGTAGGGTAAAAAATGAGACTCAAGACACAATATATAATTTGTGCCGTTGTAAGGGGGGTATGGTAGCAGGGTAGCAGAGCAGACATCAGTTTTGTGGATGTAGCTCAAGAAGAACTGCAACGGACGTTGTGTCTGGGGTATTTTCTCCCTCCTCAAATGTCATAGTTTATCCTTCTCGGTGTGGTGTTAAGTAAGAATGGTCAGTACAAAGGGTATATAACAAAGTATTGAGATAAACTTTTGTTATTGACCAAATACTTATTTTCCACCATAATTTGCAAATAAATTAATAAAAAATCCTACAATGTGATTTTCTGGATTTTTTTTCTCATTTTGTCTGTCATAGTTGAAGTGTACCTATGATGAAAATTACAGGCCTCTCTCATCTTTTTAAGTGGGAGAACTTGCACAATTGGTGGCTGACTAAATACTTTTTTGCCCCACTGTACGTTCCTCAGGTCCGTGAGTGACTACCTGTCTGCATAAAAACAGACCATTATAATTGCAAACCACTCTGATGTAGTTAGGCAAGCAACCCATGAGGCAGATTCATAGGCTATGTTCCAATATCCACACAAGCAAACCACTTAGAATACATGCGTCATTTAATACATTGCTTCATTCTAAGTGGTATTACTATGAAACCAAAATCAATTTCCTAACAGTACACTAACAGACCCATAGATGACAATGCTTTGCTGTGTGGCCTGTGTGATCTTACCTTAGCAGAAGCATAACTACTCCTCTTTCCGCTCCCTCCTATATTTCTCCGTCTTCTTTCCTCTTTGATCCAGCAGGTCCAGTGTGATCGAGACCCAGAAGGTGAGGGTGACAGAGCTGGAGCAGGCTGCCCAGTCCCTGAGAGACACACTTGGGGAGAAGGAGAGAGAGATAGAGGACAGTATGAAAGAGATGAGGAGACAACAGGCCGGCGGACACAGGTGGGGGAAGTTCACACACACACAAGCATGCACACACACAAGCATGCTTACACACACACACACACACACACACACACACACACACACACACACACTTACCCATTCCTACTTCTTAGCACACCTCTGAGCTGTAGTATGTTGTGAATCTAAACGAGGACCTTTTCCTTCTCCAGGATCACTATAAAGGACAATGTGGACATGATCCGCCTGCAGAAGCATCTGTCAGACAAGAGCGCTGCCCTGCGTGTCAGCCAGGAGAAGTTCAACGTGTTGCAAGAGGTGGGGGGCTCTCTCTACCTCGTTCATCCATTCTTTCACTTCATCATGATGAGAAACTGACAACCTCTACCCTGTTTCTTTCCCCCCCCCCCCATTCTAGGCTTATGAAGCTCAATTGGAAGAGGTAGTAAGAGAACCCTTCGGTGTAACTATGAACAATCAGCCAATAACATGAAAGAACTTGTATTGACCGTCTAATATTCCATATGTCCGCTAAAGGGTCAGAGGTCACTGAAGGAGAGCCAGGGGGCATTGCTGGAGAAGGTAGAGGAGCTGAGTGAACAGCTGAAACAAGAGAGACAGAGAGCGCTGACACTGGAGGGACAGCTCACCGCTGCCACTCTTTCTATGCAAGCCCTCGAGGAGGTATTGCAACGAGTCTGCAAGTAGGGGTGGAGGAAGTAGGTAGAAGTTCTCCCTCCCTACCCATTGATACAAGGCCAAATACTTCTAACTTTATACTATTCTATTCAGTTCCAAGAGAGAGTGTCAGACCTGGAAGGAGAGAAGAATCTACTGAAGGACAGCTATGATACACTCCTGGAGAGGTGAGGAATTAATTAACTATAGTAAATGGACCGACACTGTTTCTGTCTTTCTCTTTCTTCACCTGCCATCTCTCTCTATCTCTCTCTCTCTCTCTCTCTCTCTCTTCTCTCTCTCTCTCTCTCTCTCTCTCTCTCTCTCTCTCTCTCTCCTCTCTCCTCTCTCTCTCTCTCTCTCTCTCTCTCTCTCTCTCTCTCTCTCTCTCTTCTCTCTCTCTCTCTCTCTCTCTCTCTCTCTCTCTCTCTCTCTTCTCTCTCTCTCTCTCTCTCTCTCTCTCTCTCTCTCTCTCTCTCTCTCTCTCTCTCTCTCGTCTCTCTCTCAATCTCTCTCTCTCTCCTCTCTCTCTCTCTCTCTCTCTCTCTCTCTCTCTCTCTCTCTCTCCTTCTCAGCACTTTATCTGTCCACAGTCATGCGGAGGAGAAGGTGGACAGAGAGAGAGAGCTGGAAAAAGATAGGGAGAGAGAGAAAGAGGAGATCTGGAGGATGGACATAAAACGGCTTGAGGAGATTCTGCGAGTGGAGAGGGAGGAACGAGGGAGGCTGGAAGAGGAGAAAGAAAGGTTGCAACGGGACAAAGAGAGGATAGAGGAACAACAGGAGAGGGAGAGAGGTGAAGGAGAGAGAGATTAAGTTCAGTACTGCTTATTGGTAAAGCCAAGAGTTTCTTCTTGGCCATGTGACCAGACCTAGGCTGTGTCTCAAATGGTACACTGGCTATTCCCAATTTTAGTGCACTACATGGGGAATAGGGTGCCGTTTGGACAAAGCCCTGGCATATAACTAGACCTAGGGTTTTTCCTGGTCAGGTCACGTGGTCTAGAAAAACTCATGACTTATTGGGTATCAATTGTGTTCTAAATATCATAGGCAGTCTATTCTATTGTTTGACAATAATTTTTATATGAATTTTCATAGAGTCCGTTGAGTCGATTAGAGGAAAACATGATCGAATGGAACAGGAAGTTCTACAGTACAGACAGGAAGTGACATCACTGCAGAAGAGACTGGACTCAGTCACAAAGGTGGGAGGTTATTATTGACATGAATAACATGTTAAGAATATGTTAATATCAATGTAATAATATACTGTATGTTATAAAACAGTTTTGCTCCGTTTTTCATGTCTCCCCATTCTCTCTTCTTTTTCTTCTTTCTCCCTCCGTTTCTCTCAGGAGTTTGACATGAGTGTTGAGGACCTCAGTGAAACCCTGATACAGATTAAGGTTAGTGCCTTCTCAGATTAGTTAAATAACGACAATATAACGAGTCAACAATATAAGAGGTCCTTTAAACCTTATTAACGTTCTCTCTTACTGCGCATTTTGTAATGCCTTTCGTAGACATTTAGGCTACAGCAGGAGGGCCGTGAGGGTCTGCGGTTCCTAGGGATTGATGCGAAGGTGGAGGACTCATCCAGAGAGCTGAGGGACCTCCAGGCATCCCAAGCAGAGACTGTGTTAGAATTACAGAAGACCAGAGACTTACTGTTACTGCAGCACCGCATCAATAATGATTTGCAGGTAGGCAGATAGGCCTACCTGTTTTCCTTTCAAATTTCTATAATTGTAAAGCAATTTTGGGTCCTTGAAAAGAGATATATAAATCCCATGTATTATTATTATTACTATTATTAACACACACACACAGGCACGCATGGACGCTTGCATACACACAAAGGTAATTATAAAGGTTATCTTCAATACTCTCCTCTTCCCTTCCTTCCTTCCATCTTAACCCCCTCTCCTCTGTTCTCCTTCCTATTCCTGTCCTGTCACAGGCTGAGTTGAACACAATGATAGAGAGAGCAGAAAGAGAGAGGGGGGAGACCAAGAGGAGGGTAGCGGAGAAAGATAAACTACTTGGAAGAAGAGCCTTGCAAATCAACACTTTACAAGGTAAGAAGAATGTGGCAACACTTTATTTGAAGGTACACATATTAGCCACTAATTTGTAGTTTATAAGTGTGTATATTAGTAGCTTTTAAGGCCTTTATAATGTCTTAATTGGCAATATATTAGGTCTCAATTAAGTGTTTTCTAATTCAAACATTACAAGTCATGTTTTACCGGCCAATCCTTAATAACCTCATTGTAAGCCATAAGAGCAAGTTACACAAGAAACAGACTCTTAGTAAGCGGTCTCAATGTGGGACTCATAAGGGCATAGTACCTCAATATGTGATCCCTATAATAAAGTGTGACGACTTGCAATGTTTGAATAAGATATCACTAATTCATTCAAATGGTATCTAAATAATTATTCTTTAAAGGAATAATCCACTCAAAAATGATCTTTCGTATTTCTTTCATTAGTCTAATGTTGATACAGTCCCAAAATGTTTTGCATGTCAGCAGTCAAGTTTTCAAGATATATGATTTACAAGAAGCAAAGTCTAATGCCGCGTTCACATGCTAGTCAGAACGAGGAAACTCTGAACTTTCCGACTTGCTGATTCATTGAACGCGGCAAGTGTATAACTACAATAGTTAGCAAGTTGAACGAGTTTCCTCGTTCTGACTAGCACGTGAACGCGACATTACTTGCCACATCATAATGATGATGCGTTTTGCATCATATGATTCATTTTCATGATGTGGAAAGTTACACTTTTCTTTTTAAAAGTCCAATATCTTGAAAACTTGACTGCTGACATGCAAAACATTTTGGGCAGAAATGAAAAAAATACAAAAATATAGTTTTGAGTGAATTATTCCTTTAATATCAAAAATGTAATTGAGCGTCATCTACTAAAGCTTTAAAATCACTTTTTTTTCTTCTTCTTTAAAGCTCAGCTGAAGGAGTTAGCCTACAGCCCTAGGAACTACAAACGGAACATACCACTACAGTACACCTGGCCGGGGGGGGACCAGGAAGTGGTACAGCCCATTGAAGACGACACCACTTTCTCTCAACTACGAGCGGGGGAGTCCCTTTTGGAGATCCACCTCAGGGGGGCAGCCTTCACCCCTGGGGGGCTACGGACCATGGGGGGCGCCCGGAAAGGGGCGGGGTCAAAAGGTGAAGCGGTTGTGACCTTTTGCACCTACGCCCTCCTGGACTTTGAAATGCACTCCACACCCCTGGTTTCGGGAGGGCAACCCAACTACGGATTCACATCGAAGTACCCCCTCTCTGCTCGTGATTTGGGGAGGCTGGGGGGTCAGGGGGGAGGGGTGCTGGTGGAGCTGCACCAGGCATTGGGAGGGGTGCGTTTCTTGACCCGAGGGGGGGCGCAGGTGCCACTGGTTGGAGCGGTAGAGAGGAGAGGGGAGCGGGTGAGCGGACGAGTCAACATCGCAGGTAAGTCTTAGCATCACCTGGTGTCATTATATTGCAGCAACAACGGTTTCAGCTATCATGGATCAACCATTGTTATAGCCACAATTTATTATTTATGTGTTCTAATGTGCATCATTATTAGCAGACACTATGCGAGGCCATGCAAATGTGGGCCAGTAGAACTGAAACATTAGATATACAGTATACCAGTAATATGACATACTGTGTAAACCAGTATGATTGCGCCCATCATTGAGACTCACCTATTATCCCTTGAAGGCTCTGAGGGAGATGTCATAGGGATCCTGGACTTTTGGATGCGTCTCTTCCCTCCTGCGGAGCCCATGGACACACTGATAGAGAGAGGAACGGACAGAATGACAGAGAGAGGAGCAGACAGACGGATAGAGAGAGGAGCAGACAGACGGATAGAGAGAGGAGCAGACAGAATGACAGACAGACTGATGGACAGAAGGACCATCAGTCCACAGAGACAGTGGAGCCCCATCTGGGCCCAGAGAGGTCTAGGCTTGGAGGACAGTGTGCGCGAGGTAGGCTACTGAGACAATTTTACAACAGGTCTGTCATTTAAAATCCCCAGGTTTTATAGAAATCCTACTTGGAAGATGTCCTGATATCCAGCTTATTTCCTCCTGATTCCAGGAATCTTCTAACTGGGATTTCTGTAAAACCTGGGAATTTGGGGGAAAGTTACTGGAATATTGTAAGCCTAGCTCTGCTCTTAAAAGACCAAAGATTCACTGGGTGGTTGAATTCATGCAGTGCACAATGTTATTTTCCACTACAGCAGGAGCTATTTGACTATGGCGGAGGTATACCCAACGAGCTGGAGGTGGTGCTAGAGCATTGCGTGGGTCTAAGAGCCCGCTGGCCGGAACTACTTCCGGACTCCTACCTCGTGTACCGTCTCTACGACCTGCCGCCTCACGCTTCCCCCACAATACCGTGCAGCGCCAACCCACTGTTCAACGACACGGTCAGCTACCCTCTGGCCGTGACCACTGACGTTCTGGAGTACCTAAGAGGGGGCAGTCTCTGGGTCTATGTGTTCGATGACAATGATGATCAGACTCCACCTGCTTACCTGGCCAAGACACCCATACCACTCCGCCCGCTGGCAGCAGGACAACCTATCAGAGGTGAGAAAATGACAGTTGTCATCAACCGTAATCCTACCCTATCTATCACCAATTCTGTAGAGCTACAGGGTGCCCTTGATTTGATCCGTCATGGAACCTTAGTGCTGAGCTGGAGTAAAACCCTGCAAACCCTTAAACTCATCACATTGTTAAAGACAAAATAGATCATATTGATTCATAGAAATAAAAAGTATGTCTCACCTTCATGCTCTGACCTCTCAGGTGACTCATCCTAAAGGTCTGTGGTTCCCAAACGGTGCCCCCCCTATGGAACTCAGTCGGGCTTTCAGCTTACTCCTGAAAGTTGTAATCGTTGAATGCACAAGGTGCAATTTTAAAACTGGGTAGTGAATCAGCAGTTTTCCTCTTGTCATGTCAGTCATTGCAGACCTTAGAGAGCTATCTACAGTGAGGGAAAAAAGTATTTGATCCCCAGCTGATTTAGTATGTTTGCCCACTGACAAAGAAATGATCAGTCTTTAATTTTAATGGTAGGGTTATTTGAACAGTGAGAGACAGAATAACAACAACAAAAATCCAGAAAAACACATGTCAAAAATTTTATAAATTGATTTGCATTTTAAGGAGGGAAATAAATATTTGACCCCCTCTCAATCAGAAAGATTTCTGGCTCCCAGGTGTCTTTTATACAGGTAACGAGCTGAGATTAGGAGCACACTCTTAAAGGGAGTNATATTTGACCCCCTCTCAATCAGAAAGATTTCTGGCTCCCAGGTGTCTTTTATACAGGTAACGAGCTGAGATTAGGAGCACACTCTTAAAGGGAGTGCTCCTAATCTCAGRTRGTTACCTGTATAYAAGARACCTGTCCACAGAAGCAATCAATCAATCWGATTCCAAACTCTCCACCATGGCCAAGACCAAAGAGCTCTCCAAGGATGTCAGGGACAAGATTGTAGACCTACACAAGGCTGGAATGGGCTACAAGACCATCGCCAAGCAGCTWGGTGAGAAGGTGACAACAGTTGGTGCGATTATTCGCAAATGGAAGAAACACAAAATAACTGTTAATCTCCCTCGGCCTGGGGCTCCATGCAAGATCTCACGTCGTGGAGTTGCAATGATCATGATAACGGTGAGGAATCAGCCCAGAACTACACGGGAGGATCTTGTCAATGATCTCAAGGCAGCTGGGACCATAGTCACCAAGAAAACAATTGGTAACACATTATGCCGTGAAGGACTGAAATCCTGCAGCGCCCGCAAGGTCCCCCTGCTCAAGAAAGCACATATACATGCCCGTCTGAAGTTTGCCAATGAACATCTGAATGATTCAGAGGACAACTGGGTGAAAGTGTTGTGGTCAGATGAGACCAAAATGGAGCTCTTTGGCATCAACTCAACTCGCCGTGTTTGGAGGAGGAGGAATGCTGCCTATGACCCCAAGAACACCATCCCCTCCCATAGAAAATCTGTGGAGAGAGCTGAAGGTTTGAGTTGCCAAACGTCAGCCTCGAAACCTTAATGACTTGGAGAAGATCTGCAAAGAGGAGTGGGACAAAATTCCTCCTGAGATGTGTGCAAACCTGGTGGCCAACTACAAGAAACGTCTGACCTCTGTGATTGCCAACAAGGGTTTTGCCACCAAGTACTAAGTCATGTTTTGCAGAGGGGTCAAATACTTATTTCCCTCATTAAAATGCAAATCAATTTATAACATTTTTGACATGCGTTTTTCTGGATTTTTTTGTTGTTTTCTGTCTCTCACTGTTCAAATAAACCTACCATTAAAATTATAGACTGATCATTTCTTTGTCAGTGGACAAACGTACAAAATCAGCAGGGGATCAAATACTTTTTTTCCTCACTGTATAACTTGTCAGAAATGTCCAGATCAACTAGCCCATGTCAGCTAAAAAAAAAATTTACTAGTTTTTTTTGCCAAATGATTGTGCTGTAATGTTTGAGTGACTCAAATATCACATGAACACACATAAGAGATGGCAAAATGTGTAGAACTGCAGGAAATTAGCTTTAAATCTGCAAAATTGTCTCTGCACACCATGACAAAATGTGTAGAGTTGAAGGAAATTACATTTAAAATGCACCAAAAAAAGTCTCCATCCTATGGCAAAATGTATATAATTGCAGGATATAAGCTTTAAACCTGCAAAATGTTCTCTCCGTCAACAAGAGGGGTGTGAACAGTTTGTGTCATGAAGCTGATCCTAGATCTGTACCTAGGGGAAACTTTGGTCGCACCCCGAAGCCATGCTTCCTGCTATACCTCGCTTCCATCTGTACCTTGCTTCCTTCCTTCCTTCCTTCTTTAATTCCTTCCTTACTCTCAGGTGATTATGTTCTGAGGGACACGGGTGGCGGTCCGCGGGGGATGGTCCGCGTGTTCATACGATGGATTTACCCCTTCCAACCACCAGAGGACAGCACCCAAAGACACAAGGAGATGGACAGGATGGAGAGAGGAAGCGAGAGAGCAGAGGAACTGCCGAGGCCTATTGCCAAGCCTAGGGTGAAGGTATGGTTCACATTTCATTTTTACATAGACTGGTCACATTAATTGTTAGCATCTCCTTGCTCATGCAACCTTTTTCTACCTCTCTTTATATTCTCCTTATTTCAGTCAAAGGCTGTTGAGCCCAGAATGGACAGACCTGCTGCACAAAAAGAGACCAGCATTCAGGTATGGAACACACTTGCACACAAACAACCAACCATTATCATCTGAATATGCAACAAAGTATTTGCTCTATTATGAGATTTGAAAAACTCAGAGATACTGAGTTATCACTCTCTGTACCTGTTAGCCCAAGCCCCGTCCTCCACCAATCAAGCTGCGATTACCCCAACCCGACGCCCAATCAGAGCGAGCCACACCTGTGACATCCCCGGAACCCAGTGTCGCCACACCCCTCCAGTCTCCAGCGAGAAAACGGGTCACGCCTCTTAGATCACCTGCCACACTCCTTCTGACACCTGGGACGAGTCAAGCCACGCCCTCCCAGAAGCAGGCGACCCCTCTGAGGCCACCTGAGGTCAGAGGTCAGAGTTCGCCTGTGTCAGAGTTGACCCCATCTCGACCTGACTCAGCTCGTTCCTCCAGGAGTTCCGCCAGCGATGATAAGAGTTATTTTAAGGTGAGTGGATATAGATAGTATAGCAGAAATTTGAATGCAGACAATGGCCATAAGCAATGCTAACATGTAGGTAAGACAATTGGGCTCCCGAGTGGCGCAGCGGTCTAAGGCACTGCATCTCAGTGCTAGAGGCGTCACTACAGACACCCTGGTTCGAATCCAGGCTGTATCACAACCAGCCGTGATTGGGAGTGCCATAGAGCGGCGCGCAATTGGCCTAGCGTTGTCCGGTTTTGGCCGTCGTTGTAAATAAGAATTTGTTCTTAACTGACTTGTCTAGTTAAATAAAGGTTAAAAAAAWATATATATATAATTTTTTTAAGTAAAAAAATAATAACAAATTATAGGGAATAATTGCAAAAGCAGGATCACATTTAAAAGGTTTGTATACGACTAAAAGGACTGCAAGGAATAGAGAAACAGTATAATGATTTGATCATCATACGTTAAGAGTGAACGTTTGACATCTTTATCTTTTCCTCCCTCTCAGGATATCCCCTCACTGGAACAGGTGTCTTTGGAAGAGGAGGAGGAGGAGCAGGAGGAGAAAAGTGACAAAGGTGATCATTCATTACAGTGCTATCTGTATCCTATTTAAGAAAAATAAAGTACTCTTGTCCTGGAGTTGAATAAGAATATCCTGATGTCATGAACAGTCATTGGTTCTACTTCCCTCTGTAGCCCAAGTGGATAGTGAGGTCATGGAATCCAGAGAATCAAGGACCTCCAACCGTAGTGATGTCATCATTGTTCCTCCATCTTCAAGGAGAATCAGAAAGGTAAGAATCAATCAATCAATGTATCAATCGATTGGGTCTGGTGACCAACTGATTGATTAAGGTGAGAATGAGAAAAATAGAAAATAGACATCTTACATTTTTCTAAAATTTCCTTTAAATCTTTATTTCTGTGTTTCAGGGAGACAAGTTGAGAGTGGAGATTCTCTCTCTCTCTTTTGAGCCCACCTCCCGAGTGGCTCTCGATGAGTCAGTGCAGCGCGTCTATGTGGAGTACCGCCTCCTGGGAGTTCCCATGGAAACCACAGAGACACCCATGTCCCTCCGTAAACCATCGGACGGGGAGGAGATACATTACAACTTCACACGAGGTGTGTCTGTGTGTGTTTGGACGGGTGTAGGTGTTGATGCTCAAATTCCCTGTCTCACCATATATTCTATATTTCCCTCATTCTCCCAGTCATCTATGTGGACAGCTCTGAGGCAGCCCCACTAAGACAGTACCTGTACACCATGCTGGAAGGAACTGACCCAAACCAGGGCAGGTGAGTGAGTGAGTGAGTGAGTGAGTGAGTGAGTGAGTGAGAGTGAGATGAGAGAGAGAGAGAGAGAGAGAGAGAGAGAGAGAGAGGGAGAGAGAGAGAGAGAGAGAGAGAGAGAGGAGAGAGAGAGAGAGAGAGAGAGAGGAGAGAGGAGAGGAGAGAGAGAGAGAGAGAGAGAGAGAGAGAGAGAGAGAGAGAGAGAGAGAGAGAGAGAGAGTAGAGAGAGAGAGAGAGAGAGAGAGAGAGAAGGGAGAGAGAGAGAAGTAGAAGAAGAAGAAGAGAGAGAGAAGGAAAATAGTCATGGCTGGAATGTAATGAATGTAATGGTATCATACACATGTGTGTTTGATACCGTTCCATTCATTCCTTTACAGCCATTACTATGACCCCGTCCCCAATCTAAAGTGCCACCAGCCATCACTGGATGATACCCATGAATGTGTATGTGCCATTTTCAATAGAGTCAATGCATGCTATAATGTGTGTCTACCCAGGTTGAAGTTCACAGTGGTCAACGAGCCAATGGATGATGATGATGACGATGACGAGGAGTGTACCGACGTTGGCCACGCTTTCCTGGACTTACAGGAACTGCTGCTGACAGGAAATGACATCACCGAGCGGCAGATCGACAGTGAGATTCTATATTTCTATTGTTGTAAATATTTCTGTGACATATTCTATAATTTTTCCTCCCTTATGCACTGCATTTCTTACTCTACTCACCCCTCTATCTCTACCACTCCTCTTTCTCTTCCTCTCTCCTTCTCTCCATCTCCCCCTCTCTCTCGCTCTCTCTCTCTCCCTAAATAGTTGTCAGTGTGGATGTAGAGAAAGAGGTGATGGGAAAACTCAAAGTCTCTCTGGAAGCAGCAAAGACTTTGACTGGGATATACTGGGACTATCGCCAGAAGAGAGATCAAGAGACCAAGAAGGATGAAGAGAATGACGAGAAGGAGGAAGATAAGGAGCAAGAGGAGGAAGAGAGGGAAACATTGAAGAAAGAAGATGAAATACAAGTGATAGATTATGACATTGATGATGATGACAGTGACTTTTACTAAAAGTGGAAATCTGAAAAGGATATCATGAAACAGATAGGAATTGTGGTCCCTGAAATAAAGGATATTGAATAACAGTAAACGTCTGACCTTGTATAATAAAACATATTACTGTCTGATCAAGTTATTATTTTTCGGTGTGGAAACTAACCAAATAAATACTGTATAAATTATATTTGTAGAACCTTGTAGAAATGGAGATCAAACTGCATCTAAAAAATAGCTGCTTGTTTGTTTGATCAATGAGTCCTATGGCAATGATACTGTTTATCATCTCGTTATGATCACAGTGACTTTAATTTACAGGACTGCAGGACAAATTTGGTCATTACGACCGATGAGCGCTCTTTACGACCTGTCATAATTAACACGACGCGGGCTCCGCCAAATTCAAATTCACACATCAAATTTCACGCGGTGAATGGTTTGCAGGTGGAAGTCATCGGACACAAAGATTAGCCACATTTCGATGCCTTTTCGATTTAAAATTATTACAGTATTTTATCAAACCATAGAGAACTTATTGTCTAACGTTCGTCTAATGCTAATTGAAAATACATTTATGTTGATGGACTTCTCATTCCCTATCTTGCTAGCTAGCTACTACTGGCTAGCAATACAGGTGCAAATTGGTGTTGCAATTAATTAGCATGCGAATGACTAGTCATATTTTCAATAAAATCAAAGACGAGGATTGTTGTGGCGAAAGAATCACGTACAAAAACTGCATATTTAACCAAACCGTTCTGGAAAATCAAGTTGCCAGCAATCGGCATAATTTTTTTCTCCAAAAACTGAAACGGGTTTGCTAACGTTACTAGCTAACTGTAGTAACAGCCAACTAATAATTTGATCATTTGGACAATAACTCGATTATTCAGACCAGGGGCATCCTGGTTAAGACAGGTTTGACTTCAACCACCTGCTTACATTTATTAATGGTAATAGCTAAATCAAGATAATTCAAGTTCAACCAAACATGGTAAGTATCGTGACCTGGTTGATAGCTCTGGTCCAGTGCGTTAGTGTCCGTTCCTTCACTATTGAACGGACACGAACGCCTTGAACCAGAGCTAACCTGAGACATTATCAAGTACTTATTAACATCCTTGTTAATAAAAGTCTGAAAGAGTTGCCAGATAGCCTTTTGGCCTGCCTAGCAATGTATGTTAGCTTTATGTGGAATCTGCAACAATTGGACCCCATGCATTGGTGACTATTGAAGTGAGTAGGCTACTTCCCAGCAATGTCTATGACACCACTAACTACACTGCTCAAAAAAATAAAGGGAACACTAAAATAACACATCCTAGATCTGAATGAATGAAATATTCTTATTAAATACTTTTTTCTTT